>NW_006791954.1:1238911-1243608 GCF_000442215.2 Lipotes vexillifer | reverse complement strand
AAAAAAAAAAAAAAAAAATCCTCGCTCTATGTGACCTAAGTGGAGAGCTTCCATATGTATAATCCTTTACTGTCCAACATACTGAAGAACACATGGACGCACTCTCCTTTGGGTACCAAAAAGATAAAGCAGTTAGGCACCTTAGCCCCCCGTTTCAAGATGCCATCATTGGTGATAACATTTAAGAGTCAGATATTTCAGCAGTGCATTTTGCTGACCATGTGCCTAGTGCTAGTAAAGCTGTCAAAAGCAAGCTAGCAGTGTCAGGCTGGGAAGTGCCTGGTGTTTAATGCCTCGCAAACAGAAGCTGCCTCAATCACAAGTTTTCAAAGCACAATTGTAGCTCTTAAAGAATTTTAACTGCAGCCCCAAGCTTCATTATAGCAAGATGGCTCCGTGGCATAGAAAAGTTACACTCTATTCTAATCTCCAGGCTGTTTCAAACCAAGGACCATGGTTTGATGAGGGCTTCGTCTCAGAGCTTCTAATAAGCAACCTCCTTTATGTGGTTCCATACCTCTCTAAACACCCATCCCCTAAGGACTAAGTTTACAAGAGCACTGCAAGGAAAGGAGTTTAATAATTACCAATAGCATTTAATAACAATGCTGCCTTACATTCATTGAGACAACCATCCTGGAGAACCTAATGGACATTTGAAATAAACCCTTCCTATGTCCCTGTGAGGAAGTCAGTATTTGAAGGGCAGCCATGACTACCGCCAGCTCTCAATGATCTGTTCAGAAAAATAAAAGGAGAAAAATCCAAAACAGGAGATAAGCCTAAAGTAATTTCCAACTGATTTTGAAATATGTTCACTGCAGTTGTGGGTTGTTAGATTTGGAAGGAGGGTAAGACGGGAGGAGATGCAAATTTGCCTAACAGTTAAGCTTTTATGTAAAGCTTATATCTACCGAACACATGTCACCTGACAAGGGTGGGGGTGGGCAGCATGGATTCACATGTGCTGATCTTCTATAAAGATTGAGAACTGACTGGAAGCTGATGATCCCCCTTTCTTTTTCCCTAAAATATGAGTGGGGATACAGGCTTCTTAGTTTTCTTTACCCCCTTAGGATTTTCTGCAGAGGTGTATACTACACACATTTGAAACTCATCTTTTTAATAGGAGTATTGGTCAGGAACATTGTTGAAGACAACGAGTAGGCCAATTTTTTTCTGAAAAGTGTCATGTAGTGAATATTTTAGGTTTTGTGGGCTATTCCGTCTCTATCACAACCACTCAACTCTGTCATTGTGCACAACTACTCAAATTCTGTCAGTGTGCAAAAGCAGCCACAGTCAATACCTAAATGAAGGAGCAGGGCTCCATGTGTTCCAATAAACCTTTATTTACGAAAACAGGCAGAGGCTTGGATTTGGTCTGCAGGCCATAATGCCAAACCCTGGTTTAAGAAGAGTCTGGTGGGCAGAGGAGGTTCAGAGGCAGCACTGGACTCCCCCAGCACCCAGCTGGCCAGTGGGGCTGGTCCACTAGAGAAGAATTTGCAAAGCTGTATTGAACATTAGCTTCTGGACATGGATATGGAGACACTAAACAGAATAGGTAAGACTGGAACCCAGAACAATTCACCTCCTAGCCCCGTTTTGTCCATCATCAGTGGTCCTGGAAGAATATAAAAGTCAGCAGCCTCCAAGTGACTAAAGAGAATTTAATTAAAGGGGAATTTAATTAAAGGGGAAATTGCAGTAAGACATTTATCCTGGGTTTCTGTTACCCACTAGTAGCTCTTAACATCTTAGAGTTGACCTTCATTTTTCTCTCCACTCTCTTCTACCTTCCACACCCCTCGCCCAGGCTTGTAAAAATGAAGCCATTCCTCACTTTATGAAGACATCCCTTACAGATAAATGGCCACAGAAGGTAAATCCTGCTCTTTACACCATAACTCTTTTTTTTTAAACAACATCTGATATACCTAGTCAAGAACACAACAGGGTGTGTGGTGGAGAGATAACTGCACAGCCCTGAGCACTACGTCACTTTGAGATGGGAAACAGAAACAGTGACGACACTTAATTGTTCCTAAAACTCCATCTCAGCTCACATGCTTTTTTAAACAGTTGGGTTTCAGAGCCCTGTTTAGAAAGCTCATTTTAAAAGATGAACGAATAAAAGTGCAAGGGGAGGCCCTGAAATTCTGAAACCTGCAGTACTGGTTTCAGACCAATATGGGTTTGCTCTTTGAAGCCTGAAAAGGCAATGGGCTCTGGCCAACAGTGCTCTCACCTTGGCTGGGTGGAGAGAATAACAACAATATAAGCAGCAGCAAACACTTCAGAGTACCTTCTACTTGCCGGGCACTGTTCTAAGCACTCTATAGCTACTGACTCATTTGATTCTTATGATGTAGACATTATTATTCACACTTTACAGATGAGGATATTGAGGCACAGAAGTTACTTAACTTCCTCCAAGCCACACAGCTAGTAAAAGGTAGAACCTGGATTCGACACCCAGGTAACTCTGGCACGCAAAGCCATTCTCTTAAGGGTTTATGACTGCAAGACTTTTACTTCTATCACATATATCCTATGGGCCCAAAGGAAACCACTTCTGCCACTTCTCAAGGCCAAGGAATGGAAACAATCTGAACACACATAAAAGTAAAAGTTAACATTCAGAAGACCTGATGTGCTCCCAAACCAAAGGCCAGGAACATTTCCTTAATGTCTGGCCACAAAGAACTCCACAGGCTCAGGCCGCTCTTTCCTCCTCCTGTCTTTCCTCTCTCCTGCCTCACTGAGAACTATAGATAATCCTATTACAGACCAGGTAAGTGCCTTATTAGTGCCTCTGGGATACTAATAGGTGGAGAAACAATCCATCAGCCCAATCCATAAGCAAGAGATCACCCAATCTGCCTTAAATCACCCAAAAAATTGTGCAGAGCTCTAGCTTCCTATGTTTTTACCAGTATCTTAGGTTCCCTGACCCTAAAAAAGGAACAGGCCATGTGAAGAACCCAGTCATCCAAAGCTACACTCTTCTTTCCACAGCGTCCACCAGTGTTTGTCCTTTAAATATTAGTTCTATAGTAGACACAAAATAACTGCTCTTAAAATATGACTGCTAATAGATTTCCAACTAATACACAGGCAGCCTTTCTGCTGATTTCTACTCAAAGCAACTAAGGTTCAGGTGCTTGCTGTTCTACTAACTTCCCTGGACTCCAAGGAAGCACAAACAAAACTAACAGGTTTGTAGTCTTCTGGTTTGCTTTACAGCAGTTCATGATAGGCATGAGTTTATCTGGGCATTGCCCTGCTCTACAGATTCTAGGCATACTTTTACTAGTTGGTTACCATCTTGCTACCAGATTTGACCAAGTTTCTGCATTCCAAGATACAATGCTAACATTTACAATGAAGTCCAGACAGACTTGGATTTTCTACTTCAGAGACCCTCTTAATCCCATTCCTACCTAGGAAGGCACCGTAGCAGCTATACTTTCAGGAGGGGGTGTGCTGAAACTAAGTTTAGTAATCACAAAAAGCTCAAGAAACTCTGGTTTAGAGAATGTCATTAACCATCAGATGGCAGGGACCATGACTTTTGTACGTTTGGTAGACCCTGAGGCTTTGGAAGTGTGCAGTGATCTTTGCACATTTGGTGTGAATCAAATTCAAGTCTCACTTTCAACTTCTTGCCAACCTCCTCATGCAAGTAGGTTCCTTTTCGCATTCCTAACTGCCTGCATTTGCAGGGGATCCATTACAACTTTGAGTGTGAAAGCAAGATTAAGCTTGCTCTCCCCTAGTTTCCCCATGTCCACCACATTATTAAGCTGCTATTAAGACATCTTTTTGGTGCTGTTCAGAAAGTGTGGGTATTTGCCACAATGTACTTGAATGTAGCCCTCACCCCACTGCCACGTTGACTGACATGCCCAGGACAAAACAGCCTTGATGGGGGCAGGAGGGAAAGGCAGGGGGCAAACTACTCAGGTTCTATACACACACACACACACACACACACACACACACGCACGCACACACACACACACACACACAATGGTTGGAAGCCATATTTAGCAGGTCAGTGATCTGGGAACATACAACTTCTGGGCCAACCAAGAGGAATGTAGGGAATAGGAGCGGAGCGTTTGTACGGTAGTAAAAGCCGTTAAACTTATTCCAACGGCTCAGAAGAAATCAGCTCCAGGAGGTGGCAGAAAGGGAAGCCCACGTGAAGTGGTGGGAAAAGGAACTCTAGAGCTGCAGAACGGGATGCTGGTGCCAAACTCAAGTTGGAGAACTAACACATAGCTCCACGGGTCTCTCCTCCATGCCCCTCCCCCTTCCCGTGCAGACATCCAGCGCCCACCGGCTCCTCGCTCCAGCTCAAACCCTGCATAGGGCGCCCCCATGACGCGCAACTCCTTCCTCACACCTCGCTGCCACCCCTACATCTTCCACTCACCCCCACACTGCACCTCTGCCCACTTTTCGGCTACGCCCCCAAAGCCAGCCTCCATCTGCCAGGTTCCTTCCCTCACCTCTCGGCCCCGACTCCTTGCACACTCTGTCCCGGCGGTGCACTCCGCGTTCACGACTCCTTGCTCTTGCTCCTTCCGTCCTCACAGACTTTGCGCGACCCCCTTGCTCTTCCTTCGCCCCATCCACTTCCCCCTCACACTTCTCCCCATACCCCTCCCCCCAGTCACGCGCCGCCC
>NW_006791954.1:1235650-1238675 GCF_000442215.2 Lipotes vexillifer | reverse complement strand
GCCCCTCCGCGCCCCGGCCCCCAGGCCCCTCCGCCTCTGCCGCCCACTGCGGCCCCCGCCATCGCCCGCCCGCCTGACTGCCGGCCTGCCTCGGCCCCACAGCGAGCCCCACACAGCCCCCCAACCCCCGCTGCTGCTGCTTATCTGCCCTAGGAGGTGGAGACCGGCCCCCCTCAGCCCAGAGCCCTCATTGGCCTACGGACCCCCAGACCCCTCCTCCCAACCAATCCTCGGCTTGATCTTCCCAAACCAGAGGATGATTGGTCGATATGCCTAGCGATCCAACCTAAGACCCCACCTCCACCCCACCCCTGCCTGCTGTCCCACGTCCGAGGGTCCGCTGATTGGTCCATCCGGAAGAGGGCTGGTTTTCCGGCGCCGCCAATGAGAAGATGCAGAAAAGGGGAGCGTTACACCCAGTCCCAGGTAGTATGCAAATACGATATCACGTGACGTCAGGCTAAGCGGGGGTGGGACCGGGTGTAAAATGGAATCAAGCAGTAGTGAAATCATTATGGGGGGCAGGGAGGAGTGTCAAACTTTCAGCAGTTGAGTCCCGGCAAGTATGGAGAAACCAATAACTTCAAAAAGCCTTACTTTTGGTTTAACCTAAAAACATTACTTGTGAATCCTCATAGGATCTCAACGCTGCTTGCAAGCTCCAAAGTAAGTTTCTACAAATTAATGCCAAGTTTTCATAACATCTGCATGAGATTTGCGTTATATCCGTGAACTTAATGGCTACTGTGCCTCAAGTGACACCACATTTGTCTTTCTTCACATTTCCAAGTCCTTACTTGGTGTTGGTCCAACCTAAAAAAAAGGAGCTGCTAGCCTGTAAATTAAATTGAGACTGAAAAGGAGCAGAATCGTCCATTCCAACTCTAGCTCAGCAGAGTGGAAGGAACAAAGTGACTGAGAAAGTTGACCAAATTTGCACAGTGACTCCATAAGCAAGTTCTGGTCTTCCCAGTTCAATGCTCTCTGACCTACAAGTCAAAATGAGACTGGACGGTCCCCAAAAAGAATGCCCGCAGTTGTGAAAATCATATACTATAATATACATGACGAGATTTGGGGAAGAAAAGAGGGTTTAAGTTACTATTTAAAATTATTACTCTTCAAAAGAAAAAATTGTTACTCGTGGTATTCATTAACCATTTTGTTCTCTTATATGGAAAAAGTGAAAGGCAATCAACCCTGGATTGTCTGTGATAAGGGACCATCCAAATAATTAGATAATTCCCTCCAGGTTTATATTTAGCCATGATATCTATTTTTGATCTTGCTACAGATTTATCTTTCTATTTCTGTTTTTGCCCGGCTTAACGTTAAAATGAAGGTATTCCCTGAAGCCATACTAACTAATCAGAGAAAAGGAGGTAATCTGGGAGCGTGCTGCAAGGCAAGGAGAGGTCATTCTTGGGATTAAATATTGAAAGCAGAAAATACCCAAAGTGGAAATTCATGAACTGGATGAATATTAAAATCAGCCTATGTACAAAGAACAAATTGAGGCAATGGAACGTCCTAAAGAAAGGTTTTCTTTGCAAAGAGTATATCCTTGCAGATTTGAAAAATTTACTTCGAGGTCTGACATTTGAAATCTTTTTTACTGACAGGGAGATGCTGTACTCCTTTTCCATGAAGAGGACAACTTTACCAAAGGCAGGTAGGAGTGAACAAAAGTTGATGAACTGATGAAAATTCAGTCTTTATAAACTTAACTCAGTTTTTTAAAAAATATCTTGCAATTTATAACATTCCTCAATTCCAATTAGTTCAGTCTTCATATACTTTTTTTTTTTTTTTTAATTCCCATGACAATCTGGAAAAAGAAAACCATGGATTCTTATTATGGTGCAAGTAGAGAAACTGAGGTCCCAAAAGGTAAATCTTTTTGATTCCTAGCTCAGATCTCTATCAGATCTTATTGCACCACCCTACCTCACATCTTCATTAATAAAATCAGTAATAGTAGCTGGTAACATTCAGTGAGTTCCTTTCTCCATGCCAGGTATATATTAAGCATCCTGCATACATTATCACATTTGATTCTCATAATGATACCTATGAGATGGGTATTATCTCCTCTTCATTGAGTCTTCAGACTGAAGCAAGATTACTTATTGCCCAAGGTTACTCAGGCAGCCTGACTCCAGAGATGAAATACTAATCTCTATTCTTTTAAACCTTTCTTATGAACATAGAAGGATTACTATGTATATTTTACATAGTCTCCAAAGATGCAATTTGGCTGAGATGTTAAAATTAACTCTTGTCTAGTACTTCACAGCTTTCACGTACATCATCTCATTTAATTTTCACAGTAGGCATGTAATAGGTAGAATATTACCAGACAAAGATACTACAAAAAAAGAAAATTATAGACCAATATCACTAATGAATATAAATGCAAAAATCCTCAACAAAATACTAGCAAACAGAATCCAACAACACATTAAAAGGATCATACACCTTGATCAAGTGGGATTTATCCCAGGGATGCAAGGATTCTTCAATATACGCAAATCAATCAATGTGATAAACCATATTAACAAATTGAAGAAGAAAAACCATATGATCATCTAACAGATGCAGAAAAAGCTTTTGACAAAATTCAACACCCATTTATGATAAAAACTCTCCAGAAAGTGGGTAGAGGAAACTACCTCAATATCATAAAGGCCATAAACGACAAACCCACAGCAAACATCATTCTCAATGGTGAAAAACTGAAAGCATTTCCTCTAAGATCAGGAACAAGACAAGGATGTCCACTCTCACCGCTATTACTCAACATAGTTTTGGAAGTCCTAGCCACGGCAATCAGAGAAGAAAAAGAAATAAAAGGAATACAAATTGGAAAAGAAGTAAAATTGTCACTGTTTGCAGATGACATGATACTATACATAGAGAATCCTAAAGATGCCACCAGAAAACTACTAGAGCTAATCAATGAATTTGGTAAAGTTGCAGGATACAAAATTAATGCACAGAAATCTCTTGCATTCCTATACACTAA
>NW_006791954.1:1231373-1235417 GCF_000442215.2 Lipotes vexillifer | reverse complement strand
TTTTTTATGGAACTAGAACAAAAAATCTTAAAATTTGTATGGAGACACAAAAGACCCTGAATAGCCAAAGCAGTCTTGAGGGAAAAAAATGGAGCTGGAGGAATCAGACTCCCTGACTTCAGACTATACTACAAAGCTACAGTAATCAAGACAATATGGTACTGACACAAAAACAGAAACATAGATCAATGGAACAGGATACAAAGACCAGAGGTAAACCCACGCACCTATGGTCAACTAATCTATGACAAAGGAGGCAAGGATATACAATGGAGAAAAGACAATCTCTTCAATAAGTGGTGCTGGGAAAACTGGACAGCTACATGTAAAAGAATGAAATTAGAACACTCCCTAACACCATACACAAAAATAAACTCAAAATGGATTAGAGACCTAAATGTAAGACCAGACACTATAAAACTCTTAGAGGAAAACATAGGAAGAACACTCTGTGACATAAATCACAGCAAGATCTTTTTTGATTCACCTCCTAGAGTAATGGATATAAAAACAAAAATAAACAAATGGGACCTAATGAAACTTCAAAGCTTTTGCACAGCAAAGGAAACCATAAACAAGACAAAAAGACAACCCTCAGAATGGGAGAAAATATTTGCAAACGAATCAATGGACACAGGATTAATCTCCAAAATATATAAACAGCTCATGCAGCTCAATATTAAAAAAATAAACAATCCAATCCAAAAATGGGCAGAAGACCTAAATAGACATTTCTCCAAAGAAGAATACAGATGGCCAAGAAGCACATGAAAAGCTGCTCAACATCACTAATTATTAGAGAAATGCAAATCAAAACTACAATGAGGTATCACCTCACACCAGTTAGAATGGGCTTCATCAGAAAATCTACAAACAACAAATGCTGGAGAGGGTGTGGAGAAAGGGAACCCTTTTGCACTGTTGGTGGGAATATAAACTGATACAGCCACTATAGAGAACAGTATGGAGGTTCCTTAAAAAACTAAAAATAGAATTACCATATGATCCACCAATCCCACTACTGGGCATATACCCAGAGAAAACCACAATTCAAAAAGACACATGCCCCCCAGTGTTCATTGCAGCACTATTTACAATAGCCAGGTCATAGAAGCAACCTAAATGCCCATCGACAGACGAATGGATAAAGAAGATGTGGTACATATAAACAATGGAATATTACTCAGCCATAAAAAGGAACGAAACTGGGTCATTTGTTGAGACATGGATGGATCTAGAGACTGTCATACAGAGTGAAGTAAGTCAGAAAGAGAAAAACAAATATCATATATTGACGCATATATGTGGAACCTAGAAAAATGGTACAGATGAACTGGTTTGCAGGGCAGAAATTGAGACACAGATGTAGAGAAGAAACGTATGGACACCAAGCGGGGAAAGCCGTGGGGGTGTGGGGGTGGTGCTGTGATGAATTGGGCAACTGGGATTGACATGTATACAATGAGGTGTATAAAATTGATGACTAATAAGAACCTGCTGTATAAAAAATAAATAAAATAAAATTCAAAAAAAATAGGTAGAATATTACATGTACAATAGGTAGAATTGTCCTTGTTTTACAGAAGGCTAAGTCACAGAGGCTAGATGACTTGCCCAAGATTTTCCACTTAGTAAAAGGCAGACCCAGGACTAACATCCTAGGTCTTTTGACTTCAGATTCAAGTGTTTTCCCAACAAACACTCAACTTCTAGACCACCAACCTGCCTGAGAGCCAAAGTGTGAGCCAGCTAGTCTCTTGAAATCTGTTCTTACCTGACAACTTTGTGCATTTTAGGACCCAACATGTAAATTCTCAGGCAGTCTTAGAAGATGATGTGTGATTTCTATTGGTTGGGCCATACAGTGTGTGTTAGAGGTAAAAGCCCTGGAGTGAGGAACTTGAAATGCTTTGGACAAATGGCTTCCTTTCTCTATGCCAGAATCAACTGTGCTTCATCAACCTCACAGAACTGTTCTAAAGATAAAATGGCGGGGCTTCCCTGGTGGCGCAGTGGTTAAGAATCCGCCTGCCAATGCAGGGGACATGGGTTCAAGCCCTGGTCCAGGAAGATCCCACATGCCGCGGAGCAACTAAGCCTGTGCGCCACGACTACTGAGCCTGCACTCTAGAGCCTGCGAGCCACAACTACTGAGCCTCTGAGCCACAACTACTGAAGCCCGCACACCTAGAGCCCATGCTCTGCAACAAGAGAAGCCACAACAATGAGAAGCCCAAGCACTGCAACAAAGAGTAGCCCCCACTCGCCACAACTAGAGAAAGCCTGCAGGCAGCAACAAAGACCCAACTCAGCCAAAAATAAATAAGTAAATAAATAAATAAATAATAAGTAAGTTAAAAAAAAAACAACAACAGAGTCCGCCTGCCAACTCAGGGGACATGGGTTCAAGCCCTGGTCCGGGAAGATCGCACATGCCACGGAGCAACTAAGCCCGTGCACCACAACTACTGAGCCTGTGCTCTAGAGCCCACGAGCCACGACTACTGAGCCTGAGTGCCGCAGCTATTGAAGCCAACGCGCCCAGAACCTGTGCTCCACAAGAGAAGCCACCGCAATGAAAAGCCCGCACACTGCAAAGAAGAGTAGCCCCTGCTCTCCGCAAACAGAAAAAGCCCACGCGCAGCAACGAAGACCCAATGCAGCCAAATATAAATTAATTAATTAATTAATTTTTTAAAAAGATAAAATGGCATATTATTGGATAGAGGCATTCTTCCCTTGGAGAGAAGGGTAATGTGGGTAGTCTCAAGAATATGGAGTTTAAATTTTATTCTAAAGCCGAAGTACCAGGAGTAGAGAGCCTGGACAGTGGAAGAAGAGTTGGTGGAGGTGGCACAGCTGAAGAATTGGATCTTCTGAATCCAGAGAGTCGTGGTCCTTCTTGATAAGCTGGCAAAAGACACTAAGTTGACCTAGCTGGAGGAATGCAAAGGCAGGCATGTAGAGGAGATCCCTGTCCTCTCCTTACCCAGGTATCATGCCCAACCAGCTGTCTCTTATTCCCTTCTCTATCACTGATAGCTTCTCCTGGCATGGCATGATGGGAGGATAAAGTCCTCATCTGAAGATTAACCCCTGTCTGTTTCCTCCAATTAAAAAGGCCATGGCTTTGAGAAGCCTGCATGCTGCTAAGGGGAGATGGCTTGCCTTACAAAGCATCTTCTAGCTTGCAAGAAAACCTCTGTCCCCCTTTCATGTTTATCAACATAATTGTCACTAATTAATTCACTTGTCACAAATTTATTGAAATCACCACAACGTGCCAGACATAGAGCTAGGCACTAAGGAATGACAATAATGTTCGGAGACATACTTCCTATTCTGGAGTTCACAGCCCAGCAGGCCTTGAAGCCTGTAAGCAGAAGTGGTCTAGATGCTGTTCTGATTGAGACATGAGCTGGGTCCTGCTTTCAGGGAGGTCAGAGCCAGGCACTCAAAAACATCAAAAGTGGAGGATTACCTACACCAAGTATATCAATAAATTGTTTTTCATCTATGGGAGAATTACTTGCCTTAGAGGGTTCCAACAGCAAATGCTTAGTCCCTTGATCCCAGCCTGATCTTGGGTTGTCCATAGGTGTCACAAATAAATGAAGACTCAAGGAATTGGAGTTATTTTTCCTACAAGTGTGAGTCAGAGATACAGCCCCTCCCCAAACAGTCCCTATAAGGCCTGGGGTCTTCAAAGCTGCAGAAGTCTGAGGGACTACCAAGGATGAAAGGCTGTGGAGAATTCTGGAAGATCAGAGGATCCACAGGGAGGCCTTATCCTGCTGGCTACTGAATTAAGAGAAGGCTGGGGCTGTCATAGCCAAGAGAAGCTTTCCAGTTCCGAAGGCACTGTCCGGCCCTACTTCCAGGGCACCTTGACCCTCACCCTGTGCACTTATGCCATAATAACCAACAAGAATGGAAATTCTAAGTCACCATTTTTACCCTTCAGAATCTGATACTCAGTAGCACTTGTTCAGCATGGACTAGAGAAGTCTTGACATTCAATGATAACCGGAGGACTAACTCTTA
>NW_006791954.1:1226163-1231343 GCF_000442215.2 Lipotes vexillifer | reverse complement strand
TTCAGCAGGGACTAGAGAAGTCTTGACATTCCTTGGTACCTGGGGGACTATCTCTGAACTTCCTGGTAAATGTCTGAGTACTTACGTCTTTGGCCCCTGGGTTCCAAAATGATAAAAATGAAAAATAAAATGACACAGACACACAGTGTCTCTTTCTGACCTACCTCCTTCCCTCAGCCTCTGTCTGAAATGTCAGGCCCAGTTCCTCAGGGAATGAGATCCTGAGGAAATGGGGTCAGAGCTAAAGGAGCAGAGCAGCCTGAGAGGGATTGGGAAGGAGTGTTGAGGGAACGAATGAGGTTATGGGAACAGAGTAGGGAGGGGGGCCTAGCCCTCAACCTCTCTCCCACTCTGGTGGCCTCCCTCTCCCTGCATCCCTGCCCCATTACTACCGAGGTAACCGTGGCCTGGATTTTGACCTTCGGTACTCTGACACACTTTGTCCCTTGTTGCAGCCCACTACTTTCTATCCTCTGCTTAGTTATCTCACTTGTTCATTCTCCTTCTTTCAGACTGGGTGATGTTCACTCCTTAACTCTTCTTTTCCTCTCGGTGGGAATCAAATTTTCCTGTTAAGCTGCAGCCTTTTAAAACTGAAACTTCCTCGTCTTTAACAATAAAGGATTTGTTGGATGTTTTAAAATAGGTAAAGGGTAAATGTGGGATCAGAGACATCAAAATTTTGGAATACAGGACCTAGTGGCGCTCCACGAAAAATACAAAGTAGATCTTTTTGGAAGAACTGGAAGAGACATTAGAGACTGTATATGATCCAGTCCCTTCATTTTACAAATGGAGAAGTGGGCGCCGAGACAAGGGAATGAATTGCCAGAGGCCACTTGGCAAATCAGAGGCAGGACAGGAGACCAGGGCTCCTGCATCCTGGTCAGTGTTGCCTCAAAACATAAATAAATAACTTCCAAAAGAATTTATATGGCATACTATTCAGCAATAAAAAGGAATAAACTACTGATATATGCTACAATGTGGATGGACCTTAAAAAACATTATGCTAAGTAAAAGAAGCCAGATGCAAAAGACTACATATTGTATGATTCCATTTATATGAACTATCTGGAAAAGGCAAATTTATAGAGACAAAAAGCAGATCAGTGGTTGCCTAGGGCTAGGAGTAGAAGCAGGGATGACCTGCAAACAGGCACAATGGAACTTTTTGGGGTGATGGAAATGATCTAAAACTGGAATGTGGTGATGGTTGCACAACTCTATAAACTTAATAAAAATCATAGAATTATACATGTATAATAAGTGAATTTTATGGTATATAATTTATGCCTCAATCAATCTGTTTAAAAAAAAGGATTTAGATATGTTTATGGATGAGAGATTTATGATGTATGTCAGACCCTGCTAATCTTTTAAGGGAACATCTAATGAAAAAGATATACCTACTCCCATGATATCCATAAAAGTTCACTGTGAAAGACATAAGATTTGGTTCTTTGACCTATGAAATACCCAGGTTAGCATTCTTCATTTTTAAAAAGTGTCCTCCTCACTAAAATATGTAAGTTTCCTGAGGAGAACAGGCGTGTCTTTGTCTGCAGGCTAATTACTACACCTGGCACTGTGACCAGCATGCAGATGGTGCTTCACAAAAAATGAATTAAAATAAACTAGTTCTGCTGTGTCATGTGATTATGGGTACCTTGAGGGACCATCTGGTTTCTAGAGCAGTACCTCGGTGGGAAGAGTCTGCATCCCTTACACACTCCCAGGCCCCTCAGAGAGTAAAGTCTCTGGAGAGGAGATGCTGGTTGCATACATTCCCAGGAGACTGTATATAAACCAAAAGGCCTATTCATTTCACCCCCTTTAGACCTCTCTCCTCTGCTATTGTTCCCATTTACCTTTTCCAGGTCAGCCTCAAAAATACAATGACCCGGGCTTCCCAGATGGCGCAGTGGTTGAGAGTCCGCCTGCCGATGCAGGGGACACGGGTTCGTGCTCCGGTCCGGGAAGATTCCACATGCCGCGGAGCGGCTGGGTCCATGAGCCATGGCCGCTGAGCCTGCGCGTCCGGAGCCTGTGCTCCTTAACGGGAGAGGCCACAACAATGAGAGGCCCACGTACTGCAACAAAAAAAAAAAAAAAAAAAAAAATACAATGACCTCTGGAGCAAATAAGCTACAATACCCTAAACATTCTTCATCTAATTCCACACCTAATCCTTTTCCCTTCCCCTCACACCATGCGCCAAATCAGGAATCAAGTACCATGAAATCCAGTTCAAATATATTATAAATATAACAGAAGGGACAGTGATGTGAAAGTTGGTCTCTAGTTTAATTTCCTTCAGTCCTAGGGCATAGGCTCAGAACTTGTTTTCAGAGCCAAGAATATTATCTAAAGGGCTTTTGTAATAGACAACTGTAAAATATCACCACAGATGCATCCTCAGTTTTATCTTCTGAACCTTGGATATGATATTCCCCCTCCCTCCCTACAATTCCACCATCTTCATCACCAGCTTCAACTTCCAATCAGACCTCAGGTCCTTCTAGCATTACTCAGCTGACCTGTGAGGCACTAATGATGCCGCCAGGACTTAAGTATTCGGTTTTTAGCCCATTATTTTGTGCTACCTTATGGGTAGCTTCATAATTCCTCTTCAGTCATTTTATATATGTTCGTCCTTTCTCCCCAATTCTGAGCAAAGGGACCCATTTGCTCTGTTATTCCTTCTCAGCTACTAGTGCAAGCCACCGCGTCCGGCGATGTTGAGGCAATGTTGGTTGTTTTTCCAACTAATGTTTCTGATCACTCCTGAAGGCTGAGGCTAAAAACCCTGCAGGAACTTCCCTGGTGGTCCAGTGGTTAAGACTCCACGTGCACCAATGCTCGGGGCCCGGGTTTAATCCCTGGTCAGGGAACTAGATCCTGCATGCCACAACTAAAAGATCCCGCGTGCCACAACTAAGACCCAGCGCAGCCAAATATATAAATAAATAATAAAGCAACACTATAAAAATAAATAAATAAAAGCCCTGCAGACTAAAAGTAGGGAAGGCTCCAGGTTCTGTGAGGTCTAATACTTATGTAATTTGGGGGTTCCTCTTTAAGTTAAATGGTAAAATAATTATAGAATTAGGGAGAAGGACTTGGAAGGGTTCTGTGCAAGTGAGGGGATCTGACTCTTAAGTTTCATTAGCTTCATTGTAAATCTGTTTCTGACTGAAAAAAATGAAGCCTGGTTACATCCCATCCAACTCTTCAGCCCTGATTGATCAGGCACCTATTCCTGGCTTTTCCTGTGGATATCCTGTACCCAGCACATCTATTCCACAAGAAGGTTCTGGCTCAACAAAATGGCCTTGGCAGCCAAGTCTCTCTATTTAGTGAAAAAGTCCCAAAGGGCTGGATTAACACTCCTCCCACTTAGTAAGTTGGAGGCACTTAGAATAATGCTCCTTTCAGAGCAGGTGATTTCTTGCTATGCATGGTGGAGGGTGAGGACCTTGTATCCAATTCTTCCTGGAAGACCCTGATGGCTCAAAGCCTCGAGGAGTTGTGCTGTTATGCAGCAGAAGGGCCTGGAATATTCCAGTACATTCCACCAGTGGCCTCTGTGACCCCTGCTTCTATTCAACTTGGGCAAAGGCCTGGTAATCTACAAAGTAGCATGTATTCTGCTGGGGTAGGAAGCAGCTTGGTCTTACTTCTTCCATGCCATTCTGATAGGATCATACAAGTTGGCACCTTCCTTGGAAGTCCCACCCAGAAGCCCCACCCAATTCTCTGACCTACTGGGTGTTTGCCCAGAATGTCAAGTCAGGGTCTAGATCTCAACCCTGTTAATTTTTTGGCCATGTACACCCAATTTTGAATTCTTCCCCAAAAATTCTTCCTGGGATCTCTGAATCTGTGGTGGATCTGCATTCCTCAGAATGCCCAAGAAGCTTGTGCCACATGTGGAGACACTAACATCAGGGCCCCGGAAAGAAGGTCATATAATTAGGATGCTATAGACCATGTGCCCCAACTACACAGCATAAAAGAATACTTCTGCTTTCTGGGAGCTTCCTATAGGCTAAGTAATTTGCATACATAATATCATTTAACCCTCAGTCTTAGTTATTATATCCTATCCAGTTGGTGTAACTATCCCCAATTCACAGGTGAGAAAACTGAGGCTCAGAAAGGTTAGCAAATGTATTGGAGGTTATCTAGCTAGAGAAGACAGGTTCATCTGCTTTCAAAGACTGTGTATAACCACTACTGGGGGGTTCAGTGGACTAGGTCAGAGGGATGCAGACCTAGAGGTCCACCCTTATCCAGAAGTTGAAGGTCAGAGTTAGGAATACAGACCAGATCCTATAACCCACTTCCCTGCCTCGCTGTCCCCTCCCCTAGCCCTAAACTCTCTAGAACTCTGACTTTGTTTATAGTGCAGAGAAGCAGTGCTCAGAAATTATGGAGGTGAGTCTGGCAGGTTCCAGCTGTTCTTGGTGAGGGAGTTGAACATTTTTTGGAACTCCTCCTTGAAAAAAGCATGGACTAAATGCACTTCCTTTCTCCAAGCTTCCTACCTTGGGGAAGGAGAGAGATGGGGAAGCTGGGGGATTTCCATTTAGGAGAAACCAGAGACGATCAAAGGAGGAGGAATGGTGGTGCTGCCCTCTAAGAAAGACTGCCAGAGCTCTGGAACTTGGACTCATAAGAAACTTCTGTAAGGTGCCAAGTAAAGTGAGAAAGCTCTTCTTGGGGTCAAAAGAGGAGCTACAAGAGGAGGCCCTAGGGAAGACTTGGCAGAAAAGGGTGGGAAGGAAGTCAGACTCTATCCAGGACCAAAAGTGTGGTTTAATTCTGAACCCACCAAAACCAAAAAAAAGAAAGGGGCTCACCCCTTGACTCCCTACGTCTGGGGTGGGACAGCCAAATAAGGGGAACTCTTGCCAGACTATGCTCTCCATTTTGACACAAAACACTGGCTGTACTGCCTGCCCAGACTGCCAGAGAGCTGCTGGAAAGAGCCACTGACCGCTGCATTTGGTTGATAAATGATGGGCACCCCTGCCTGCTGCCCATTCTCTTTTCTTCTCCCTGCTTAGTTTGCAGCCTTCTGCCTGGCAGGGATCCCCAGAATAGGGGTGGGAGAGAAGGGTCCTCCAGACAGTATTTAATCCTTAGTGATTTATAGGCTGCTGGAAGGGGAGCGG
>NW_006791954.1:1196596-1226132 GCF_000442215.2 Lipotes vexillifer | reverse complement strand
GGGGGGGGAGGGGAATGTCGGACAGGGGAAGCCCCTGGGACTAGTTTCCATGATGCATCAGCACACCATTGACAAGAGTCTAAGTATTTTCCTGATGCCTGTGCCTTCAGGCCCATCTTTGAGAGAAGATACAGCCCTTACCCCTCTGGTACCAGGTAGGATGAGACCAGTAGAGCTGGCTGGGAAATGAACATACAACCAAATCCTCAACCTTTACTTTAAGCCACACACTGCTGGGAGAGGGAAGAAATAAGTGAGGATGAGCAGCTCAATAGTTGTTTTTGGAGGATTTATTTTTTTAATGTACGAGAATTGGGGGGGGCGTGGGTAAGTGCCAGGGATTGAAGGCTAAATGCCAGGGAGGCGGCTGGTTGCAGGGATTCTTGGAACCAGGGCTATTGGCCTCCCTGCTGTGGGCTCAGGAATACCAGCCCCAGGCTCTGGTTGCCCTGAGAGATGCAGCCATTTTTACTTCTGATTGAAGGGCACCACCTTCTGGGATTTTCCCTTCTTTGGTGAAAACCTGAGTAGAATATGCCCAGGGAACCAATAGGGCATGTGCCCAAGAGTCTGGAGGGCACTGGAGATAACAATGTGAGGCAGGGTGAGATCAATGCTTTTTATAGTTTAGAGTTTTGTCCCTGTTGGTGGAGAGAAGATGCATTTTGTGAGAGTGTATGGTAATTGCCCTTCATAAGGATGATCTCAAAAGGTCAAGGGATGGGCCTTGAATAGCCCTAATGTCCCTGAAATAGTCTATTGTATAGCTATTGTCCATACATGTAAAGGAACCCTTCTTGACCCTATTCATACTTTTCTGCCTCTGGGATTTCCCAAGTGAAAATCGTATTCTACTTTATCCCCAGACCCAAGTCTACCTCTTTTAAGCTTCAACAACAAAATAGTTCAACATACATTTCTTGAGCTCCTACTATGTGCCAGGCATCGTGCTAGGTGCTGGGAATATAGAGATAAAAAACACACAGTCTCTTCTCTGGGGAGTCCACAGTCTAGTTTTTGAAAGATTTTCCTTCGCACTGACTTTTCGGATTTGGTAAATAAATCTGCATCTATCCCCTTTATATTTTCGTATGCATGGATCATAGTCTCAGCTTCCATCTTTCCACAATCTTTAAAATTTTGCCTCATATGGTAACCTCCATTTTCCCCTTGACCAATTTAGATAACTTTCTTTGGACTCTGATATGTCTTCTTAGGAGTGACCAGAATTAGACATGATATTTCATATACAAATGCTATATGAATGTGTGTACAAGAGTAATGCTATGTTGTCTAACTTCCTTCATTTATCATTATTATCGCCATTCTTTCATACATCCAATAGTTACTGAGTACCTCTTAAGCACTATGTACTGTGCTGGGTGCTGAGAATGCAATGGTAAGTAAAATGGACACTGCTCTCATGAAACCTAGTCTGGGTATGTGTTGGGAGGACAGAAGCAAAGAATCCAAACAGTCACATAAATAGATATATAAATATAAACTGAGATAAATGTTATGAAGAAAAACACCGGGTGCTGTAACAGTATAGAAATAAGGGCTTTGGTCTAGTCTGGAAGCTTCGGGAAATAGTTTCCTGAGGAAATGACATTTGACCTTAGAGCTGAAGGATTAGTGGAAAGAGGTGAAGAAGAGAATGAGGAAAGAACATTCCAGACAGAGTAAAGAGTATGTGCAAAGATCCTGAGGTGGAAGGAACCAGGGGGCTCCTGAGAACTGCAGGAAGGCCGATGAGGTTAAAGCACAGAGAATGAGGTTGTGTGGGATGGGCTGGAGAATTAACCAAAGGGCAGATCATGCAGGTCATTGCAGGCCAGGTAAGAATTTCAGTCTTTATCCTACAGAAGATCATGGACCCAAAGTCTTTACAGTAGAGCTTTTTTCCCCAGATTATTAATGCTGCTTATACTCGTCTTGAAGGGGAACAGTAATGATAGTCTGAACTGTTAGGAACTTTCCCAGTTTCCTGGCATGGTGTGGCTATGTCTAGCTGGCCCTGGGGAGGCCCAAAGCTGATGAACCGGCCCCAGCCTGGCAGCCCTCAGGCAAGGGATGGACACTGTCAGTATGGACAGAGGGGCAGAGGTGGAGGGTGGGTGGAGTGCTTTGCCTGAGGTATCAGCCCCACAGTGACATTTGGAACAGCCCCAAGCCTATGGCTCTTGTTCCTTGATAAGTCTATCATGTGTACCCCTCCCCATTTAAATGGTCTTCTCACCCTGCCACCCTTCCTACAGCAGCTGTGCGCCCCACCCAATCTGGGGAAGGCCTCTGGATAAGAACTCTGACTCTGCCCAGAACCTGAGGTCTTGGCCTTCTGAGTTCAG
Source organism: Lipotes vexillifer (assembly GCF_000442215.2). Lineage (NCBI taxonomy): Eukaryota > Metazoa > Chordata > Mammalia > Artiodactyla > Lipotidae > Lipotes > Lipotes vexillifer. Next base: position 1,223,784 of record NW_006791954.1, on the reverse strand, counting down.
GCCTTAGTACTGTCTGGAACCATGTATATACATATCCCTGATAGTTTGGAGTTATTAATGGAAGCCATGGGGGAATAGGGTCATGATGGTTGGACTTGGCCTTTCTGAAGCCCTCTCTTTCCTTCCAGGCCTATCTTTGGAGAATGTGGTCTGGTGTAGTGACATCTACTGGCAAGGCTAGGCAGGTTAAAAAAAATGACCAGATGCCCACTCATCCTCAAGTAATTTCCAGACTAGTAAGAAAATCATCCTTAACCCCCTGAGATTGGGTCAGTAACCTCAGTTGGTTACAGCAAGACTAAGAAGAGCAGGGTTGTGAGTTTGGACCATGTTATGTGCTGATTTACCTTAAATAGAGAAATTATTTTCCTAGTTGTAGCTCGCATCCCTCACCCTGGCAGTTGATTCACATATGGGTACAATTAGTCACAAGGGAGATTGACTGAGCATGTGTAAGTGACTCAGAGAGAACCATTCCTGGCCCCAGTTCCTGGGAAAGCATCTCCCAACAAATGAAATGACCCTCAGTTTACAAACGGCAGAAGGCAGGGTCATTTTTCATCCTCCTGAAGTTGACTGGTTTGCGAATTTTTTTCCTAGTACTCAGTTTCTCCTAGGTCATCAGGAAAATAGTGTCAACATGACCATCTTCAAAGTTTCTATAGTGGGCAAGAGTGACTACAGCTTTTAAAGCGGCCCCTCAGTTCTTGCTGAGGTAAGACATAACCTGCCTCCCCACTGCTTTCATCCATGTCATCTACACATTCTGTTCATAATATCATTCTCCTTCTTAATAGCATGCATACTTGACAAAGAGTTTAACCACTAGAGGTAACAGTGAAGCCAGAGAGAGTGAGTGAGGAGAAACTACTAGAGAAATCATTATGAAGCAAATCTTCTGCTTTCTTAGTAACACTGATTCCATAGCTGAATGTGGCTCAGACAAAGCATCTTTCATACATACTTAAAAGAAAATCATCAAGACCTCAGTAGAGAAATGAGTAATACATAGGATTTCATGGAAGAGGAAACAGGACTAGTAAAGAAACACATGGAAGACTGAAGTCTATCCTAACTAGAAATAAAATGAGAAGCACATCTGAGGTGCAGTTTTCATTTTTTTACTAAACTTGCAAGATTTTATTAAGTGGTAACACTCAGTTCTGGGAACATCTTAAAATTGGTATCCTCCCACAATGATGGTGACACCTTAAATTTGGGCAAGTCTTTGGGGAAAGAAATAAAGCAACGTATAAGAGGCAGAAATAAAAACAGGAGAGCTACAGATGCATGCAGACTCTCACTGCAGCATTATTTGACTTAAAAGACGCTCAATAATCCCAAATAGGGGAGTGAGAGCACATTATGTCACAGAGCCACATTGCAATGTCACACGGCAATTACAATTACAATTATGAGGACTACAGAGAAACATGGGAAATATTGAGAATGTGTAAAAAATATGAAATTTCATGTAAACAATGAATGCATTTATACAAAACGTGTACATGTAATAAAATGTACACATGTGGAGAAAAATTGGAAGGCAATATGCAAAAACTAAAACTAGCTCTATGGCACCAGTGAGATTAAGGATGTCTTTTATTTTTTCAGACATTTATTTAGTGTTATTATACTATGTTAGTAACTTTTGAAAAGGTGGAGGGGGTTGGTGCCGGTGAACGTCATACTCCCCCAGCCCCCTCCTATACACACTTATCCTAAATCGTCAGCTGGAGAAGGAAAAGACCATGTGTGTTTATTCACAGTGTGCACTCAGCTCCTACCCAATGCCTAGCACTTATCAGATGCTCAATAAACATAAGTTGAATGAATAAATGAAAATGCCTGCAGTCTAAAAAGTCTCAACCCATGATCACTGAGTACATTCCATCCTGGTGAATAAAGAATTTGGTTTTGCTAGAATTAAAAATAAAAAAAGAAGGCCCATCCATAACAGCAATTCCCTGGTTTTCTTGATAAGTGAATTTGGGCATGGAGAACCCAGGGAGAGACAGTCTGTTAAAGCAAACCCAATTACCACCCAGGAACATATGTTGCCCTGAGGCCTCTGCTGCCATAACAACATTGCAGTAACTATAACTACAGCCCTGGAGGCTTTGGCCCTGTCAAATAAGGAAAAGGATGTCTTCATTGTATGAGGGCTTTGTGCTCAGATTGGCTTCCCTAGGGAGCTTGGATGGGGGGGGAAGGGAGGTAGATAAGTGGAAGAAAGGAGGAGATGAAGGGCAGGAGTGGGAGAAGAACTGCTACTGAATCAGGATCAGAGTGATTTTTTTTACTTTTAGCAATTTTCAAAATGCAGTTATTTGACTGTTTAGTTTTGGCCATTATTTATAACCCCAGCTACAGAGGTGGGCAACAGTGACTGAGCCTGCTGGTATCTGTCCAATACCTTCCCCCAGGGCGGGGCTGGGGTGGGTGGTGGATAAGGTGATCCAAGAACCAAATTAACAAGTGACCAAGAAGGTGAGAGAAGTTTCAGGCCATCTCCAGCAAGAGTAAGAAAGGAGGGACCACTAATGACCTCACTGACTATTTTTTTTCAATTAAAAAAAAATATTTACTTATTTATTTATTTATTTATTTATTTATTTCTGCTGACTCTATTTTTAAGGCAGCTGTGAGTGAAAAGATTTTAATATGAATTATGGTCACATCAGCAAATTCTGAGATTCTTGCAGATGGACAGAGACTAGGCCAATACTTTTACTCAGAAGTTGCGAGATTGGCCTGGCTACACTAGCATTGTCTTTAAAAGGTCAAGTCATGCTTCCCCACCTTACAGGACAGTTATCTGCACACAGAGGAAACTGCTATCCCTAACCCCTCCTGGTCAAAAAGAGGCTTAGAGGTGAGAGGGTGGCTGGTTCTGTGCAAGTCTTTCCTAACTGAGCCAGCACCTGGCAGTGGCCACACCATTTACTGGCCCTTTTAGATGCCAGCAAGGGAGAAGCTGGAGACGATGTGGCCAGCCAGGCAAGGCTCCCAACCTCCAGGAACTCCCAGGCCTTTGAAGCAAACAATGGACAACTACACTTTGTATTTGAAATATGGTACCCACCATTTTACTGGCAAGGGGAGCATTTGAAAGGAAATTGAAGGATCTTTTAGGGAGCTTCAAATGTAACTGAGGAGACAAGATACAGGTATGAGAAAGAAACTTCACAAGAACATACACAAAAGAGTATCCCCGCTACCCCTGCCCTGTTTGGTTCCTCCTCAGCTCTGGGTAAGGGTATTATTATGGAAGCGTTCTGACTGGTCTCCCTGCCACTCTGATCAGTCCCCCTCACAGCTTTCAGAAAGAGATCTCTAAAGTTCAAGTCTAATCGTGGGATTCCTCTGATTAAAGTCCTTCACAGATTCCACCTCACCTCCAGCCCAGGCTCCTCAGCAGGGCATTCAAGGCTCTGCATGAACTGGTTCCCAAAACCATTCATGCCTCTTGTTATGTCAACCACTCCAAATCCAGTCATGCCCTTAGTCACCCACACACCGTACTGCTCCACACCGCTATGCTTTTTGCACATGCTGTTCCCTCTGCATAGAAAGCCCTTACTCTCCTTGTCCGCTGGCAAACTTATTTGTCCTATGAAGTTCTACTCGTTTCACCTCCTCTATGCATCCTTTCCTAAACTCTCCTGATAAAACCGTCCACTTGCTCCTCTGTAGCACTTCTGAACCTTGCTCACCTTTCTATTTTTCCATTAATACTCTTATAGTGGTTTGGAACAACAAGCTTGCTGGCCTGGGGAAACACGATGTTTTATCCATCTTCCTTTGACTCAATGCCTGACATATAATGCCTGGGTAATCATCTTGCTCAATAGACAAAAGCAAACAAACATCGAGACCATATAAAGCTATATTCACAAACATTAAGATGTTACTGCCATAACTAGGGTAACTGGAATAATAAATATCAGTAACAACAGCCATTTATTGCCAGAGTAAGAGCACTTACTCTGTCAGGAACTGTGCTAAGCTCTCTATAACAATCATTTCCTTTAATCCTTATAACAACCCTGTGAAGTGGCTATTCACATCTCCACTTCACAGATAAGAAAACTCAGGCACAGGTAAATTTTATAACTTGTCCAAGAGCAATGCAGACAGAAAGCGACAGAGCTAAAATTCAAATCCAGATCTGACATCAAACCCTGTACTGGATGCTAGAAGAGCTGATGAGTAAAACAAATAGGAGTTATGTTCCTCTTACTTTTTAGGGAAGGAGAGAGGGAAACAGAACATCTACCAAACTGTATAAGGAAAAGTACACATAAAGCAGTAAGTGCAAAATAACATAAATCACTATGCCCTAATACCTCAGGAAGAATAAATCAGGAAAGACCTTCTGAAGAAAGTAAATATTAAAGAAGGTTGCGAGATGCATCAAGGCAGGAAGAAAAGCCTGTGTGAAAGCATAAAAACAGGAAGAGCAGTGAAGCTACCCATGTGAAGTCTGGCATACGAGTATGGGCAGGGGGCAACTGGTAAAAAGGCTTTGAAACGAACATCAGATCCTGCTTTGAGCAATAACTGTATCATGATGAAAATAAAACTCAAAGTAAAGATTATGTTTGGTTCAAAAAAAGAAAGGAAGAGAGCAAAAAGCTTTTAGGATTTCCCCTTCCCCATTCTAAATACACCTAGCTAAAAAAAAAAAAGGGACTTCCCTGGTGGCGCAGTGGTTAAGAATCCGCCTGCCAATGCAGGGGACACAGGTTTGATCCCTGGTCCAGGAAGATCCCACATGCCAGGGAGGAACTGAGCCCGTGCGCCACAACTACTGAACTACTGAGCCCACGTGCTGTAACTACTGAAGCCCATGAACCTAGAGGCTGTGCTCTGCAACGAGAAGCCACCGCAATGAGAAGCCCACGCACTGCAACGAAGACCCAATGCAGCCAAAAATACACACACACACACCCCTAGCTGTTCGACTTTCATCTTTAGTACACACCTTTCTTACGATCACATTTCTACCTTCTTGGTGTTAGTTTTTTCATCTTTCTGCCAGAGGGTACACCTTCCCAGGACAAGAACCATGTCTAAAGGAAACTGTAAACTCTTTTAAAGCTACCTGCAGTGTTTGAAAATTCGGTGTAAGGGATTAACTAATGTTGAACATCTGTAATGCTGGTGTTTGTATTTTGAATGGCTAAGTCAGGATTTTATTCTAAAACACTAATTTCTAGGGAGGGATACTTCACCATCTTTGGGTGCTATACATTCAGAGACTGTGAAACAGTAAACATATTCTGATTGACTAGCAAGAATTTACTGTACATAGAGCATGGTCTAGGTACTATTTATTATTATTTTTGGATGCATTGGGTCTTCGTTGCTGCGTGCGGGCTTTTCTCTAGTTGCAGGAAGCCATGGCTACTCTTTGCTGCGGTACACAGGCTTCTCATTGCGGTGTCTTCCCTTGTTGTGGAGCACAGGCTGTAGGCGCACGGGTTTCAGTAGTTATGGCGCGTGGGCTCAGTACTTATGGCTTGTGGGCTCTAGAGCACAGGCTCAGTAGTTGTGGCACACGGGCTTAGTTGCTCCGCGGCATGTGGGATCTTCCTGGAACAGGGCCTGAGCCTGTGTCCCCTGAATTGACAGGTGGATTCTTAACCACTGTGCCACCAGGAAAGCCCAGCTCTGGGTAATATTAAGGATGGTATAAAAGAAATGGGATTTGCTCTTAACATTAGAGCTCCTTACCAATAGTCGGGGAGCCACAACATCCAAGAGTAACCTCAGGAACACTCCAGTAAGTGCAAAATAACAGTAATAGTGTGAAATTAAATGCTTAAGTCCTGAGGGGATACAAAAGAAGAAGAAACATGAGCCCTTTCCAAACAAGCTCTTATGCACAATTCAACCTAAGTAAATTATTCAAAGGTATTTATAGTAAACACTAAAAGCTAAACACTAAATACTAAAAGCTGCCTGTGTTAACACTAGCCCAGGATATCTCCAAGGAGAGTACTAACCAAGGGTCTGGAACTTCAATTCTTCAGAGTCCTCTGTTCAGCACATTAATCAGATGTTTACCTTCTGCTGCTTTGTTCCTTAGCTCAGCTCCAGGGGGAAATCTCCATCTTAGCTAGCCTCAGGTGAAACTGGGGTCCAGGATCCTAACTTAATGACTGAGCTGGGCTGGATTCCACCCATGAGCTCTGGGCCAAGCCTTGGTCTTCTCAAGGATTTTCTTCCAGCAAGGCTAAATCCTCAATGCCTGCTGTCCACTTCCCAGCCTTTTCTTATGACTCTTCTAGCCTTGCATCTTCCAAAACTTCTCCTTTCAAGGCGCTCTCACTATTATTTAAAAATCAACGCCTTTCTGAGCTCCACCTTTACTAAAAATATTCCTTCCTCTTCCCCCTTCCCCCAACTCCTGGCTCAACCATCTGCATTTCGAGAGGTCACTTGGGCTAACGGGTTCAGTGCTTCTCCGGCTCTGATATGGCGCACACAAACACACACACTCTCACCCTGCGGGCCACCCAAGGCTCTCAAACCCATACAGAATGTGCTCACCACAAAACTAAATTGGTAATTCTTTGGAGCTACAGCTTCTGGAGAATGGTTCTGTCTCCCTTCGCGAGTGAACGGATTAACTTACTTGCTGTTCGCTAAGGGCAAGGACAATGTCTCCTCTACCAGATAAGAAACTTCCCGATGATAGACGCTACCCTTTCGTTCCTTTCACAAGCCCCCATTCTCACCACTTTGAGACACAGTATGCCTGTTAAAATATAGTTTCTTCTGCAAAATATCCCTTCCCAACTTTGAGTTTATGTCATAAACGGAAACGTCCTTTAGCCAATTCGGCGACGAAGGGGTTAAACCTCGGCAACCTGATGGATTCTGGGGCTTTCCTTCCCCGACTTCGGAAATTAAAACTACCGGGAAGGGAAATGTTGCCCAAGGTAAAGATGAGAACCGTTAACTTCAACTGTCGGGCTTCTGCCCAAACAGGAATGGCTACCCACGCCTACAAAGGGTGCCATTCCCCTAACTAAACACGGCTCACCCCGGTTTCCACCATCGGTGTCACTTCCTGACCAAGTCCAAAATGGCGCTCAGTAGCCTCACCGGAGGAACGAACCTCCCAGCATCCTCTCTGACCCGTAACGTCAGGTGACGCGAATCCCAGCCGGAAGTAGAGGAAAAAGCGCCTCAGCCCGCGGCGCCTGCGCAGAAGGCTGTAGACGCTGTGAAGCAGGAGGCACTTGGGATCGTACGCAGGATTGGGACTGCTACAGAGGCCGCCACGGAGCCCGCCGGAGCCACCGTTCCTACTGCTGCTGCCGCCGCTGCCCGAATCGGAACCGTCGGGCCGCAGCCGCCGGCAATGCCGCGAAGGAAGGTGAGAGGAACGGGACAGGAGGGATGGCGGGTTTCTAAGGACAGTCTTTTGAGCAACGTGACGCAGTTGGCCACGCCTTACAGTGGTTGGAGTCCAACTTCCCGCTCCCCCGAACCTAGCTCAGCAACCCTCTCTTCTGTCCATACCCAACAGAAAAATGTGGGCCCGACCCTGGCCTCGGCCTATGCTTGCAACTATTCCCGCCCTCTGCTTGCCTGGCTCGGAGGCGTTCTTCTCGTTAATTGGTCGCTGAAACGTATAGAAGCATATTGATTGGCTGGTGACACCGCCCATTTGGGCTCAACGGTCACCTCCCCGCGTGTGGGGGCGGTGTCTGGGCCCGGCCCCACCGCTCTCCGACTGGCGGTAGAGAACGAACCCTTTTCTCTTGATTGGCTGGGCTTGGCAGTCTGTCCTGTGGGGGCGCGGTTTAGCGGGGCCGCGATTGGGTGGCACGAATCCCCCTCCCTTCCGTCTGGAGATGCTCATAGGAGGAGAGGCGGGGTTTTGGAGCATCCTTCCTTTCCCCGCGGGGGACACAACAAAGCAGAGGACTGGGTGGTGGAGAACCAGCGCCCACTCCCAAGGGATCTCACTCTGGCCTGTTGCTCCTAAGCTGTAATTATTATTGTTTCCTTAGTTGGACAGCGCCTAGAAAATGCAGTTCGTAAAATCAGAAACTTTGTAGAATTAGATGGGACTTATGAGATCACCTAAGGGACACTCCCATCCCTTCTTTTCTCAGCTAAACAGAGGCTTATTGGAGTGCCCCAAGCTACTCAATTAGGCAATGGCAGAGCCAGGACTACAGAACAAATCTAATTCAGTTCAACAAATGTTTATTGACTACTTGCTACGTGCTGGTTGCTGGGGATTCAGAAACTAATTAGACGTGAACCCTGGCATAAGGAAATCAGTCTGATGGGGAAAACAGACATATAAATAACTGTAGAAGGATCTAGTAAATTCTCTACTTGGCAGTAATGTACAAAGCTTAATGTCAGGGAAGTGGGAGAGCAATTAAGTCTGTTCTGGAATAAGATGAGAAGTAGATTGGTGAAAGCCAAAGAGAAGCACTGAGTTCTACAGTCAAGCCAGGAAGGGATGGTCAGAGATGATCAGGGATCCACATATCTGGGTAATTGGACTAGATGACCTTTAAGATTCCCCCTTTTATCCTATCAGTTTTCTGTGACCCTCTCTGGGGCCTCCACTCATTATCTGGGCAGATTAGACTTGAAATATTTGGAAAATTGGGTGGTATTGTTCACTTCTGAAGAAATGTTTCTCTTCCCAGAGGCTTTCAAATATTTGCACTTTTTAATGTCTCCTAAAATGATGTACATTGACAGGTGGTATTTATGTTAAGGCTTACCAAATGCAGGAATAGTACTGGTGCCTTGGAATAGGCCCACAGTCCCCTTTCTTCAATTCCTAAATACAAAGAGCTCTTGAAAATGTAAATTTTCTAGTAACTTATTTGGTGACAAAACCTGTTCTAAACTGTCCTGAGTTTTCGTGTGTCTAGTTTAGTGTGATTGTTTACATATTTTGCTGCAGAAAGGGTGTTATTTGCAGCATATGTGCAAATTATTCTCTTTCCAAAAATCTAAAAAGTTATGAATTCTAAATACAGCTGGTCCTGAGGGTTTTGAATAAAGAATTGGGGACTTGTAATTTGAAACTTTGGTTTTTTTTGTTTTTTATTTTTTTAGCAAATACATTTCTCTTTCTGGTTTAGTAAAAGGTATAGTGTTGATGCTCAGTTGATAAAAGTTATCTTTATGGTTATTCATGCCTCAGGAGGCTAACAATTGACAAATAATTATTAATTTAAAAGTTGATTTTTCTTTTTTTTTTTTTTTTTTTTTTTTTTGCCGTACTCGGGCCTCTCACTGTTGTGGCCTCTCCCGTTGCGGAGCACAGGCTCCGGACGCGCAGGCTCAGCGGCCATGGCTCACGGGCCCAGCCACTCCGCGGCATGTGGGATCTTCCCGGACCAGGGCACGAACCCGTGTCCCCTGCGTCGGCAGGCGGACTCTCAACCACTGCGCCACCAGGGAAGCCCTAAATGATGATTTTTAAAAACCTTTTGTTTTTGCATACCTATGAGTATTCATGTGCAAGCCGCTCCCTCCCCCACTTTCTTAAGGCACTTTTGCCATTCATGTGGAGAAACTTCAAAAGTAGATAAGAAAGAAGGATGTTACTCTTTTTCTCCTTAAGTTCTTTTGGGATCAGAGTTGTGGACCATGACATTTTGAATTAGTGTGTAGTTTTTAAAAATGTAATAGCTGTTCATGGAGACTTTGTACAAAAGCTACTCTGAATTTCAGTGGGGTCTAGTAACTAACATTTTTCTCATTACCCTGGACTTTCTGTAAGTACATGGTTATGTCAACCAATCTGTTTTGAGTAGAATACTTTCCAGTTTGTGGTACTGACCTCCAGATGGACTTGTTTCAGAATTAACGATAATACAGTAAGAATTCTCTTTCTGTGTTTATTTAATAAGGGTGCATTATTTGTAGGTTGTTTCATTTAAATGCTCTAAATAAAGGAAAGTTGTCTGTGGAATCCTTTCTTAGGTTTGAACTTGGTGTTTTCAGTATCACAGTTCGTTTTTTTTCCAGTGTTAATTCAAACCCACAGAGTAAATGTTTCTGTGCTAATGTTTGGATCTATGGTGTTACAGAGGAATGCAGGCAGTAGTTCAGATGGAACCGAAGATTCCGATTTTTCTACAGATCTCGAGCACACAGACAGTTCAGAGAGTGATGGCACATCCCGGCGATCTGCCCGAGTCACCCGCTCCTCAGCCCGACTAAGCCAGAGTTCCCAAGGTAAAAGGCGGCTTCCTTCTTCCTGACCACACCTCACAGCTGACTGGACATCACGTTATGGTGCTGGTTACTGTGGAAACTGGTCCCATGTCTTGATGTTGATGACAGAATCTGGTAAAATGCAGAGTAAATGACTGCGAAGTATCAGGTTTTTAAAAATGGTTCTGTTGGGGGTACTGTCCAATTTGTAGACCCAAAGGAACTATGTCTGGTTTAATAGGTGTGTGACACATGTATGTCCTGAGTCATTTAATTTTTTATAGATTACAGTTTCCCTATCAGTAAAATGAGAATGCTATCTTTTCACTTTCGTTAGAATGGTTTAGGCCTAGGGACTTAAAATAGTCTCTTGAACTTGTTATTATAGGAGGCCCAATACTTTTAAAGCCACGTTTAATTCTGTAATATAGTCAGGTACAAGTAATAAATATAAATAGTTGACCTAACTATCAATTGTAAATACCCAGAATTTTGCTTTGGTAGTAAAGAACAGAGAATCTTGGTGTCGGAAGTTTCTCTAGTGCAATTAGCTATCTGGGCTTAGATTTGGAGGGTACCCCTAAACCCTCTTGGCTCTGCTCTGGGATTCCCTGGGGAAGAAAGAAAGTTGTAATGAATACAGAAAGCTGATGATCAACAGCTAATATACTTAGAGCGCTTAAACAGTGTTGATTTGGTTAGTGCTTTGTATAAGCATGTTGCAAAATGAGAGAAAAACGTCTCTTTTTTCAAGCAAGGAAGTGGGAACATTCTCAGCAACTGTTCCTTACTTTATTTTTGAATCTAATATTTGAGCTGAAGTATAGATGTTGTCTCTTGATTTCTCAACTTTTAAGTTTTTATCTTTTGGCATAATGGGAATATTGACAAATGGCTACTATAATTCAGGTACTATGCTATGTACTGGAATACCATGATAGAAAAATCATACTTCCTGCCCTCAAGGAGCTCACAGTTTAGTTCGGGATGTAAACTGGTATGGTAATGCATTGTGGAACGGGCTCTGAGAGAGATTTGCATAGAGTACCGTGGAAGCCCAGATATGGAAATCTTATGGGATCTAGTAGGAATTTACAAGTTGAAAGATGGGAAAGTGTTATTATAGGTAGAGAGTACAGTATATGCAAAGGAATGGGCATATGTGTTCTTAGAAAGTATAATTGGTCATGCCCTGGACACCTGAAAGTTGTAAATATTCAAAATAGCTAGGAATTACATGAGCTCCGAGTCTCTTTCTAGTTATACTTTATGACCACTGAGTCACACAACTCCATGGGGTACCGTTCACAGTGTGGTCCACGTAAGATGACCCTCTCTAAAGCAAAATGTAGACTATCAATACATTGTGAATGGAGCCCCCTGGAGGTATGCAAACTGAAAACCTAGCTGGGTGCTAACTTTTACACAAAAGTTGGAGAATTTCAGTTTTCTTCTTTGAAGAATCTGTAAGATATACATGTTAGGATTTTTGGTTGATTAAAATATGCTTTAATTTTAGCTCTGAATTTCTTTTATTCCTTTTTTGAGTGTCATCAGAGTGGAGATGAGAAAAGGCTACTGGGTGCTTCAGAATAGATTTCTCTATCCAAAAGAATTTTAAAAGTTGTAGTCTTGCCTTGCCCTTTATGAATCTAATATTATTTTGCTTTAGGGTATCAGATAGGGTAATCAGGAAGAAAAAAAAGAGATCCTTAAGGAAAGGAAATATTCGTATATTGATATACCTTTAGTAGTACAGCATCTGTTTTCTGGTGGGTTAGAGTAAAGGAAGAAAGAGAGGACGTAGCTAATATTTATAAAGCACTAAATTTAGCTACCTAGGGATCATGTTAGGTGCCTTACATAAATTATTCCACTTATTCTCACACAAAATGTATGAGGAATATGCTACTAGTTTTTCCCCATTTTTTATAGATCAGGAAACAGGCTTGGAGAGATTAACTTGCCCAAGATGCCACAGCTAGTTAGTATGATGAAGTGGAATTGAATCACGTTCAGTCTTGATTCCAGAGCCTAAACTATTAATTCCTTGCTGTATTGCATCTCTATAACTGATTTGCTTATATTTAGTTCAATAAAATGGATATTTTGAGGATTTGTTGGATTTTTTGAAATATGAAGAGGAGGGCCTACGTGCTAATAAGTCATACCACTGGGAAATAAAACAGATTTCCTTCTTTTTTCTTTAATTGTTTTATTGTTTTTAAAAATCGGGATCAGATTCCAGTCCTGTTCGAAATTTGCAGTCTTTTGGCACTGAGGAGCCTGCTTATTCTACCAGGAGAGTGACCCGTAGTCAGCAGCAGCCTACCCCAGTGACGCCGAAAAAATACCCTCTTCGGCAGACTCGTTCATCTGGCTCAGAAACTGAGCAAGTGGTTGACTTTTCAGATAGAGGTGAGTGGGTATGGTATGATTTGGACCCATTACAGAGAGGGTCTAGTCAGTTTCCTCTTAAGGGAGGCTTGGAGCCACTGCAGATAGATTGATGCCCAATACAAAATTCAGCTAGGTGAATGCTGGTGTGTCTGATTCCTTTTTTGTGTCTTGCTAAGGTCAAGTTTGGTACTCTAGTACTCTTGAGGTCCAGAGTAGCTGGAATATATTCGATTGGACCTGCAGTAGGCAAAAGGTACTGGGTACCTCTTACCCACAGATGAAGAAGGCTTAAAGCACATTTTCTTACAGCCATGCTTGTCAGTCCATTTATCTCTGAATTTCTGAAGAGGAGTGACCCATCAGTAATGGGGAATGGTAAGGTATTGAGGTTGTGATTCAGCAGCCCAAATCAGAGACCTTAGATGAAAGGCTTTAGGCTTTTAGCCTGCCAACACCCCACGGCATGTGTAACTTCCCCAACCAGGGATGGAACCGGCGGCCCCTGCAGTGGAAGCACAGAGTCTTAACCACTAGACCACCAGGGAAGTCTGGTCAACTGGTTTGATGGAATCGTATTTACTTTTTAAAAAAAGTTTTGTTGCCAATATTTGAAAAAACAAAGATTTCATGTAAAAACCTGAGTTACTAGTTTGTTTTAAAAAATGGAAAGCTCTGGGAACATTAGGTGGCCATTCACCACAGTAATAATTGGCTGGAACTGAGTAGTAGTTGTCCCCTTGAGAGGGACAGTCAGCTCTCGATTTGGCCTTGCTCAGCCCCGGTAGGCATTTGGTTTGCAACCCCTAATTTAGAGTTAGTCAGGTCCATTCACAGTCTCACACCAAGTCTGTTCAGTGTCATCCAGAAAGAACCATTTTCATTTATCTTCCATCCTGTGTATCTCCTGGAAGGAGAGTGGGGTGGTAATGTTTTTTAAAGATTTATTCCCATCCAGTTTTGATTACCCATGATTTGGGGCTTGGGAGAAACACAGATAAGTAAAATGCATTAGGTAAACTCCAAATGAGATTTTAGTCAGGAGTTAAAGTTGCAAAAGAGGAATGATGTTATTAGTTTCTCTTCATTTTCTATTTAGTTTTATGGCAGATAAGTGGCTAAAAGTTACTGGTTAAATCGTAGAAAGAGGGTCTTGGAAAGCCCATAAGCTCTTCTGAATATAATAACCCTCTAAACAAAATAAACCCCATTCATGAGTTCTACCAATTGCTTTTACTTTAGAAACTAAAAATACAGCTGATCACGATGAGTCTCCACCTCGAACGCCAACTGGAAATGCCCCTTCTTCTGAGTCTGATATAGACATCTCCAGCCCCAACGTTTCTCACGATGAGAGCATTGCCAAGGACATGTCCTTGAAGGACTCAGGCAGTGATCTCTCTCATCGCCCCAAGCGCCGCCGCTTCCATGAAAGCTACAATTTCAATATGAAGTGTCCTACGCCAGGCTGTAACTCCCTAGGTAAGTGTGCCCAAGCCTCATGACACCCTGTGATATGTGGTTCTCTCTCCCTCTGGAATTAGCATCACCCAGAAATGTTTAGTGTTCCATTGCGACTTAGCTTCTTAGGCTCTTCAGTGATCCTCCTCAGAATAACTCTGAATTGCCCGCTTGAATAAAAGCATCTCTGGGACTTCCCTGGTGGCGCAGTGGTTAAGAATCCGCCCGCCATTGCAGGGTACGTGGGTTGCAGCCCTGGTCCGGTAAGATCCCACGTGCCGCGGAGCACCTAAGCCCATGCGCCACAACTACTGAGCCTGCGCTCTAGAGCCCGCAAGCCGCAACTGCCAAAGCCTGCATGCATAGAGCCCGTGCTCCGCAACGAGAAACCATCGCAACGAGAAGCCCGCACACCACAAGGAAGAGTAGCCCCTGCTCTCTACATCTAGAGAAAGCCCGCGCGAAGCAATGAAGACCCAACGCAGCCAAAAAAAAAAAAGCATCTCTGCTTCTTGGCCTCTTATCCATAGTAACAGATTTGGTTCCAAGGAAATTAACTCTGATGGGCCATTCAGTTTATTGAGAGCTTTTCCTAGTGAAAAATTTTCTCATTTTTCCAGCAAAAACAAAACAGAAAACCAGTTATCTCTAAATATCTCATCGTGTGGTGCTTAGTTCAAGCTTACTGAGGACTAATAGACTGTAGGTTAGTGATGAATAATGGTTGTATGGCCATAGCTATTAAGGAAATGAGAAAAACAGATTGTTTTGGTCAAGAGGTTCTGAAGGTAAGGAGTACAGATGAGACCCTGGCCTTTTGTGACTTCTGTAATTTTAGGTCTTGTGGCTTTGTGTGCTTTAGTAAGTATAAACTAGATAAGCATTTCTTCACAGATAGGTGAATATTTCATTATTTTCTTATGACTTATTTTTCCCCCTTACTGAGGGATTCTAGTAATGGTTTAAAAACCTTATTTGTGCTCCTTAAGTGAGATTAGGTGCAAATGTTGGGCTAAGCTTTTGTCTAGAGTTGAAAGGTGCTGATTGGAAGATAAGGGGCCTCTCTTTCTATCTACACATTTAGCCTTTGGGGACTTCCCTGGTGGCGCAGTGGTTAAGAATCCGCCTGCCAATTCAGGGGACACGGGTTTGAGCCCTGGTCTGGGAAGATCCTACATGCCACAGAGCACCTAAGCCTGTGCTCCACAGCTACTGAGCCTGCACTCTAGAGCCTGCAAGCCACAACTGCAGAGCCCATGTGCCACAGCTACTGAAGCTCGCATGCCTACAGCCCGTGCTCCACAGCAAGAGAAGCCGCCGCAATGAGAAGCACACACACTGCAACAAAGACCCAACACAGCCAAAAATAAATAAATAAATAAATAAATAAATTTTAGCCTTTGAATGTGGCCACCAGGTTCAGAAAAAAAGTAGAACAGAGTAAGTTGCTGCTTTGCAGACCACCAGTACATTTTCCCTAGTATTTTTTTTATTTGGATCCTTTCCTGGTCTTAGCAGCAGTTTCTTAGGTAATTTCAAGCCATCAAAATGCATAAGTAAAGCAAAAATTCCCCTGAACACTATACCAGTTGTTACTCAAGGTAGTTGTTTCAGGCCTAAATCAATTTCCTTGAGATAAATAATGAAAAACTAAGAATAGACAGTATATAAACACTAGTACAAGAGATAGCTAACGTGCTTCCAGACGGTAAGAGGATCTCGTTGCCACATAGCAGGAGAAGGAATTTTCCTCAGCTCTGCTTGTTGCTATCCACGCATCCTTAGATTGTTACTTTTATTTTATGTACTATGTGTAATCAGTCATTCAATACTTATTGACTGTTTTAAATTCTGGGGGTGGAGTTGTGAACATGTCAAATTCCCTACCCTCATGTAGCTTATAGTCTAACTGGGGAAGGCAAAACAGATGTGTAATACATCAACTAGAGATGTATGCTGTGAAGAGTAGGATACCGCACATACACACAAGCGTGTGTGAGTTGGGAAAGCCACTCTGATACGCTGATATTTGAGCAGAAACCTGAGATAAGTGAGAGAGTGAACCATTTGAGTATCTGGGGGATAAGCATTATGGGTAGAGGGAACAGCAAGTGCACAGGGTCGGGCAGGAGAATGCTTAACCACTTTGAGGAGTATTTTTTTGGGAGGGTTGGGGGTGCTGCGCCGTGCGGCATGCAGGGTCTTAGTTCCCTGACCAGGGATCAACCCGTACCCTCTGCACTGGGAGCACGGAGTCTTAACCACTGGACCTCCAGGGAAGTCCCTTTGAGGAATACTTTAGGGGCCCATATGCCTGGAGCAGATAGACCAGAATGGGGAGGAGGAGACAGACCAGAATGAGGTTAGAGTGGGGGACTGATTCTGTGTTATTTATGTCCTGGACTCAGCACCCTTAATGTGGTAGACCATGAGGGTAAATATAAATCTGTTGCATCACAGGAAAGTTTACTTGACTTTTGGTTTTAATGTATTGGCGAAGTTTGAAAAGTATGAGCCGGAGCTTCCAGTATTATTCTGGATCCTGTTCCACTCTTCATCTTAGGCAAAACAGTGTTGTTAATTTTTTTTTTTCTGGTAATTTTGGTATGAAAGTAGGATGTGCTTTTGAAAAATTAAAACCCTACAGGAGGTCTTGAGTGCTAAGTAAAAGTTCTCCTTCACTCATATCCCCAGAACCATGCCCTAGACATAAAACTACTATTGGTAGTTTTTTATGAATGCTGATAAGTTTCTATACATATATAGCACACGTGTATATGTACATGTATTTCTTTTTTTGTTATTTAGAAAAAGGAAAATATACAATGGTTTGACATCTTAGATATTTATTGGCACTCAGAGGTCCATCTGTTTAAAGGATATAGAGAATTCCATTATATTGAAAGTTCAGAAATTATTTAAATTGCCCTGTATTGATTGACATTTATATTGTTTCTCACTTTTTAACTTTTTTTTTCTTAAAGCTATTTTGAACAGTACTGTAATTGATAGCCTTGTATGTATGTATTTTGGTGTCTCTAGAAAATCTGTTGGATGAATTCATAGCAGTGGAATTGCTAGGTCAATAGAACAGCTATCATTTTTAAACTTTTAATATAGACATATTGGTTGTAGTTTACATATTGTAAAATAAAACAAACTTGAATAATTTATTCAGAAGTTACAGATGCATAGTAGCTAAAAAGCTTGCCATAGCAGTGATACTTTACATTTTGTACATAGTGTTTGATCAGTGAGGGTGGTATTTTGTGTCTAAGATAAATGTGTGGATCTCTAAGATTACATTTTAAATAATATAGTCCTGGAGAAATGACAGCCTGCATATCATATATTAACTCCCCTCTCCCCCAGTACTTGGACTGTTTTTACCCTTTATTTATTTTTTGGCTGCGCTGCAAGGCTTGTGGGATCTTAGTTCCCCAACCAGGGATCAAACCCAGGCCCTTGGCAGTGAGAGCACGGAGCCCCGACCACGGGGCCACCAGGGAATTCCCTGTTTTTACCCTTTAAAGCTTACTCTGTAAATCTTGTATAATTTTTAACTCCCTTTTAAATGTCTCCTTTACCCCAAGAAAGATAAAGGTTTTTGTAGATTTGCAATTTAGCTTAGCTAATTTATCTTTTTATCTCATTAGCCTTGGCTCACCATCCCTCTCAATCTTAGGTGTTTGATAAACCTTTTGATTGAAGGGACATATAAAAATGAAATAATCAGTTCTCTGTGTATTTTCACAAACCACATGAGAAATAGAAAAATGAAGAGATACCACTTAAGATAAAATGAGCTTTTTCTGTATTGTTTTTCCTAATATCTTCATCTTCCCTTCTTAAGAGGGCCTTGTGCAAACTGCCTGTTTAAAAGTTTGATTATGTATTTTATAAATAAATGGATGAATGAATAATATAAAAGTTTGATTATAGAAGAAGGCTAAGTCTTTAAACAAAACCAGCCACCCCTCCAAAAGAATGAATATATTTAACCTGGTCCAAAGTTATCAAGGTATGTTTCCTTATATGATAGAAAAGGCCACTTTCTTCTCCATTTTTCGTAAGTTTCTTTTGATTTTTGAAAGAAGTTCAGGGGCTTCCCTTAACGAAGTGGTTAAGAATCCGCCTGCCAATGCAGGGGACACAGGTTCGAGCCCTGGTCCAGGAAGATCCCACATGCCGCAGAGCAACTAAGCCCATGCGCCCCATCTACTGAGCCTGCGCTCTAGAGCCCGCGAGTCACAACTACTGAGCCTGTGTGCCGCAACTGTTGAAGCCCGCGCACCTAGAGCCTGTGCTCTGCAACAAGAGAAGCCACCCGCAATGAGAAGCCCGTGCACCGCACCGAAGAGTAGCCCCCACTTGCCACAACTATAGAAAGCCTGTGCGCAGCAATGAAGACCCAATGCAGCCGAAAATAAATAAATAAATGTATTTATTTTAAAAAAAGGACTTCCCTGATGGCACAGTAGTTAAGAATCCACCTGCCAATGCTGGGGACACAGGTTCGAGCCCTGGTCCAGGAGTATCCCACATGCTGCAGAGCATCTAAGCCCGTGTGCCACAACTACTGAGCCCACATGCCACAACTACTGAGCCCACATGCCACAACTACTGAAGCCTGCATGCCTAGAGCCCATTTTCCACAGCAAGAGAAGCCACCACAATGAGAAGCCCGTGCACCGCAGTGAAGAGTAGCTCCTGCGCACCGCAATAGAGAAAGCCCACGCGCAGCAACAAAGACCCAACACAGCCAAAAGAAAAAAATGTTCAATTCAGATTGGATAACATTGCATAACAGAAAGGAAAGTACTTACTATACATATGACTTGATCAGTTTAGCATAGGAAAGTTAAATTCCACCAAAAGAAGATATTCTTGCTTGTAACTTTGTGCCTTTTATTTTTATTTATTTATTTAAATTTATTTATTTTATTTATTTTTGGCTGCATTGGGTCTTCGTTGCTGTGCACGGGCTTTCTCTAGTTGCGGTGAGCAGGGGCTACTCTTTGTTGTGGTATGCGAGCTTCTCATTGCAGTGGCTTCTCTTGTTGCGGAGCACAGGCTCTAGGCGTGCGGGCTTCAGTAGTTGTGGCTCGCGGGCTTTAGAACACACACTCAGTAGTTGTGGCACACGGGCTCAGTTGCTCTGCGGCATGTGGGATCTTCCCGGACCAGGGCTCGAACCCACGTCCTCTGCATTGGCAGGCGGATTCTTAGCCACTGCGCCACCAGGGAAGCCCAACTTTGTGCCTTTTAAATAAGTTTATGGGCTTAATGACATTTTGGAATTTGAGAAAGAATTATCAGAAAAGAAGGAACTATAATTTATACTGAATATATGCAAGTGTGTTCAAAGATTGCTAGATCCAACCTGTGGAAGAAAAAAAATTATTGTGGGTGCAAGTTATGACCCTAACAGCACTTACCTTTGATGGGTTTAATCTGTAATCAGACATGTACGTGATAAAATGATACCTTAAAAATGCTAGAGAAAAATATGACTTTACAAGCTTAAGTCTTTCATCTTGAGATTAAGTTTTTTCCTCCTTTAACAGGACACCTTACAGGAAAACATGAGAGACATTTCTCTATATCAGGATGCCCTCTCTATCATAACCTCTCAGCTGATGAATGCAAGGTAACTGTATTGTCATTTATTCAGCATATACTTATTGAGTGCTTACCATTTGCCAGGTACTTTGCTAAACAATGGGGATACAGTGTGAACAAAATGGGCAAGGTCCATGTTCTTACATTCTAGTGGAGGAAACGTTATAAAAATCAACTGTGTTTAAAAAAAAAAAACAGACGAATTATTCTACGTAATGAGTGTTTTGAGAGAAATTAACAATGAGATTATCTATGGAATATTTGGAACATCATCCTCCAAGTGCTTTGATATTTTCTGTTGAAAATTATCTTCAAAGATTGCTAGGGACCTTTTCCACTAAGGAATAATTTGCATAAATATGTGATCTCAATATTTATGCATTAGTTTCTCTTCTTATAAGCCTATGAGGACATTTTGCTTTTTAAAAGTTTTTCAAAATTCTTTTCCTCTTTCTTTGTCTGTTTCTGTGAAATACTTTTCTTTTTGTTACTCGCAATCACACCTACTCTTGGCTAATTCTTGTCTTACATTCTTGAAAAATATAGTTCTAAATAACCTTTGGGATTTGGAATAATGGATTTAGGAGTAGAGCCTAAGATCCTATTTTGTATGTTTCTGTATGGGTTGTTACTACCAAGGAGGAACCAAGAAACTAATTATGGGCAAGCAGGAGTTGAAAATGTTACTAATTAAATGCATTGCTCAGGTAGTATTTGGACAGGTTACCCAAGTTGGTTAGACCAAAGTATTAATTGTCGTTTTTGTAGTTGTTATTTTGCTAAGAAGGCCAGGATAACAGGTTTACTCCTGTTTGGGCCAGTTTCCTCCTGAGAAAAATGAGATTCCCCAGCTAACATTAATTCTACCTGATTCAGGAATATGTTCTCTTATTTACAAGTAGAACACAGGAGGGAAAGTTTCGTTCTGTGTTGTGTTTAGTCTTTCAGCAAAGTAGTATACTTCCAATGCTTACATGGATTTTGAGGTTGTGGATACTTACTCTTATCTTCCTTCATCCCAGGTCTCTAATATAAGCAAGGCAATTTCTTCTGCTCTCTGTAGAAGTGGTAGGTCTTTCCATTATCTTCCCATTAGTGTGAGACCAGATCAAAACAGGAACAGCTCTTCCAACAACTGCATCAGAAGCTGACAAGGCATTAGGTGCTTCTTTCTCTGAAAATAACTGTGATCTCTGGTTTTTGAGAGTTGTCCGTTACCACTTGTCTTTAAATATAACGATCTGATAACTATGGATGGTTTTACATAAAAGTCTTCTTAAGGTATAACTTTTTAAATTGTTGGCTAATAGCAATATGAACATGTTGCCTTAAGCAATTTTTTTTTTATAAAAGAAAAAGAAAATTTTCAGTGTGGGGAAGAAAATTCTGAAAAAAGGAACGCATTTCCTGAACTTTCCTCTTTTGTGCTCTTTTTCACAAGGAGAATCAGGCTCAGCATAATCCATCTTTACTACTGGACCATGTGCTTGTGAGGATCAGGAGAATTTCTGAAAGATACATATTTTTATTACATTCAGAATCCCAAATGGAAAGATTAGGCTAATTCCTCACATTTACTAAAAACCCAGAGTTTTTCAAGTACTTGCATGTATAGAATTACTGAGTTTTGCAGTAAATGATTGCAATCAGTGATATTACCATTTTATATTCAGTCAAAAGACTGAATTCAGTAAGTTTACATTTTCATGGGGGAAGGCAAAATCAACATAAAATTAGTAAGCAATTAAGAATTTCGTGTAGTGGTAATGTTGTGAGAAATGGAAAGGAACAGAGAGTGACTGTTTTGGGGGTGACAGGGTATGGCACTGCTTTTGCTTGGGCTGTGGAGAAAGACATTTTATCTGAATCATGGGTGACGGCAAAGAGGCAGTTAGTTGTGTCTAGGTCCTGAGTAGAAGGATGGGCAAACACAAAGGCCGTGAGACAGGGATAAACTGTTGCATTTGAAGGGTGGAAAGTAGGCCAGTGTGGCTGGAACGTGATGGGAAATGAAGAAGCAGGATCCATATCATGAAGGACCTGTAGGCCTTGGCAAAAGGAGTATGCTTTTGTTCTGATGGCTGTGGGAGGCATTCGGAGGGCTTTAACAGAGGCGTGGTGTAATATCATAAACACTGTTTAAAAATCACAGCTTGCTGGTATGTGGAGAGTGGACTGGAGGGGGCAAGAGTTGACACAGGGTAAACAGGCTGTGTCTGAGGCTGAGGCAGTAGATGGTGGGCTGGTTTAGTGTCATTGTCAGTGGAGATGGTCAGAATTGGTTGGACTCAGGATATGTTTTGGAGGGGGGCAGCCTGATAAGAGTTGCTGATGAATTCATTGTGAGATGGGAGAGAAAGAGAACAATCAAGCATGACGTTCAAGTTTTTGACCTGATCAGTTGTTTCGAAAGTGTTGCTATTTATTGCTACAGGGAAGATTTGGGGTCGAGCAGATTTGTGGGAGAGTGTCAGTCACTGTTTTGACCATGCTGAATTTTAGTGTTGCTGTAGAATAGGGAGTTGGATATGAGTCCTCACTGCCCAGAAGATGAATTTGAGACTTGAAGAGCTAATGTGATTTGTCTAAGGTCATAACTACAGAGTTAAGTCTCTCTATAGACTTGATCCCAAGTATCTAGCCTTTCCTTTGTACTTCTTTACTCTGTTCTTGCACTCTTCACACATACTGTTGCACAGTGGAACGAGTACAGAGGCTCAGAGTCATCAGACTTACTTAAAATCTTAGCTTTACCACCACCTAGCTGTAATTATTTCACTTCTCTGATTCTCGGATAATGGCTGAGAAAACAGATGTGAAGCTTGCCTTATCTATTTCTTATAGAGATTGTGATACTAAATGTGAAGACCCTTTCAAAGTAAAAGTACAGTGTAAATTCAAGGGATTACTATTGTGTTCTTGCACTTTAAGTAAACATAGTCTTAGAGGCAGGTGGATTGATTGACGTTGTTGATGGTTGCAGGTGAGAGCACAGAGCCGGGATAAGCAGATAGAAGAAAGGATGCTGTCCCACAGGCAAGATGACAACAACAGGCATGCAACCAGGCACCAGGTACGGGCCTTGTTAAAGCTCTGGCCATTTACAGTTGGAGAGCCAAGTCTTGGATCTCCTCTGCCCTGTAATGGTCTTTAGGTATATCCATGCCTCGTTTTCTATGCTGTGTCTGGATAACTGGTCTTTGGTCATAAACTTAGAATCATACTTTTTCCAAATAGTGAATTTTCAAGAAAAAAACTCCTACTCAAAAAAGAAGGAATCATGCTACCTAGAATAATAATAATAATGGTAATAATAATATTAGTAATAATAGGTAATCTTGATTATTTGAAAGATTATACTTGCTGCTCTGTTTCCTTATTTGCATCCATTTCTAACCCATTATAATATCGGGCCCCTCTGCTCTGGTGGTATGTTTCCAATGTCACCAGTAACTTCCTTAGCATTGGACGCTTGTTGTTTATGTCAGTTTTCTTCTACTTCTCTTTTCTGTTGGATTCCAAGATGGTGCTTCGCTCTAATCTTTCTGCCTCTCTGAACATTCATGCCCATTGATTACATTTAATTCCTTGTTCCCCCCGAATGCCTTTGGTCTTTCTCTTGCTGTTTTTCTCCCTAGAACTCTATACTTATACCAAGAAGAGATTGTGTTTCTCCTTCAAGGCCTTGTGCAACTCTTAGCTGTTGTAGGAATTCTTCCCAAATCTTCTACCATTAATGAATTTCTTCCTCGTGTATTCCTATTTGCAGTGTTCTCACATTGGAAGTTTAGCCTTTGGCATGTATTATATACACATAGCTCATCATATGGATGTCTGTTTCTGTGGTTAGATTATAAGTGGATAGCAGAGGAGGTACAGTGATGAGGGAGAAGTTTGACTTTGGAGCCAAACAGATCTGGATTTGAATACGGCGATTCTGTTACTCTAGCTGTGTGGTCTTGGGCAGGTCAGCTAACCTCCCTAAACTTTATTTCCTTGAATAATACCTACCTGGCAGTGTATTCAGCTAAATTATGCATGTAAAGTACCTGTTCCCAGTGCTTGGCAGGTAAAAGCACTCTACACTTGTCTTCATTGTCTATCTTGGGTTCTAAATCAGTTTTTAAATTTTTATTCATTTTCATATCAGTACTTGGAAAACTGTAAGCATTCAGTAAATGCCTGTTGAATTGAAATGATCTTTTATTCCTGTTGCTTCCATCCTTAGTTTATATTCTGTTTGGATCAATATTAAATTATTATACATTTTGAGCTCGTATTAACTGACAGGGTAGTGTTCTAGGTGATGAGGGAACCACATTTAGAGTTTTAAAATTACCGCAGTATTCACAGGGTGCCCGTAATGCATCTGGCGTCCCACCCCCAACCCCCTTCTTTGGGGTATGTTACTTTCATTTAGAAACTTAATTACATAATGAGTTTTCTAGCTAACTTCTCAATTTTCTCCTTCTTTTTAGGCACCAACAGAGAGGCAGTTGCGATATAAGGAAAAGGTTGCTGAACTCAGGAAGAAAAGAAATTCTGGGCTGAGCAAAGAACAGAAAGAGAAATATATGGTGAGAAGAAGTTAAATATTTAATTACCATGAACTCTTGCTATCACATTTGATTCCTTTTGGTTACTAAGATTCTGCTTTTCACATTTGTCATTTGGTATGCTCTGTAAGTAACAGGACTCTTCTCTGGCAGTTAGAGTTCACTATATATAATTCCCCAATAAGAGTGGAACTGGGAGTCCTCGAAAAACAAAATACTGTTAGAATTTAGATCAAAAAAAATTGAATCCTTTAGTTTGTAAACCTCACTTTAGGTTTAAAGGGTTAAATTTACCCGCTCGAACAAATACCATGATGTTGGAGATGTCTGTGTAAGGAAGAATATTCAAGCTAAGCAGTAGTGCATTTCCTTTAATGGAAGAATAAAATACCTACATGATAAAAGGTATTAATTGGGTGATACATTGTATAATAGGTCTTTTTGTAGTGTTTTAATTTATTTTTCTAGTTTTAAAAGTAGTGCACGTTTGTAATAAAAAATATAGAGCAATTAAGGAAAGTACTCAGAAATAAACACTAATCCTACTACCTAAAAATAACCACAGCTAGCATTTTGGGATAAAACTTTCTAGCTTTTTACAATGCCTTATTTACATAGTTTGGATATTATTATAAGTACAGCTTTTAATTCTGTGTTTTCATTTACCTATCTTTTTTTTTTTTTCATTTACCTATCTTAAGCTGATTTCCCCATTTTATTAAAAATTCTTCCAAAATTTTTTTGCACAAAATATTAATTTTTAAGTAAAGATTTATTATAAATATCTTCATAGCGTTTACTTTGAAAATACCAACTATAGAAAAGAAAAATTAAAAAAAAAAAATCACCCTCCCAGATATAAACCACTGTTAATGTTTTGGCATCTTCTTCTGATGTGTATTTTTTTCATGGAGTTGGACTCTTTGTTTACTTAGTCATTAGAATAGATGATTAAAAGTATGGTTTGTGAATACTTAGCATGGCTTCATTAAGGCAGAAATATGCCCAACTATGTATTTGCTTTTGTGGTAGCAAATTTACTACCATTTACTACCATCTCCATTTACTCGTAAGGGTATCATTTTTAAGACAGTGTGGTAGTCATCACTGTCTTAAAAATGATACCCTTACGAGTAAATGGAGATGGTCCAGTTTGAGATGTGTGGAGGCTGTGGGGTGAGTTTGTAGCTAAACACCTGCTCCAGACTGTGCTGGGTTTGTAGAGAGAGGGAAGGCTCTAGAAATGGGCTGTGGGGGGGGAAGTTGTATGCTTCCCCTCTGTCTTGTTCAGTGTTTTTATCTACAAATTGGGTAGAGGTGTAATAATACGATAATACCATTTATTGAGTGCTTATGTGCTAGGTAGGCACTGTGGTTATGTTGCTCCCATAATCTTTGTTACAAAGATGGATGGTATTTCACCTGTTTTATAGATGGGAAACTGAGATTTAGAGAGGTAATTTTCCCAGAATCATACAGGTAGAGAGAGTGTCTGAAGTAAAAGCTCCTGAAATTTACCTTACATTTGCTTTCCACTAGTTTGGGCTAGATTATTTGGACTGAACCTTCCTGGTAAAAATGCTGGATAGGATTTTTTAAAGCTTTTTTAAAAAAATTCATGAAACTAGAAGAAATAACTTATACTTAAAACCCAAGTATTAGATAACAGCCCCAATTAAAAAAGATATCGATCAGATGGGCCCAGATCAAGCAGAAGAAATTTTAATTTCAGATTAAGCGGAAGAAATTTTAATAGATGCTGGTGAGTGGTTTCTTCATATGATAATATATGAGCGAAGTCTACTGAGTTCTTCCTGGGATGAGCCATCTGCTCCTCTTAACAACCATTATCTTCTGTTCTCTGGGTAGGAGGTGGAGTCTAGGACGGAGTGGGAAGGGCTAGAATCAAAGGTTAAAAGTGAAGTTTCCCCTGTGGAATTTCTTTCTTGTGAAAGGATATTTGTGTAGTGACTGCCATGGTAAGATTTGTTACTTATTTAAAACTGGATTATTTCTATGATTCTAATTTTCTGTGTCTGTTCTGTCCCTTGTTCTTGCTTAATATTGAGTAAAACATTTCTCAGAGGCCAGCCTTTTTTCCAGTGCACTTGGGCTGGAGTTCTAAAGTAGGAGCATTACGGTACCTTTGGTGGATCGTGTAGTGGTGGGTGCTGCAGTAGTTCAAGTGAAAGAGTTTACAAAAGACAGCTTAGTCCAACTGCCCCTTCCTACCTGCAGATTTTATTCAGTCTAAAATCTTAGACTCGAAAGTTTAGAGATTCTAGCTTTTATTTGGTTTTGTTTTTAAATGGGGAGTATCCACCAAGGTTCCTTCCAGATTTTAGGATTCTAGGAATTGGTAGTGCCTTTGGGTTTGTTATATTTTATTTCTTTGTATGGTCACGCACATTTTCAGAGAAAGAAATGGAAGCATAGAGTTCCAAAGAATGAAACTCACTTTCGGAGAGATTATAAGAGCATTTCCTTTCCAGGTTCACTAGGGTGGGCAGTGGGTGTCTTCTGGAATTAACCTGTCTGATAAATAGTTTATTTTATACTCAATCCCTAGTATCTAGTATAATGCCTGGCAAATAGTAGGCACTAAATAAATAGCTTATGGTTGTTCTTGGCCCTCTGGTTGGCATCCATTGAAATGCAATAGATTAAGTTCTTAGAAGCAGAGAGTGTCACTCTCTGGTTATATTCCTAGGAACACAGGCAGACCTATGGGAACACTCGGGAACCTCTTTTGGAAAACCTGACTAGCGAGTATGACTTGGATCTTTTCCGAAGAGCACAAGCCCGGGCTTCAGAGGATCTGGTGAGTAGTAAAACCTCCAAGCTGAGGACCACTTGTGAGGGGCACTTGGAACTGCCAAGAAAAATGATTAGCAGTCAGTTTGATGGGGATTAAATATACCTTGCTGGCTGACTCTTTCC
>NW_006791954.1:1193611-1195908 GCF_000442215.2 Lipotes vexillifer | reverse complement strand
CCCCTTCCCCCAGCCATCCTAATTTGAGACTTTCTTCCTTCCCATTCATATTTAAAATTAATTACCCCTCCTCCCTTCCCTTGTCCCTTAAAGTTTTTCCTCCCCACCTCAACTCCTGGAAGGACCTGTTTTGTGGCGGTGGTTAGCTGGGTAAAACAACAGGTATCCCTTTGTGTCAGGTGGGTCATTTGCAATTCCGAGAACCTCTAGACTGGGAGATAACCCCGCTCTGTTGTCCTCTTAACCTAAACAGGAACTCCTCTTTGCAGGGTTGCCGCAGCCCTTCATTACAGCTATAAAAGAATAAAAAGAACGGTGAAGAGGAAGAATGGACACAGTTGTCGTCAGATATTTGAGAATTATTCTTTGACACAGCCTAGTTTCATGTATTAAGATGGTTTCCTCTTCTGATTTTTATTTATAGTTACCATTTAGTTTTGATTCCCTAGGCAGAATTTTCAACAATTTTACTTTAAGAAAATTGTGATTGAGGGGTCTTCCCTGGTGGTCCAGTGGTTAAGGCTCTGTGCTTCCACTGCAGGGGGCATGGGTTTGATCCCTGATCTGGGAACTAAGATCCCGCATGATGCATGGTGCAGCCAAAAAAAAGAATTGTGGTTGAGTTTACCTCGGATTTAATGAATTGAATGTCTTCGAGGAAATTTAGCTTGTAAGGTGAATTTCATCTTCCTCTTTTAAAAAATTATATTGAATACTTTATTTAAAAATTCTCGAATAGACTTGTTGAAAGTTTTGTGGGAGGCAGGGTTTGATAGCTGTCCTTGGCTAGGCTGGGTTGCTGCTGTTGGTTTTCTCTATCCTACCCTGGAACAGAGCATTTCCTAGGTCAGCTTTTCACAACTCTTTACTTGGTTATTCAAAATTATTTCTGTAGCCAACTTATAGCCACTGAGTGGGGACAGGCATCCAAAAATATCTTCTACTTTCTAGCTTTAGGTTCCAGAATTAAAGCATCATCCCTCTTTCAAAAATATTTTTTAAAGGACCTAAGTTGAGAGGATGGCTGCCATGGCTGTATGTCATGAAGATCCTCGCAGCTTTATAAAAGCTGCAGATATGTAAAGCACATTCTAGAGAATCTTTTGTTTAGTTTTAGAATGTTTCGTAAAGGTGTAGGGAGTATTTGTGATAGATTGCCTTTTATAATTCAGTTTGGTTCTGGCTGGTAAAAATAAAATTTTACCAAGGACTTGTTCTGATGTTCAGGAGATGAGGCCCAAAGTGTGGTAGGGAGCAGAGAAAAGCCACTGTTGAGGTCTTTGCTCTGGGCAGTGCAGATAGTACCTTTTCTGTAAGCTTCCTGGTTCTTGTTATCTGTGCTCCTGCAGTTCTCTTCAGTGCAAGTTTCTCGTGAGATAGAAGCCAAATCTGATTTTTTTTTTTTCATAGCCTAGCATGGTGGCGTGCACACAGCTTAACAACAATAAATGATGAATTCTAATTCTCCTTTGACTTAATTTCTTGTCTACAATAGGAGAAGTTAAGGCTGCAAGGCCAAATCACAGAGGGGAGCAACATGATTAAAACAATTGCTTTTGGTCGCTATGAGCTTGATACGTGGTACCATTCTCCCTATCCCGAGGAATATGCACGACTGGGACGTCTTTACATGTGTGAATTCTGTTTAAAATACATGAAGAGCCAAACAATACTCCGCCGACACATGGTAAGTTGTTTGGGGGTCCATGACCATGGTGGTGATAAGCTATGGGATCTCTAGATTTAGACATCTATCTAAGCACCTCTAAGTGGTCCACAGAAGTGGGACTAAGGCACAGGAAATTGAAAGCCACATTTCAGAGTCTGGATATACAGCCTGTGGCAAGCCTGGGTGGCCCTTAACCACATCCTGTCATACTCATCTCCCTGTCTTTTTTTCTTGCTGCCTGCTCTTGTCTGTTTCTGCCTTGGGATGTGAATTACCTCTGCCCACAGTTTTTCTATGTCTCAACTAGATGAAAATAAATGGACTTCATTAGATAGACCTTCATTAGACAGAAATGGGATGTGACTCACCTTTTGTATCCCTAGCAGCTAGCATGGGCAGTTAATGCCCCATAAATGTGTGTTAAATGAACACTTGCTTAAGAAAGACCAATTACGAAATTAACAGAATGAGTCCTTAGGTCAGCCTCTCCCTTGAGTTGCTTAGTGTTTTCTGGTTTCTGAACAGTCTTATTCCTGTGAAAATAGGAATAAACACTTGAATCTGATTTTATTGTTGACAAATGTGCTCACTAGGGTATTTTGCAGTTTTAAGCCATTTTTCTTTCCCT
>NW_006791954.1:1171349-1193572 GCF_000442215.2 Lipotes vexillifer | reverse complement strand
CTTTCCCTAGTTATGGAATGAAAAGTCTTGTCTTAAAGGGAATTTCTGCCATGGAGCAGGGATGGGGAAGGGTCACGGGTGGAGATTAGTCTGTCAGGTGGGGAAACCTATCTTTTTTCTTATTTCCATAGTCACAGCATAATTGTGGCTCTAAGGCCTTTTAGGGTGTCTCTTTAACCTTCCCCTTCCGTCATTATTTCCCAGGATTTCCACATGCTGAGAATCTATAACCCAGACTTCCTATGATTTCTGTCATAACACTCTTCTCCCCAGTTTGGTGATAACTGCTTTTTTGTGTTCCCAACTCTGGAGTACGTAGTGGCCCAGAACTGCCACTGCTAATTAAGCCCTCTAGACTCCAGCCCACTAGGCTCCCACTAGACTGGGTGGGGAAGGATGGGGGGAGGGGGGAGGGGGAGGGAGGGAGGGGAGGGGAGGTAAATGTCCCTGTGGGGAGAAAGCAGACTTGACAGGAGGGGGAGGGAGGGCAGGTGGGTGTTGAGTGAGGACTGGACTCCATGATTGAAGACCATGGAGATGACCTCATTTAGGGTTTGCTATGTGAAAGACTGGTATTTTTATTGATATGAACTGCTTACTATTGATGCCCTTTTTCTTTTTGTTTCTGTTTATTTAGTGGCACTAACCAATGAAGTAGCTAAAAGGCAAGAAATAGTAGTGGGGGGAGAGAACAAAGGGCCTAGACAAGGCTGAGGATCAAGTAAACATTCTGAGTATTTGAGGTTCTCTACTGTATTATATGAGTTACAAAAATTGAATTTCATGAAATAAAAATCTATTTTAATTCACACCTCTGAAGATTCCTATTGCTTTAGGCATAATCACAGAAATGGGCTTCCTTTGGCCATTTGGCCAACAGTTTGGCTTCTGTTTCTGGACAGATAACTGTTGTCTGTTTGCTTATTGTTGGGAAAAGCCAACATGAGTAAATGGGTGGAGATAGGAACAAACTACAGGTGGAGCTTTCTTGAAACAAGACCAGTTACTGCATATGTGGCCTTACATGTGACAAATTGGGGCATGATTCTTGAGTTGACCAAAAGAGTCACAATAAAATTTAATTTAAAATATTCCATATACATACGCCTTTTAAATGATATTTTTTAAAGTATTTTACATAAAACCTTTTAAAAATTCACCCATTTACAGCAGTGGCTTCCCGGCTGCATTAAATCTATTAGCAATTGAAGGTGAGGAAAGTAGTACCTTGTGCCCCCTTGTGGCCAAGTTAGTGTCCGTTGTCCTGTCTTCCTCCTTCCTCCGCTCCCCCTGCTTCCTGCTGCTCAACCAGTCTTCCTTGCCTTTTGTCGTTGTTGTTGCTTTTTTAAGCCACAGAAGGACATGCTCCTATTTCATTACAGTATAACAAACGGAACACTTGGAGAGGGGGGCATGGTTTTTATCACTGGGTCTGTTTGCTAATCTGAAAAAAAGAAGACCATAATGGTTTAGGTGGTAATGAGAAGTTTCTGGTAAAGGTGAGAGTACCTCTACTTAGCAACTCTCAGCTGCTGGAAATAAGCTACTTAAGAATTTCCTGTTGGCACAAGGCATTTTATAATAAGCTAGGGGTATTTTTTTTAATTTATCTTGCTTTTACGTGGTAGATGATTTTAATCTCCTGGGTTGGAACAGTGCCAGAATATAATCCAGAAAACCTGTTCCAAACTGCTATAAAAATACCACAAATATATTGCAGTGACTTTAGAAACCTTTATTTGTTTCACTAAAAAGAAAATCTGTTTTGCTGTATGTTCTCAGGTTTGTCCAACTGTCCATCTCAGCTAACTAAATTTGACCTGTGATTCCTTTTCCCTTTTGAGCAGCAATCTTACTGGGAAGGTTTGTTTCTCTGATGTGAATTCCATTCTCTTGCAGGCTAAGTGTGTGTGGAAACACCCACCCGGAGATGAGATATATCGCAAAGGTTCAATCTCTGTGTTTGAAGTGGATGGCAAGAAAAACAAGGTAAAAAGTGCTGACATCAGAAAAAGGGGTGAAAGTGTTGTACATTCACAGGTTTCAGAAATCTGTTTTATCTCCATCTCACCTTGTAAAGAAGATAGAACTCTTCTATTGGCCAAAATACACAATTTCTGCTTCATTAACAATGATGGCATGATCTTTAAATTTTAGGCCTTTATCTGATAAGTATAAGAATCACTGGCCCACACATAAACGTTGTTTCTCTACTTCCAGATCTACTGCCAAAACCTGTGCCTGTTGGCCAAGCTTTTTCTGGACCACAAGACATTATATTATGATGTGGAACCCTTCCTGTTCTATGTTATGACAGAAGCAGACAACACTGGTTGTCACCTGATTGGATATTTTTCCAAGGTCAGCAGGATCTGGAGATTAAGAAGCTGATGACCAGAGCAGGGTGATTGATGTTGGCATATGGTGACTCAGCCCACTGATGGAAAGAGGCAGTTCCCTGGGCAATGATGACAGCCCTTCTCTTAAAGGGTGGTGGGGGGTGGGGTGGAAATCCACGTATCAAAGATTATTTAATGAAAATGTGCAATTCTTTATTAAAAGCTTCTGATTTATTCATTTCTGGACTTGTGGATTGAAGCTGCCCATTAATTAATGGCCAGGGCCCTGCCTACTAACCCATAAGCCCACATCTTGTAGTCAAGCCAACCAACTCTCCTTGCTTTGCTCTTCTCTGTGTTATTAGCTTAAAACCAGGAATATGTTCCTTTTGCCTGGTTTTCTAGCTGGGCTCCTTCAGTTGATAACGCCACCGTGCCTTTAAAGACTCAAGGCCAGATTTTGCTTATGACTTTTTAATATAACAACTTTATTGAAATATAATTCTCCTACCATACAATTCACTCATTTAAAGTGTATGGTGTAGTGGTTTTTAGCATATTCACAGAGTTGCGCAACCACCTGGCAGTCACCACAATCAGTTTTTGTTACCCCAGTAAGAAACCCCATACCCATAAGTAGTCACTCCTCATTTCCACTCATTCCCTCCCAGCCCCACTGTCTCTATAAGTTTGCCTGTTCTGGACATTTCACATAAATGGAATCATGCAGTATGTGATTTAATTGTGTTTTGACCCCCTTCCAGAATGGGGACTTCCTGTTTGGATTCCCTCCCTTCTCCAGTAGGCAACACTCTTTTGAAATACTGCTTTTAAAGAGGGCTGCTCTAGACTGACTCAGCA
Organism: Lipotes vexillifer; assembly: GCF_000442215.2. Classification (NCBI taxonomy): domain Eukaryota; kingdom Metazoa; phylum Chordata; class Mammalia; order Artiodactyla; family Lipotidae; genus Lipotes; species Lipotes vexillifer. The sequence goes on along the minus strand of NW_006791954.1, from coordinate 1,190,372 downwards.
TTTTAAGCCTTCTTGCCTTGCTCTGTGCCTGTAAGGAACCCAGAGTCAGCCCCCTTAAGATGAGACTGGAAATCTTAGAGCTAGGGAAACCCTGGGATCATCATAAAGGGTGTGGATGTACCAGCTGTGAGCCTGACAGCCACTCCTCAGGACTAGTTAGCATATATTTTGCAAGCAACCTTGTTTTGTATCTGTGGGACTACTGATACCTCTGGTTCCAAATTCTCATGACCCACTCATCTGTTTGCTCTTGATTTTAGGAAAAGAATTCATTCCTCAACTACAATGTATCCTGTATCCTTACCATGCCTCAGTACATGAGACAGGGCTATGGCAAGATGCTCATTGATTTCAGTAAGTGAAACAGGAAAGTCATAAGTTCCACAAGCAGGGACCATGTGAATATTGTTGTTTGTCTTTTTGTCCTGTGATCTATCTATACAGTTCCTGGCACGTAGTGGAATTACACTGGTATTAAGTGAATGAGTAAGTGGAAGAATTCTGAACGTTGTCAGTTGGCCTGATACACACTGAACACTCAAATGAATACAGGACCCTGAGTTGGTACCTAATGGTGGGAGATACAGAGGATAGTAAAGTAAGCTCTTTAGGATTACCCCAGTTTGAGACTTACCAAGAGCACATACATGCATAAGGCTTCAAATTTGTTCTTGGGTGTTAGGAATTTTAGTTTTGTAAGCTTTTGTCTAGAGGCAGTCATCTTATTAATCATGGATTCTGTATTTGGGAATTTGCCTACTCATTAAAATTTATTCATAAGCCCCAAATCAACCAACATGCCCATGGCAGCAAAAAAAAAAAAGTCACCATGCATTCCCAGATGAGGTGAAACAAGGTACCTTGTTTCAGCTCTCTGTGTTTAAGCCAGTGTCCTTTCCATGGTCTGTTAGTGCCATGTCATTCATATTTTTGTGCCTTTTTAAAAATCTTTATTTATGTGGCTGCACCAGGTCTTATTAGTTGTGCAGGATCTTCGTTGCCTCGTGCGAGATCTTCGTTGTGGCGTGCGGGACCTTTAGGTGCGGCATGCATGCGGGATCTTGTTCCCTGACCAGGAATCAAACCTGGGCCCCCTGCATTGGGAGTGCGGAGTCTTAACCACTGGACCACCAGGGAAGTCCCCATGTTTTTGTGCTTTTTGTTATTGATTTTCTTTTCTTTTTATTTTTTGGCTGCACTGCACAGCTTGTGGGATGTTAGTTCCCCGACAAGGGGTTGAACCTGGGCCCTTGGCAGTGAAAGCGTGGAGTCCCAACTACTGGACCGCCAGGGAATTCCCTGTTGCTGATTTTAAATGGTCCCTAAGTGTAGTGCTGAAGTACCGTCTAGGAAGGCTGTGATGTGCCTTACGGAGAAAGCGTGTTTTATAGATAGGTTTTATTCAGGCATACATTATTGTGCTGTTGGCTGTTAGTTCACTGTTAATGAATCAACGATATGTATTAAATAGGTGTTTTTAAACAGAAGCACATAAAATGAGGTTATGTATTGATTGGTTGACAAAAATGTGACCAGCAGCCCACAGGAACCTAACCCTGTATCTCCCCTAAGAGCAGTGGTTCAATATTCGCTAATTCAGTGTTCACTGTGACTTTGTAGAATATAACTACCGTAAATAATGGGATTCAACCGTGTTTTATTCGATATTCACTGTAACATGACATATTTTAGTCAAATTAGAATTCTTAGAAACAGCTTTGTGATCCTTTTTTTTTTTTTTTTTTTTGTGGTACGTGGGTCTCTCATTGTTGTGGCCTCTCCCGTTGCGGAGCACAGGCTCTGGACGCGCAGGCTCAGCGGCCATGGCTCACGGGCCCAGCCGCCCCGCGGCACGTGGGATCTTCCCGGACCGGGGCACGAACCCGTGTCCCCTGCATCGGCAGGTGGACTCTCAACCACTGCGCCACCAGGGAAGCCCCCTCCCCCCCCCCTTTTTTTTTAAGCCATCTGGTAAGAGATGAATCAGGAAATGGCATAATCCACTAAGGGTGTGAGGGGATTGTATATCTTTGAATAGGTAATACCTATTTTATAATTGATATTGCAAAGCAGACTCTGCTCCTTAAATCTTTTTCCATGTTGGTACATTGTTCTTACTAGGGTGAGGTACAGTGTCTGTATTGTTCCCTGGCAGGTTATTTGCTTTCCAAAGTGGAAGAAAAAGTTGGCTCCCCAGAGCGTCCACTCTCAGATCTGGGGCTCATAAGCTACCGCAGTTACTGGAAAGAAGTGCTTCTTCGTTACCTGCATAATTTCCAAGGCAAAGAGATTTCTATCAAAGGTTGGTTTTTGACTCTTAGAAAATGGTTGTTACTCAAGATGTTAGTTCCACTGAATAGTCTGACTTTTCTCTTTGGCCCTGTTCATGCTTTGTAACCTGCAAAGAAAATAACCCCATTCTGTGTTTCATCTGAATATGAGAGCAGGAGGCCCACTAATGTGGACCACTCACTAAAGGTGCCTAAGGATTCCAGAGTGTTTGGCCCTTGGGACTGGTTATATGATTTGGTTTCTTACAGAGAAAATGTGGTGGGTTTCTTTGTTTTTTTAATTTTTTTTTTTTGAGTTTTGAACTTTATTTATTTACTTATTTTTGGCTGCGTTGGGTCTTCGTTGCTGCACGCAGGCTCCCTCTAGTTGAGGTGAGCGGGGGCTACTCTTCGTTGTGGTGCGCGGCCTCTAACTGCAGTGGCTTCTCCCGTTGCGGAGCACAGCGCGGGCTTCAGTAGTTGTGGCTCGCGGGCCCCACAGCGCAGGCTCAGTAGTTGTGGCGCACGGGCTTAGTTGCTCCGCCGCATGTGGGATCTTCCCGGACCAGGGCTCGAACCTGTGTCCCCTGCCTTGGCAGGCTGATTCCTAACCACTGTGCCACCAGGGAAGTCTGAAAATGTGTTTTATAGATAGGTTTTACTCAGGCATTCGTTATTGCGTCTCAAATCTCAGGTTGCTGACACTTTAATTCTCAACAAAAGTCAAGAAAGAAGAAAAACTTCAAGTCTTTTGGCACACACAGGAACTTCTAACATCCCTGAATATTTGTGAGGATGGGAGAATTTAGTTTGGTCTGTCTTTGACCTTGATTTCTATAGGGGCCAAGTGGTTTCCTGCTGTAATATCCGTCTTCTGTAGTTATTTTAACTGGTAAAATGAATGCTTTGTAAATTTCTTCTGAACAGCTTGGGTCAAGTAGTGAAGATTCCAAACATTTGGAGTCTGCGTCTAGATTTCCTCCAAGGCAAAGGGGGCCTTGGTGGGGCAGGGCGGGGGTGGTGTCTACATTTTGGCCAAGTTCTCAGTAGCTCTTCTGTTTCAGAAATTAGCCAGGAGACAGCTGTGAATCCTGTGGACATTGTCAGCACTCTGCAAGCCCTTCAGATGCTCAAATATTGGAAAGGAAAACACCTAGTTTTGAAGAGACAGGTAAAGTTACTATCAGCCTCTTGCTCATTGCTTAATGTCCCTTGAGGCCTAGCAGAGCAAAGTGGGGCCTTCACACCTTACAGGTAACCTTCCTTTCTTAAAGGAGTCTGACTCTACGCATCCTTTACTTGGTCTCATTGTCAGGCTTATCTTAAGCTCCTGTCTCAGATTTGAATGACAGACGTGTAAGCAGCTCCAGTTAAGCAGCTTTATGTTGCACAGTCGTACTTCTATCCTTGGATGATCTTCTTAGATCGGATGAAGAGTGCCCATCTGTGGAGAATCTTCATAAACTCCAGGGCCTGTGGAAGTGGTTTTAAATTCCTTTAACAAATGCCATCTCAACTCATGCCAATTTAAAATTTTAAGTTGACTTATAACGTTTACTGATGGAAGATGAATAATGAGTTTCAGGTCTTACCGAAGGCATAGTAAGAAGAAATGGATTAGGTAGGAGAGCACTAGGTAAATCAAAAGATAATTTTTTTTTATATACCTGTCTCACACCTTAGTATATTATTAAATCTTTGGCCATTTCTTCTTTGCTAATAATCATTTTGGAATCCACTTACAAACATGTTTTAGTTGAATGTATATAATAATTTTTCCCATTGTTCTCCCTCAGGACCTGATTGATGAGTGGATAGCCAAAGAGGCCAAAAGATCCAACTCCAATAAAACCATGGATCCAAGCTGTTTAAAATGGACCCCTCCCAAGGGCACTTAAAGTGACCGGTTACTCCGAGCCAGCGAACCCCAGCAGTAGGAATCCGTACCCTAGGGATCTGTCTGTCATTTCTGTTGCTCTTGTGATTGGCAAGTACAGTATCCTTTGGGAAGGCCATCCCCCTCAGGACTGTCCTGGCTCCGACCTTTGTGTACACTGCAGACGCTGGTTCTGAGGAACTGTTGTTTCGGCCTCAGTGAGGTTGCCTGGGTGGGATCTGTATTAGACTTGAGTGCAGATCCCTCGTAGCACTGACCCAAGGTGTTCTGTTTTGGTACTGTACCTGTCCAGTCACTGGTTCTCTCCTCTGGCCCCATGAGGTTGTGTCGTGTCTTCTAAACTTTGTAATAGTGCTTCTTCTTGCCGCCCAGTCACCAGACCACCAACTACGGTTACTGCCACCAGGACATTCCCAGTTACTCCTTACCTGTGTTCTTGGAGGGGCAGGGAAGAGGTAACACTTCTGAGTGTGTGTGTGTGCTGGGAGGGGTCCCTTCCCTTTGGATTTCATCTCACTTTAAGTTTTCTCCTCCATTTTTACTGAAAGACCTGTTTTTGATCAGTATCAGGCTGACCAGAGCCAAATACTTTTTTTTTTTTTTTTTTTTTTTTTGGCGGTACGCGGGCCTCTCACTGTTGTGGCCTCTCCCGTTGCGGAGCACAGGCTCCGGACGCCCAGGCTCAGCGGCCATGGCCCACGGGCCCAGCCGCTCCGCGGCACGTGGGATCCTCCCAGACCGGGGCACGAACCTGTGTCCCCTGCATCGGCAGGCGGACTCTCAACCACTGCGCCACCCGTGAAGCCCAGAGCCAAATACTTTTGAAGACTCGCAGGGATTAGTCTTGGTTACAGCACATTATCTGAATGAGATGGAGAAAAGAATTGAGAAGTGATGATTCTGTATTTGGATTTGAGTTCACCTGTGGGCAGTAGGCAACATCTTGGTGGAAGGGAATGGAGTACTACTTTTTGCCTCACCAGAAAGTGCCCAGTAGTAAATGTTTTCTTCTCTTTACTCCCTGCCCGTCTTTACGTTTGCAGGTGCCAAAATAATTTCCAGTTCTCCCTTTCATGCTGCATGTTAACTGGTTAATTATCCTGCAGAAACCTTTTCACCAGTACCAGTCTGATATAGCATACTTCCACATAAGTTACACTGCTTTTGTCTGAACATCCTTGGAGAAGTGATTGAAAATGACTTCCGTGTCTCAGCCCATGACTCAGCAAGGCAGAATGGCCACCCCTGCCAAGGTTTGCTTCCCTTTTCAACAGTGCCTCACCCTCCCTCTAAGACTAAAGTGCTTATGCCCTTCCAAGAACTCCTCCTCCATTTCCTTTTTGGGATTTACCACCATCCCCCCATTCTCTGGTCTCCTATTTTTGGTGTTGTTTAAGTGAAGGAAGAGATGCTCCCTCTAATTTCTCTCTAGCCCATTATAACCTGCTATCTTGGGGCAGCTTTTGATGTATGACATGTCACCCTTTCCAACTTGGTCTCTACAACACCGCTGTCTTCATGTGGAACCCTCACCACAATCCCAACTCTGGTCATTTGTGCCTTTCTCTTGTCATCTTTGTACACTACTTATATTCACTGTGGGTTGGGGGGAGCTAATTTTAAGCATGTTCAGTGGCAGCTCCCTGCCAGTTTCAGTGTCACTGTTAAAATTTATCCAAAAGCAACTTCACTGGGGGTTTTCTTAAGGGGTAAAGGCCTTTTACAGAAGCTAATCCTTCCCCACATGTGGTAGAATGTGCTGTTCTATATCTACTCCTCAATAAAGCATGTTCTCTGCTCAAGTCTGTTTCACCTAGGAGCTCTCATTTGAGTACAAAATGGTGCCACTGACCTGCTGCTAACAGGTAATGCACTTGGGATTTATTTTCCTAGCAGTAAACTGACTGTTGAGGGATGTGGTTTGTGGCTGGGGAAGGTGGTTTCTTCCTCTGTGATGCAGGGTATCTATGGAGGGAGTGCTTACTCTGAGCTTGTTTAGTTGATGGGATAAACTCTCCCTGCCACACTCTGGTTCCAGATAATAGGTATGCATAGCAATAAGTAGTCTGTATTATCCATTCTTCTATTAAGTTCATTAAGTTCAAGGACAGAAAACCCAGCAGGAAGTTAGGATACCTGGGGTACAGTAGCTGTGGGAGGTGGGAAAAGGTGGGTCTCTTCTTGTCTCCAGGCTTATTTGCCAGTAGTGAGCAGTGCCACCTCTAGTTATTGTCTCTCTCAGGTTGAGATGATTTCTGAAAGTAGCTGCATTTTCCTGTAGCATTTACCTAGAGCAGGAAAAGGGTGGCCGGGCACTTCGCTATATGGTGGAGAGGAGGAGGGTGGAAATTGTATTTGCTGGGGTGGTTTTGCCCACTGTGGCCAGCATGGTGAGGACTTCTCCTGGCAGACAAACTAGGGGTCCTCCTTGGTAAGGTTAGAGTTCAGTGTGTCACTTGACTGGGGGTGGGAGATGGGATGGAGAGAAGCTCAAGCTTATAAAAAGACCCTTCTTACACATCTTAGAAAGATGTGCGCCAGATCTCCCTGTTCTAGGTATTCACAACAAAGGGAAATTCTGCTCTCTCTCACATTTTGAAAAAATTTAGGTAGTTAATATGGACCATGAGAATGGATGCTGAGAGGTCAAGGCACTTGAAGTTTTGTGCACAGTGCGGTCCCAAGCCTCCACTGATTGCCACCCCCCTTTTCCTCACCTAGAAATCAAAGGAAGTTTTCTCTGGTTTAAATCCTTACAGCTATGGGAACAGACAGTTCACTTCCTTGGCTACTTTGAGTCAGCCTGTGCCCGCTGACTCCTTTTTACCTGCACAAAAGAAGCTCAGCTGCTTAGGCTCCTTCATTAGAAGAGCAAAAGTCTGGAGTCATTCCTGGATCTAGCTCCTGAAACTCTCTAAGTGGAAGCACCTACTCTATTTCTGGAGGGAGGAAGAGAGCCCTAGCATGAGCTGGTTGCTTCCTATCTGCTCAGCACTGTGCTGGGTACCTTCACACTGCCTTGTTTGACCCTCACGTTAGCTCAGTGCAATGGAAATTCACACCGGTTTTGCAGAAGGAAACCTAGAGCACAGGGTGACGCAGGAAGCATCAAAGACAAATATTTTGGTCTGTCCAGCTTGAGAACCTGTATCATTTGCTTTCTTGGCTTTCTTGATTCCTTAATGATTTATCATCTCCCTTCGAGTTAGATTTCCTTGCTTCAACTGTAGACCCCCGTGCTTCTAGTGGCTTCCACTGCCAGAAGGATGACAACACTGGTGAAAACTTTAAGATGAAAGAATTGATTTTAGTTGCTCCTATAGGCAGCATTTGGAGGCCAGAGACCTAAACCAGGAAACAAAGATGTGCTTCATTCTGGCTCTGCTTCCGATTTAGGAATAAACTGTTCAACAAGCACTGTCTGTCCCTTTACGTACATGGTTTCCTTCAGTCCCTACAACGCCACCACTGTAAGGTGAGTATTGTAGCCCTTTTCCACATGAGAAAATTTGAGGCTCGGAGGTCTTGCTGCTGGGTTATAGAAATAGAATGAGAGCCTTGCTCCTCTGATTCCAAATCCCATGCTTCGGACAACGCTATTGTGAGTCATCTGATGCCTCTGTGCTCGCTTTCCCATTTCTCACAGGGGGAACAGTGAGTCATATTAAGTAACGTTTAAGAATATGGTGTGCCCTTTATAGAGAAGATGATGCTTTTGACATGTCCTCAGCTTTGGTTTGTCCCTGTAGTTCTGGGCAGGTTGCCTCGCTGGGGTTAGGAATGGCCTCTAATGGAGTTCATGTGAAGCCAGTATAGAAAAATACCACAGCTTGCTTACAGCACACATTCCTTCTGGAATATGAAACCAGTGAAAAGCAGCTTTTTGAATGTATATCAGTAACTGTAGTATAAACGTGGCTGCCTTTTCCTCCTTTGAAGAGCAATTGATACGCCAAACATTGAAGAAGTGTAGTTTGTATGAAAGGTGCCACGGGATCAAGCAGCGTGGCTCAGTGATCCTTTTACCCTTTTTGCTTTCCTTCTGACCTTTTGAGAATCTAGTCAAAGCATCAAGTCTTTTAAAAAAAATGTACATAAATGCAAATATGCACACATTTGTCTACAGTTCAGGAAATTGAGCCTTTGAAGTCCATTTCTGAACTGGGGTTAATAAGAAACCCTGGTTTGAGAAAGCTCCAGTGAAAAGGCAGGAACCCCACCTACCTGCCTTCACTCCCAGCCCATGACTAGTTCTTTGTGTAAGGTGACAGGTCCCGTTAAGTGAGGTACAGTGATGACAGGGAGAAGGCCTGGCTCACTGGCTCAACGTTAGGATCCTCACAGGTGCACATATATACACAGTGCTGCTATACAGGGTTTTGCATGTTCAGAGAATAAGGTGAAAACTCTTTTGCTAAATATATATGATGTATGCTAGGAATTCTAGAAACTACTTTTTGCTATTCGTTGATATCATAGAATTGTAGAATTGGACCTCCTCTGGGCTTGCTCCAGCACTTTCTGCTATAAATTTGTATGACTGTCTCTTCCAGACTGTCTCCTGCTGATGGGGGCAGTTTAATTGCCCACTTCCTTTGTGGTATCTTCAACAAAATGCCAATGAATGTCACTAAGAAGAAAAAAAAAAAAGGCTGCCCAGTGGTGAAAAATGCCCCTTGCTGGAATATCAGTTTGTCTCTTCCGTCTTGTGCAATACGTGTAGATGCAGGTCATGCTGCTACCATTCTGGGGTTTGGGAGTTGGTTTATTTGTGCCCAAGAGTGGAGAAAATAACCTGTGCTGTTGCACAACTTTGGCTCCATTGCTCCTCCCAGATGTTCTATGTGAGATGTAAACACCTTTATCCTTGATAAGTCATGTCCATTCCAAGAAGTCAGTCTTTCTCAACTGGGTATTTGTTTCTGGAAACCACTCACCTTATGTTTAATCAGTTCCAAAGTTTTCAGGAACCTATACCCTTATCTCACAAAAAAGGTGCGGTAGATCACCTCCAGAGATGGCCACCAACAGCTTCTCCCACCTCTGGATGTGTGTGCCGCTCCTTCCAGTAAGAGCTAATTTTCCTTTGGAGTGTGAGCTGGACTTTTTTTTGGGGGGGTGCTGGACCCTGGGAGGCCTGCAGTCAGGAGGCGGCTTGCACTGCCCCCTACTCCCACATTTCTCCCTGGACACGGGTAAGGTGTGAGAATGAGGAAGAGAGATGCCTAGTGATGAACAGTCAGTCTTGAGATGGAGACTATTTCACTACAGGTCAAACAGAAGAATCTTAACTGGTTGTGCATACACCGTCCGGCCTCTCAGGGCCTCTGCTGTCACTAAAACCTTCCCTGGCACCCAGATGAAGGGCCTGGCCTCTCCACCAATGCTTTCTTCCCCTCCTTTTAAACAGCCTAACGACCCCACCCCCAAAGAATCAGGCGCCCCCGCAAGCCCCTAACACATTTTCTTTTTGGAAAGAGGGACACAGAAGCTGAATGTTACGCAGCCCAGTGAATTAATGAATCGCCCTTTACTGCCGAACCCACACAACTCCCAGCTCAGTCCTTTGTTCACCTAGGTTTGGCCCCTAGGATTTCATTCTAGCTCTTGCTAAGCATCCTGGGGTCCTTTGTGTCCCACCTGCCTATGAGCCACTGGGGCAGGACAATGGTCTCCCCGTCAGAAGCGGGGCAGTGGCGGCTCCCTGAGGTGGGACCTGTTTCCTTCCTCTAGAGCTCTTCCCAGTGCTGGGAGCGTGACTAGCTGCCTGTGTCCCCAAAGCAGAGCAGTCAGTTGACGGGCCGCCTCATACACAAGAATTGGTGAAGGACCTGGGACCCACTTCTGCCCCTTGAGGTTATGATGGTGGGTAGGGAGGGGGTGTCTGCTTTCAGGCAGGGGCTTGTCACCTTTACCTATGTCCCAAGCCTGTTTTCCCACCTCGGGTGGGGAGCACAACTGTTTAGTATTTCCCTTTACAACCCTGCAAAAAGGTCTCCCAACTGCTGACATGCCAGGCCACTGGGCAGGGTGCAGAGCCCAGGCCATCCCTGCCCTCTGCCCTGCACCAGAGAAGAAACCATCCACTGTTCATTGGTTTATTGAGCCCCTGCTGTGTTCTGGGCACAGGAGATAGAGGAGCGGGGGAGACTCATCCTGCTGTGCAGTGAGGTCCAAGTGAGGGGGGGTGCGGGCAGGGTCACTAGCTCACAGTGGTGACAACAGTGCACTTATGCACAACTGCTGCTTGAGACCGAGAGTCCTGGGAGGAGGCCCAGTGAGTTCAGTGAGGGCCTGGTGGTAGGGACATGCCGGCGATGAGCACAGGAGACACGGAAGCTGGCTGGTTGGCTGTCACGTCCAGGTAGGGAGAAAGGGGTTTTTCGTCCTCTGGGAAGCATGTGGCGGGGGCTCTGACCAGTGGTCCTCATCCTCTCGGCCTGGGAAGAGTGCTGCACGTGGCCGGCGGTTAGGGGAGACTGGTCTGCCTCCTCCACCCTCGGAGCCCTTCCCTAGTCATCCACCCAAGGCCCTCCACGTCCCTAACTCGCGTTTCTCCAGCTGCAGATATCTAAGGCAAATTACAGGTTCATCTGGCACAGCTTCCATTTTTCAACCATAAACGCCTCCAGAGCATGGACGAGCCAACCCTCACTAATCCTCTCTAAAGAAAGGGAGTGGTAATCCACCACTCAAAATTCCAAAGGCCCTCCTGGGGCCACGGGAAGTGGCCTAGGGAGCAGGACACACAGTGTTTAGTCCTGGCTCTGTTATCAGTTCAGTGTGTGACTTTGGGCGAATTGTTTCCATCCCTGAAAAGTGATTTCTAAGGCTCCTGCCGACACTGCGTGGAGGGACATTCATTTCCACATTGGCATTGGGTTGACTTCCATGGCCCTTCAAGTGGAATGGCTCAGACACTTAGGAAAAACTCTTGGGGGAATAGAGAGGACTTTCCCATCTTTATTCCCAAGAGCCTATGTTGGAAGGAGCAGGTATCAGGGAAGCTAGAGAGCGGTCCACAGGTCTGCGGCTCTCGGGGGAGAGGTCAGGATTAGGAAAGCAGGCTTGAGCGTGGCGTCTTTGATCAGCTGCAACACCCCCTGCCCTTCCTCTTGAGCCGACTGGCTTGAGCTATGGATCCTTCCCCAGCTCGATTCACTTTACTACTTTCATGCCTGTTCATTTATTGAGCATCCCCTTGAACCCCTTTGGGGTTGTGGCCCCTGCCAGAAGGCGTTAGCTGATAACTACTTAGGGTGTTACCCCTCCCAGGGCCATTTGCCTTTATTTATAATTGTTGAAGATAGAAAATACCTTAAGACTTTCTAACAACGATTAGTAAGGGAATAAGGGGGATGTTCCAGGGTCTGAAAAACCACACACTACTCTGTAGCTTCAGCTGGCCTTGAGACGGGGGAGCAGAGTGTGCCTGGGTGTGTTGGGGGTGGAGAGGGTGCAGCTTCAGGGCTACAGCTGTTACAGGCCTGGATCATCAAAGGGATCATGATCTCCCTGCACCTCGACTGCTCTCTTCCGTGGGGCCTCTGCCTAATAGCTTGTGGGGAGCCTGTTCTGTCTGGCCAGCTGCCTGGCCCACACCATGGAGACTGGCAGCAAAGTGGTCACTTTCTCATTATGCCCTTGCAATCCAGTAGAAGCTCTCATCTACCTTCTGTAGATGGTCCTCCCCTGCCCAGGTGGCCCTGGTCCTCGCTGATACCCTGGTGGTGAAGAGAGGAGACAGAGAAGAAAAAGAGAGAGTGCAGTAGAGGAAGGCTGTCTTGGGAGCCAAGAAAGACAGGGCCAGAGCTGGGGCCTCATGAATGGAGTCATTTCTCAATCAACCTAGGAGCTGAGGTTCATTCATTCACTGATGCATTCACTGATTCCTTCCTCTTTCTCCTCCATTCTCCCTCCCTTCTCCCGTTCCTTCCACAAACACCTCGTGGGCACCTCTAATAGAAGCTGTGGGCACAGAGGAGATGGCAGACCTCTACCTGCCTGTGGGGTAGCTCCTGCTCTGGGGACACCAGCCATGTGACCCAGCAGAACAGTACAAGGCAGTGTGCCAAGGAGGGCACCGTGCCCAGACTATGGAGACAAGCTCTGGGTAAGGCAGGCGGGGCGGCAGGGGAAGAGAGGAGCTAGGAGTCCTGTCAGTGAGGGCGCCCGGAAGGATGTGGTGAGTCTTAGGGCGTTAGGTTTGCTTCTGAGAACACTGAAGGGTGGTGGGTAAAGGTTGGTTTGTTTTCTTTTGATATTGTTTTTCCCTTTTCACCAAAAGGACAGCTTTTCACTTTTAAGGTCCTTCTGGATTGATTAGTTTCTCCAACTCCAGGCTTTAGACCCAAGGTAATTTTGGACCTTTGGCAGAACTAGATTCATCCCCGTCTTTTCCATATCCCTGCAGCTACTCCCCAGGTACGTACAGACCGCCTCTCTAAGGAAACAACAAGGGAGCCTAGCATGCGGCCAAACCATGCTGCCCCGGTCCTCCACAATGCCAGCCTGGTGCGCCCTGGCCAGAGCATCTCTCCCGCCTCCCTGGACAACTCTGTTCTCCCCAGGGAGCATGCTGGGGGAAGGTCTGGACAACACTTACCTCTTCTCTCTGGCTGGATGGGAGGTATTCCTGGGGGAAAAAGAGAGAAGGAATGAGGGTTGCACCGCTTCCCTGGGGGCCCAGTGAGGTGAAAGGGCTCATGGCTCTTTGGGATCCCGCACCTTTGGTGGGTCTTCAATGGAACTCCAGTCACTCCCTGTTGTCCTGCTGTGGCTGGGCCGCACAAGGTACACTCTGAGTAGGAGGCAGTGTGGGGTAGTAGGAAGTGCACATACTTTGGAGTCATTGCGCCTGGCACCAGCTGGGCATCCTTGGGAAAGTATTTAGCCTATCTGAGTTTTAGCTTCCCTGCTGGTGGTAAAGGGGATATTGTGAGATTTAATCACATGTGAGCACAGTGTTCAATAAATTTTTTTTTTTTTTTTGGCCATGCCACGCAGCACGGAGGATCTTAGTTCCCTGACCAGGGATCAAACCTGTGCCCCCTGCAGTGGAAGCACGGAGTCCTAACTACTGGACCGCCAGGGAAGTCCTCAGTAAATATTTCTCTTATAATCCCTTCCCCTGCTTCCTCATGGGTTGCTGGATTTGGAAGAGAGCTCTGAAATGGCCCAGTCCAAAACTCATTTTGTAGAGGAGGAAACTGAGGCCAAAAGTGTTTGCTCACAAGTTGATTTCCTCTTCTTATTTTTATTGTTTTGTGGAGGTACTGGGAAGGTTTTCTCTATTTTTATATGCATTTTTTAAAATTACAAAAGCAGCCTCTGGGGACTTCCCTGGTGGTCCAGTAGTTAAGACTCTTGTGCTTCCACTGCAGCGGGCACCGGTTCGATCCCTGGTCGATCCCATGCCATGTGGCACGGCCCCCCCAACAAAAAAAGAAAAGAATAAAAAAGCAGTCTCTGAATAAATGCCCACTATAAAATGGTAATGTAGACGATAGTGTAGTAACAGTTCCTCTTAACTCTCTCCCTCGCCTCCACTTCCTATCCTAGGTGTAAACACTGTAGACAGTTTGATATTTATCCTTCTGGAACTCTCCCTGTGTTTTCATACATATATCTGTGTAAGTATGTAGTGTTTCTTTTAAACAGGTAAACTCCTATCTTACATATTGTTAAATAACTTGCTTTTTCCACTGAACCAGTATCTTGGAGATCTTTATCTTTCCACAGATCTGCCTCATCCATTTTAATGGCCATAAAGGGTATGGATGTGCCCAATATGTATATATATATATATATATTTTTTTTTAATATAAATTTATTTATTTATTTTTGGCTGCGTTGGGTCTTTGTTGCTGTGCGCAGGCTTTCTGTTCTTGCGGCGAGCGGGGGCTACTCTTCGTTGCAGTGTGCGGGCTTCTCATTGCGGTGGCTTCTCTTGTTGCGGAGCACGGGCTCTAGGCGCGTGGGCTTCAGTAGTTGTGGCACACGGGCTCTAGAGCACAGGCTCAGTAGTTGTGGTGCACTGGCTCAGCTGCTCCGTGGCAGGTGGGATCTTCCCGGGCCAGGGCTCGAACCCGTGTCCCCTGCATTGGCAGGTGGATTCTTAACCACTGTGTCACCAGGGAAGCCCAAAGTGCCAGTTCTTTCATATCCTCACCAACACTACTTTAAAAAATATACGGTATTGGCAATAAGAAAAAGAAAACGGCTCTCTGTTCAGACTGTTTTTTCCTTGTCCCCCCAGGACATGAATCACGCATCAAGCGTGCCCTCAGGGAACATAGGTTCATTTAATAATTCTATTTGAGTCAAACAGAATCAACTAGAAAGCTTAGCCCATGCCTTTACTCACATCTAGAGGCTGATCTTGAGCACCACCACCTCTCTCCACAGTCATCCATTGTATTGAAGGAAGGGCGCCAGCAGGATGCAATGCATTTGTCCCCACCCTTAGGGTGACTGCACTCCCCGGATGCTGGAGACAGCCCTGGTTTGCACCTGTTGCCTGGCATAATTACCACCCTCTGAAGTATCCTGGTTTGGATGATAATTGACACGGACACTCTATCCCATCCCATCACATGAGCGACCCCTACTGGACTGGAGGAAGAGCTGCTGTAAGCTAGGGTCTCTGCTGGGTGTAACAGAACCCACCCAGAAGCCCTCCTCGCTGGGCACCCGCCCACTTCTGTCACTCACCTCCCACCTGCTTCCCCATCAATCCAAAGAACTGGCTCGCTTTGCCCCTCTTCACTTCCCAGAGCTGGAGCTGAATGCTGGGCACAACATCTTCCTGAAACAGCAGAGAGTTCCTTAGAGTTGGGGCAAGGAGACAGCCTGAGCCATAACAATCTCAATAACACGAGCTCTGTGCTGGCACTGAGCTCTTCTGCACATTTTACACAATACTGTAAATAATAATAATAATAATTAATAGCTAACATTTTACCGTGTTCCTAAGCACTTGCATATATTAATTCACTTAATCCTCACCAAACCACATGAAGTAAGTACTATTACTGTCACCAGTTTACAGGTGGAAACACTGAAGCACAGAGCAATTACCAGCAAGGATGTGAGATGAAGCCAGAACTCAAACCCATGTCACGTGGCTTAAAGCTCAAACACTCCGGTCATAATCTCATTTACTCTTCACAACAACCATATGAAATAGGGACTGATTTATCCCTGTTTTACAGGTAGGGAAACTGAGACTTTTGGAGGTGAAGTGACTGGTTCAAGGTCACACAGGAAGTGGTAGAGCCAGTAGAGCCACTCAGGAAGTCTGACTCCAGGGCACAGGTTCTGCTCCATCTTGGGAAATGTCTCCAATATAGACAAGGAGGGGGCAGCTGATGAACTTGGGGTGGGCACCCAGTTGGCGAGATGAGACTGCTTTCCCTCTAACTCCTGTTTTCCTCTCTTCCCCTGGCACTACCACCATTGTCCTGGATTTATCCTGCCCTAGAACCTGGGCCTCCCTTGAGGATAATGGCATGTGGCCTGGGGTGGAGGCCACTCCCCTGGGCAAAGGCATTTTCATCCTTGAGCTGATGGGGTGAAAGTTCTGGACCAAGGACTATAGATTTAAGTTCTCATTCCTCCGTTAACCTTTGTGACCTTGGCTGAAGTCCTCTCCTTCTCTGGCCTTAACTGCAGCCTCTGAAAAAGGCCCCGCTTAGCTCTGCTGAAAGGGAGAGATGCTCGCTAGTGGGGAGAATGACAGTGGGTGACGTTCATTAGACCGTCTTCACATCTCTATATCCCCAGTACCTGGCACAGTGCCTGGTACACACGGGAGCTCAGCATGTGTGGGATACAGGATGCTG
This sequence comes from Lipotes vexillifer, assembly GCF_000442215.2. Classification (NCBI taxonomy): domain Eukaryota; kingdom Metazoa; phylum Chordata; class Mammalia; order Artiodactyla; family Lipotidae; genus Lipotes; species Lipotes vexillifer. The sequence continues at coordinate 1,174,362 of NW_006791954.1, read as the reverse complement.
AATGAAAGGTCCTTTCTCTGATAGTCTGGGAATAGGGAAGAGGATGGGGTCTCCTTTTCCAGGAAGGCTGAGACAGGTGAAGAGAGCCCTAGAGTAACACAAGCCACCTGCCAGGAGGCTGGCAGCTGGGGTTGGGTCAGGGACTTGCTCTTCCATTCCCAGTTTCCCCAGGGGCAGAACTGGAGCTTCGGGGACCAGCAGGGACCTGGCTGGGGTGCAGTGGAGACCCCTTCGCCTCTCACAGTTTGTCCCAACTTTTGGGATCAGGAGTAAATTTTTTCTAAGCTTTGGACGAATTCAGTCACTTCCAATCTGTCTCCTCCCCAGGACATCAATGGCTGGGGCTGCTGTCTCGGCCTGGAGTTGCCTAGCCTGGCCAGGAGCCGGAAAAGTGTCTTTGGACCCATTTCTGAAAATCTTATGGAAAGCACTTTGCCTTGGTAAAAGGCAGTCTTCAAATGCAGGCTGGAGAGAATGGCTTTTTATGAATTAAGTAAGACTCACCTTTCTCCCACCCACTGGGTTTCTGGGGGGCCTTTAGGAGGCATCTTTCACTCAGGAAGGACTCTTGCCCTCACTGGAAGCCCTCCTTATCCATTTAGCCCAAATCCCCAGCTCCAGGGCTAACTGCAGGCGGGGAGACCTGAGAGCTAGGGAGGCGGTCGGATCATCCCGGACAGAGGCACCATTCCTCCCGTCACCTCACTTGGAGTAATGGTTCCTGTATCCCAAGCCCTGTCTCGGGAAGTGTCTCGGGAAGCAGAGGGATATTAAATGAGAGTGAGCAGAGAAGAAGCATTAGACCCAGGTGAGGTGTTTGCAGGTGCCCAGCAGTACTAGTTGAAGTTGATGATGATGTTTCCCATGTGGCCATGTAGAGAGGCCACCATCACACAGCTTCCCTGGGCCTGGGCACAGACTCCATGTCAAAGCTGGAAAAAAAAACCTTGGGGGTCATCCTCTCCCCGCTGCCCCCATTTTACAAGTGAGGAAACTGATGTGACCTTCCCCAGTTCGCACAGAGTCAGTGGAGAAGCTGAGACTTGAACCTGGGTCTCTCCAGCCTGCTGTCTTCTCAATGGCACACACTTCCACATTCAGACAAACCAGGAAGGAAACCTGCCATGAAGGAAACCCACCAGGAATGGCTGTTATTCCATGGCTCGTCCTGTGGCCCCAGTGTGTTCACCATCCCAGGACTTGGAGGAGCCAGGCCCCGCCCAGTCCCATCTGCCCTCCTGGAGGCCTTCCCTGAGCACCGGGCCTGTTGGTCTCTGATCCACTGGCCTTGCTCCCCTGTCTGACTGGAACTCCCCAAGGTCAGGATCTTTGTCTCCCTGACCAGACAGGGTGGGGCGCAGATGCTGTGTCTCTAACTTTGAGATTTATTCCCAGAGACAGAACTCAGGTCAATTTAGTAGGAGAGACTGGCAATCAAACCAGTACTTGTCAGGAAATAAGAGTTTCTGCATGTGAGACAAAACAGTGATCCCGCCCCAAGTTGACCCCCTTGAAAGGAAATGCTGGACAATGTCCTCTGAGGCACAAATACGCAGAATCAGACCTTGGGCAAGGTGTACAGTTGTGCCTTTTTAAAAAAATATTTATTTATTTATTTATGGCTGCACTGGGTCTTTGTTGCTGGGTGTGGCTTTCTCTAGTTGCGGTGAGCGGGGACTATACTTCGTTGCGGTGCGTGGGCTTCTCATTGCGGTGGCTTCTCTTGTTGTGGAGCACGGGCTCTAGGTGTGCGGGCTTCAGGAGTTGTGGCACACAAGCTCAGGAGTTGTGGCTCACAGGCTGTAGAATGCAGGCTCAGTAGTTGCGGCGCATGGGCTTAGTGGCTCCGCGGCATGTGGGATCTTCCGGGACCAGAGCTCGAACCCTTGTCCCCTGCATTGGCAGGCAGATTCTTAACCACTGCACCACCAGGGAAGTCCCTGTACAGTTGTGCTTTTGAAGCTGCATGACCTTGGACAAATTGCTTGACCTTTCTGTGCCTCAGTTTCCTTATCTGTGAAATGGGGATAGTAATGGTACCTTCCCCACCGGCTGATATGAGGATTACATGGGTTAATATTTATGAAGCATTTAGGACAGTGCCAGGAACTGTCCTAAATAACTGCCCTAAATAAGTGTTTGTTAAATGAAGTGTGAGTGCATGTGTGCGCACACACACACACACACACACACACTGTTGCTTCCATATGCATGCAACTCTTTGGAGGTTTGCCAGGCCAGAGATCATGACCTTGAACCTGCCCAGAGAGGGGAGGCAGACACCTCGCCTTGCAGTGTACAACCTGCTCTCCTGGCAGCCATAAAGGGGATCTTCTGCCCCCTCCACCATGTATCATCCCCTGCTTCTCCCCAAAGGTACCTACCTCCAGGGTCACGGTCACCCAGGACCCAGCTTCAGCATCAAGTGCCAGTTCCTTGTCACCTGCCACAGTGCAAGCAGACAGCCCCATCAGGAGAGGCAGGGTGAGGCAGAGCAGCATGGTGAGCACTGCTCTGTCCTGGGACCCTCGGGGAGCCCCTCTCAGTCCACAGACCGCCACTAGCAGGCTCCGTCCTCTCTCTCTGGCTCCTCTCGGCCGGTGGGGGAAACTCCACCTGTTCTGTCCTCCCAGCTACTCGGCTTCTTCCTTCAGCTTATCTGACCCCCGGGGCCATTTCCTGTGACTGCCCCCCCCGCCCCCACCAGCTGGAAAAGCCAATGATACCACGAGCTGCCCAGAGAAGGGACCAGGTCTCCTCCGCTGCCGCCCCCCAGCAGTTGATCTCTGTTGCAACACCGCCTCACCGTTGGTTGCATTCCCCTTGGGAGGCAGGTGCACAATGGAGCAGTGTGTGGGGCCTGGTGCTTCCGGCTTCCTGACTGGAAGCCCTGAGCAGGCAGCATCATCTTGGAAATGGGAAGGGGGAACTGCCTGGCTTCTCCCTTACCCTGTAAGAGAGGCCTCTCTCCAGAACTTAGTATTCTACCACTAGTCTCCCCTTCCAGTCACTG
>NW_006791954.1:1164761-1171339 GCF_000442215.2 Lipotes vexillifer | reverse complement strand
TGCCTCGGCATTCCCCGCCATCAGTAGTCCTCATGTGAACATGGTTGCACACGTCTTGCCCTAAGAGGTAAGGCAATACGTAAAGAAATAAGGCTCCTCACAGGCAGGAATTGGGATTTGCCAGAAAAAAGGCCTCCTGCTCAAGTGTCATCAGCTCTAAAATATCTTCCCACTGCTGGGATCTTTTCAAAGCCCTAACCTGACCTATCTCTCCCTGCTTACAACCTTCCGGTGTCTCCCCACTGCCCGTGGTGTAAAGTTCAAGCTCCCTGGCCTGGCATTAAGGGCACTTCTCCACTTAGTTCCTCCGTGTCTCCCATCCGTCCATCTGTCCATCTGTCCATCTGTTAGTGTAGAACAAGGTTCCTGTGGTCAGAGAGCCCTGAGTTCCATTCCCAGCTCCCCCACTAAATAGCTATGTGACCTTAGGCATGTTACTTAACCTTTCTAAACCTTGGAATCCTCATCAGTAAAATGAGATTATTAATAGCACTTATTTCCAAAGTTGAGTATGAAATGGGATAATGCATGTGGAGCACTTAGCACAGTACATGATGGTAAATATTTAATACCCATTAACTATCATTCCTATTACTATTATCAACACTGGGTGAGGCACTGGGCCACAGAAGATGAATAAGACACTGTCCCTGTCCCTGTCCTACAGCAACTCACAGTCTCTAGGAAAGGAGACCCCTGGTTGGCAGATAAACTGTGTTCAGTTTGCTCTGTGCTGGCACAGAGGTGGGGGCAGGAGAAGGCCACGCCGCCATCCCCCTTCCTAGTCTGCCCATTTCCTGCCCCCAGACAGCTTCACCACCTGCTCCCAGACAGGACAAGTTTCCCTGCTTCTATGCTTTGTCTTCAGCTGTTGCCTCTGCCTAGACTTCCTTTTCTACCTGGTGAACTCCCACTCATCCTTAAAGGTCTGCTTAATGATCACCCCCAGTAGAGTTTCTCTGTCTCTTTTCGGACTCCAGCAAGAATTAGTTGGCTCCTTTCCTAGGCTTTCCCAATATCTCCTACTCATATCTCTTGCAGCTCTGCACAGGCTGTGGTCAGAGGCTGTGCAGGTTGTGTCCTGCACAGAGGAGGCTGCCGACGGGGGAGTGAAGGTGGAAACCTGCCCTCGCTCTGCTCACTGCGCCACACAGCCTGGCGAGAGGCCTCACCCCCTGCAAGAAGGTGCCTGGCTCCATTTCTCCCAGAGGGAGAGGACAGCCCTCCTAGGCTGCCGTATTATGTCACGAATGCTCTGAGATCGGGGCTGTGATATATGTGTGCTTAGCACACAGTGGGTCCTTAAGAAACGTGCAATTACTCTTGAGTCCAGGCCAGTGAAGGCAGAGATGAATAAGGACAAGTGTGGAGGTTTGGGGGAGGACAGCTTCATACACACCATGTCCACCCACTTCCAGGAATCTCTTTGGTGAATCCCGACCTGATGGTTTCAGGATCCTTGCATTTGCTAAAATGCAGGTTCCCCAGCTCAGCCCTTTTTGACACAGCCAGCTCTAGTCTGTGGGTCTGAATCTACACAGCCCCTGGCTGAACTTTCCCAAGGGCAGGGCCCTTAATAGCTCACAATCCACTTTGTTTTTCCACTGTTGTTAACAAGTTCTTCCTTACAGGGATGAACGGCCCCTTCACTTTACAGATGTGGAAACTGGCACTGGGTTTCACAAGCCAGTAGGTTGGGCTTGCTCTAGGTTACACTGAGAATTTGTGGCGGACTAGCATCCCGCGACCCCAGTCAGCTGCTTCCCACCTTCCCACAAGGGCAAGCAGCACATGGGTGGAGGCAGAGTAACAGCATGGCCCTCTGGATAGGGGTGATGCCTTCCCATTCTGCAGATCCAAACCAGGTGACCTTAGGAACCAAGGACCCTCTCTGAGCCTCACTTTCTCCATCTGGAAGTTGGAGCCACGCCTTATCTGGTGGTGGTAAAGGTTTCATAAATGCCCACCCTTAAAGAGCTCAGCAGAGTGCCTGGCACATAGTATGTGCTCAATTAATCCGAACTTATGTTTTGTGATTATTCGACCTCTGGAACCCTGGACCTCAGCGCTGGTCTCCTGACCTCAGCGCTGGTCTCCTGGCCCCAGCTGCGCGGGACAAGTGTGTGGGGTGCACAGCGGGGAGGGGGCGGGGCCACGGGGCAGAGGAGAGGGCGGCGGGAAGAAGGGAGAGAAAATCCCAAAGGCCCGGAAGGCCGGGAGGGAGGCCGGGCACGGGCTGGAAACCGCGGCTATTTGCAGCTTTGCCCTTGGGCTGAGGTCGAGCCGGCGCTCGCGGGCCAGGCTGCCGAGCCCGCCGCCCCGCCCTGTGCCCTCGGCCACCCGGGCTCGGCCCTGGCCGGCGGGTCCTGCCTCGCCCGGTCCTCGAGGCCCGGCGGGGGGTCGGGACGCCGCAGCCGAGCGGTGACAAGGCCGCGGGAGCGGACGGCGCGCGGGGCTGGGGCGCGGGCGGCGGGCGGGCCGCAGGGCGAGTGGCGGCCGCGGCGAGGCCGCCCGGGCGCCGGGTGGGCGCGCACGATTGCTAAAGGCTGCGGTTTGGCTAAGATTGCGGAGCCGAGAGGAGAAAGGGTGCAGGAGGGAGGAGAGCGGGGAAGAGGGAAACACAAGCCGAGGGCGGGGGGAGGGCGGGAAGCTGACGTTTCCTGAGCGCCGACTGCGTCCAAGGGAGGTGGGATGACCGGCCCCACCTTACTGGCCGGCTCGGGGAGGCTGGGTGCCTCGGACTAGGCGTCCAGCTGTGACGTAGCAGAGTCGGGAGCCTGATCAGTCTTTCCCCACGACTGAGAACGCAAACGCGAGCTGGGGAAGGGCGGGCCGGGCCGGGGCGGGAAGGGGAGCCGGGGGCGCTGGCCTTCTGGGTTTCCCCGCCCCAGGTGACGCCGCAGGGACCCTGCGTCCGTCTTCCCCGCGCCCTTCCAGCGCCCCCGTGTGGAGGCTCCTTCTGAAGCCCGATCTACCCCACCCTCCCCGCCTCTGCGCGCCCCTTCCTAGAACTCGGAGTTGGCTGACCCGGGAGGGGCAAGAGCTGGGTCCGGCCTCACGGCCTGCCCCTTGGATAGAGGACGGGAGGTAAAGGGGAGGCTGGGCCCCCAGAGGAGGTGAGCCTCCTTCGGGTGGGCAGTGCGGTCCTTCCAACGGAGGGGGCAGGGTGGTGGGTAAAAGTAGCTTGGAGTGTGTAACTGGGGCAAAACAGTCTTTGCACCCTGTGCTAGGACCCCTTCAGTGGCAATGACTTAGTTCTCCTGCGAATCTTTGAGGTTACATTCATGCATTCATTCATTGATTCTGGATTTGCTGAGACCTTACAACATGGGAGTTGCCCCAGAACACAGGTGAAAGAAACAGACAAGCATTATAACACTTTTAGCAGTGCGGAAAGTACCATGACCGGGGTATCTGGGGAGAGAAGAGTCCTGGACCCCCTTTACCCACATTTACAGTGTGGGTACACTTCAGACACTTGTCCTAGACAGAACACTTTGGGTTGGAAAAGTGGGTCTCTACACACGGATTGCAGATGGAGCAAACGGAGCCATAATCCTCTGTGCCCACAGGTTGTGTAGGTATGGCAGACAATTTGGCCCAAGCCTGCCTTGCTTTCAGCACTTCTAGCCTCTTAATAATATCCCAAGTATCTCTGGGAGGGGCTGAAGATATAGGTAGCCCAGTTTCAGAAATTCTCAGAGTCCTGAGGATGATTCCAAACAGTCCCTGTCCTTGCCCTTTTCATCAGGCCCCTTTCCCCCCACCAAAGGTGCATCTTGGCCCAGGCCTATGGCCCTAGGAGGTTCTCACGCCATCTCCCTTCCTTCTCCATCACCTTTCTTCCCAGGGCCCTGGCCCCCACCTACCTACCTCCTTTTTGCAGTTAGATTCTATAAGGAAAGACAAACGTGCATGGTGGGGGCTTGTTTGCCCATAAGAAGGATTTAAGTCAAGAGTAGAAGCAAAGTGTAGTGTCTAAGGATAAGACTCTAGGTTCGAATTCTGACCCCACCACTTACCAGTGTGTGACCTCAGGCACCTAACCTTTCTGATTTTCACCATGAGATAGGGATAATAATATGCTTTCTTAAAAAGGTTGTTGAGACGTTTAAATGAGATAATGCATAAAAGAACTTCATGCAGCATCAGGCACATTGTAGGTCTTAGTAAATGGTAGCAATTGTTATTGCTATTAATAATATAATTAAACAATAACACTCATCCCTATTTTACAGGAAAGCCAGATTAAGAAAAATCATTTTTGGCATTCCCTGATATTTTGTTATCAGGTGAAGAGTTTCCTAAGGACAGGAACTGGGTCTCTCCCATCAGATTAGGAGCTCCCTGCAGCCAGGTCTCTCAAACAAGGTTCAGTGAACCCAACCTTAAAGTTAGGGTTCAGAAGCTTCAGGCCTGGGTGCTGAGGGAGGCCTGTGGAGCCCCCCTTGTTAAGGGGATGTGGGTTCTGCCCGGCCCTTGCCTCATGTGTGGCGGTGAAGTCTCGCCTGTGTGCCTGTGTCTCCCAGAGCTTCTGTGCAATAAAGGCCGCCAGAGTCTGACCCCATTAGTGGGAGAGGTGAAGCTCATGATTCCAATCAGCCTTTTCTTCCTGGACCTTGGTTAGCGAGTGTGGCAGAAAAGTGCACGACTAATTGAAAATATAGTTATAATGCACTGTCCTTTGTCTACCACGTGGTGCCTCCAGACCCCACTGTCTGAAGAATAGTTTGTTTCTCAAGTCAGGGAGGATGCCAGAGCCGGCCATTCAGAGATGGAGATGGTACCCATGGGTGGGGTAACTTGGCTGGTGGGGGCGGGGCACGAGACTCAGCATTGACTCCTGTCCTGCTCTCCCTGACCATGGTCTGGAACACCTGGGCTCTCAGAGGATTGCTGAATTCAGTGAGGCTCTGTACAGGCTGCCTGGGGACTGGAGAACAAAGAGATGAGGCCTTGAATGCCAGGCTAGGGAGTGTGGCTTTTATCCAGCAGACACTGGTGAGTCACTGAAGGTTTTAGAACAAAGATGTTATGTGGGATTCTGTTTTTTTCCCTTCATGGGTTCCCAAATCCTCCTCACCTCAAACATGTGTATGTTAACGCCTAGAAAAAGGGCTGGCAGAATACACATAGGTGGTTGTGGTGCTAACTTTTGAGATGGACAAGTAAGTAAAGGGAGGTGTCCATCATCTATTCAGTACCCTATATGATTTGAATATTTTATGATAAGAATATACCTTTACAATCTAAAACAAGATGAGAAATAATATAAATGGCCGTTAACAGGAAAATGGATAAGTCCATTGTGGCAGTGGAATACTACACAGCAGTGAAAACGAATGAATTAGAGTGTGTCTATCAACATGGGTAAAACTCATAGAATGTTGAGCTAATAAAAGCAAGTTGCAGCAGGATTCCTAGAGTATGAGTCCATCTACGTAGAATTGAAAAACATATATCCATATTATAAATGGGGATATACACATGTAGTGAAAATATACATGGGGAGGAGGTTGGGAGAGGTCACAGGTGGCTTCAATTTTCTCTGTAATGATTCCTCTCTTAAACTAGGTAGTGAGGGAATTCCCTGGCGGTCCAGTGGTTAGGACTCTGCGCTCTCACTGCTGAGGGCCGGGTTTAATCCCTGGTCGGGGAACTAAGATCCCACAAGCCACGTGACCAAACAAACAAAAAAACTAGGTAATGAGCGTTCAGGTTTGCTGTAGTATTATGTATACGTTTTTATGTTCCTGATATAATTAACACATTTTGAAAAAGGAAGATTAGAAGAGAAATATAAAAATATGGGGAGAGGGGTTATAAGAAAGAGGGAAGCGTCAACAGTATGAAATGCAGAGCAAGTCCTGCAGTGAAAAAGTTGGGGGCAGAGCCTGGACTGGCCTGAGGTAGGCGAGCTCTCACCAGTGTTTTGGGCCCATAGACTCAGGGTCTGCTTTTGGTTTTCCTGTTAAGAGTCCTGACAAGAGGGCCCTGAAGCCCATCAACAGCCAGTGGGCCACCTGGGGACTTCCCACTGCGGTCTGAGCCCTGCCGCCTCCGGGATTCGCGAGGAGCCTTTGATGTTGCTGCTGACGATACAGTGAAGCTGTTCTCATCTCTTACCCAAGAGTAAGTGGAGTCATCACTCTGGGAGAGATTTGTTTGAGGACCCAAAGGGGTGACAGTGGCCAGGCCAGGCAGTGCTGCTGGAGGTGTAGGTTGGCCCCTTTGGCAGGAGTCAGCAAGTCTCTGGTGCCCAGGGGGTGGGGGGGCGAGGATAGTGTTGAGGCCTGAAGGTTTGGGGAGGCAAAAGCCAAATCCTGGTGCCCAGGCATGGAGAGCGGGCGATGCCCAGGCTTGGCAGACAGCAGGCTGAAAGATGCCATGCCAAGCTGGGGCTAGGGGCTGTCAGGGTTGGAGATCAGAGGAGCGGATGGGGGAGGGCCGGGGCACTCTCAGGGCTTGAAGCAGGAGGCCGCCAGGGGCAGGGTGGCAGTGGGTGGAGTGTGGAGATCAGTGAAGACAGAGGGTCACCGGGAGGAAGTGGGCAGTGCCAAAGGAGCAATGGGAAAGAG
>NW_006791954.1:1159614-1164256 GCF_000442215.2 Lipotes vexillifer | reverse complement strand
GGAAAGAGTCAGTGCCAACTTGGGGCTGGGGGGCAGGGGGAGGGAGCCCTCAAACTTATTCTTTTCTCAGGTCTCATTCAGTTTGCAATAAAAACAGAGGCCTTTATTGGTGAGTTATAAACCCTAGAGTTCAGGGTTCAGAGGGGCCTCTGGGGTCATCTTTTCCAATTCGTTCTTTGTACAGATGGGGACAGTGATGCCCACAGTGGGGCACTGGCCTTTCTAGGGCTACCCAGTGAGTCGAGAGACATGAACTGGACGGAACCTGCCTGTGTGTCCAAGTCTGTGCCACACCTGTGTGGTGTAGGGTGGGGAGCTGGAAGGTGAGGGGTGCCGAGAGTGAAGGGCTCCAGTCTTGACCAAGGAGACCAGTGGTCCTTGGGGAGATGAGGCCAGACACATCCAAACCCAGGCAGCAGAGGAAGGCCATGTGCGCCCCTGGGGAAATGTTCTGGGTCAATAGTGGAGCGCACCTCCTGCGAGCTGGGACCTTTGGGAGGGATTCCATGGAAATTGTAGTTTTGGTGGAACTCCAAAAAATAGGGAGGTATTGAAAACCATTAGGAATTTATTTTCAATGGAACTCAAATATCCCACAGTACTAGAAAGGATTTTACAAGACAAAAATACATCATGAAGGTGAGTGCTAAGTACCTGGAGCTGACCTTGGTTACTCTGCTGTCCAGGGCGGTCAGGCTGTGGGTCCCTCCTATTGGCAGATAATCCCAAGGCCCGCAGGTCTGTTGGGGGACAGAGCTGAGGGCTCTGTCATTAGCTGGAGGCCCAGGAACACGTACTGCAGGCCAAGGCTGAGGTCAGTTGGGAAGTGCCCCTGGGCGACATTGATCCCCCTCCTCTCATTTCACAGTGGAGCAGACTGAGGTCCAGGAAGAAGTAACATATTCTCCAGCACGACCATTTTTGCAACATTCCATTTATTTCCTAGATGTGCTTGGCCTTCTGGGAGGGCGTTGGCCTGAACCAGGATGCCCCAGAGGGCAGGCACTGTTCCTGGATGGGTGCTCAAAGGACTGGGCCTGGCCTGGCAGAGATGGAGGGGGCCATCTGCCCTGTTGTCCTCTGGTCAGGGGAGGGGCCGGTTGGGGCCTGAACCTCAGTATCCACCCATCCTGTTTGCCTGGGAGTGCCTGATTGCTTTGGAAGGGCAGCCCACCGTCAGGGGTAGGGTGGGGCTTCCAGCAGCTCCTGGGGGCTGCAGGATCGGACCCGTTTAGCCTCCGCAGTCATCTGACCCCCATGACTCAGGCCTGGCCCTGCGCTTGGAGGGCAATGGGCCAATCTGAGCTCATCACCACTGCCCGGAGCAGAAGTGGTAAACAAGTTTGCCCTCTGCCTCCCACCCCTGAGAGGAAGCAAGGAAGAGGGTGAGGTGGGGGCCCACAAGCACCCCACCAGGCCCAAGCCATCTGCATAACACAGGTGCGGGGCATGGGTGTCCACGGGGCCTGGAGGATGTGTGCTGGGCTCTTGCATGTGGGAGACATGTACAGAAGCGTGTTTGCTTTCACATGTGTCCTTGGGGGAGCTGTGGCCAACCTTTTCCAGGGACCAAGTTGGCCACGGAGCAAGGGACCTTTCACCCCATCCCTGGTGTCTGGGGGCCAACAGCTGAAGGCTCATGAGGCTGGGCCTTAGAACTGGGGGTCCCTGTGGAGTAACACCTCGTTTGACCTGCTGGTTCTCAGCCTCCTGACGTTCAGGTCTCATGGATCAGACTCAGGTGCTGGGGGTGGAGCTGGGGCCCTGTGGCCCCTGGGAGCCTCTGAGAGACTGCAAATCTTCTTGGGCTGCTGTTCTGGGCTGCCGGAGCCCGCGGCAACATCTGAGAGGCACAGTCCTTGGCATCCCCCCTCTTGCTGTGGGCCCCTGGCCCCATCTTCTCTCCTTCCATCTCAGTCCCTCCTCTACTCTCTCTCCCTGTTGCCTGTCTCTGTCTCCCTCCTTTCCTTTTACACCCACTTTTCTGCCCTCCCGTCCCTCCTCCCTCTCTTCTCTCAACCCAGTAACTAGCATTGCTATTTGTAGCCACCAGATGGCACCAGTGCACCATGTGTCCCATCCTAGATGAGCGTACCGCTCCCCCCTCCCCCCAGCCCAGGGCGATTAAACACCCTTAACCCTTCACAACATCCACACCCTGCCCAACGCCTTCCTGGGACTTTAAACATGGAGGAAAACAGATGCAGCAAAATATGGGCAGGGCCAGGGTGGGGGCCCGGAGCTGGAGAGGCTCTAATGCCCCTCAGGGTAACATCTACCTCGCAAAGGGTGTTCGCACGCATCACAGCATTTCTACCTCAAACCCGTGAGGTGCTGGGTAGTGGGCACTGTGCACATGAAGAGAGTGAAACCCAAAGGAATGAAGTCAGTCGCCCAGGGTGGGACATCAAATGTGTAGTGGGAGGGAACTTGAACCCCAGCTTTGCAGGTTCCCAAAACTTGGGGTTCTTGGGCTGGCAGGAGTGGGTGGAAATGGATGGTGCGAGGGTCCCCAGAGCAGGTGAGGCCCTTGAGCACTTTCTCCAATGCTAAGGCCCATTACTGTCCCTTTGGTGTCTCTTGGTTTGTTTCTTTCTAACCAGACACAGAATGATCCTTACCCAGGGAAGTGCCTGCTATTATCTTAGCCTCTGGGTCTTCTCAGAGTTGAGGCATCTTTACACTAACCAGGTTCTCCTTTTCCTTTTGGTCTCTCTATGTATATTCATGCTCTGTCTTTTCTAATAAGGCTGAAACGTAGAAGAGGCAGCCCCTCTCTGCCTTGTGGGGAGCCCCCAGGATAGTGGGAAACACAACCCTGCCCCAGAAGCCTATTGAAACGGGGACACAGAGGTGTAGCTTTCTGGGATCCCCTACTGGTATAGAGCCAGAGCCAGGTGAAGGTATTCAAGGGAGGCTTCCTGGAAGAGGCAGGGGCCAGGACTAGGGAAAGGTAGGCTGAGTGAGGGCAATGCCCTCCATGGCAGCTGCTGAGTGAACCTCATGTATGGGGAGCAGAGGGGGTGGTCTGTCACAGCCCTGGAGTCAGGGGAAGGGCCCACGTTGGCCCTAACTTGGGCTAAACTCCCTGACTGGCCCATACCCCCCGCCCCATCCCTCACCCCCTGTCCCACTGGGAGGCCTGCTGTGGGCTGGGACAGGAGGCCCAGGGTGGGGTCCCTTCCCCAGGGCCAGAGCAGGATCCTGGGCCGGCTGTGGCAGTGCCCAGGAGCCAGAGAGGAGCCGCCGCCCCCCACCCCTTTGGGCCCCTCTGTAATTAGGGCTATTTTTAGCCCCCTCTTCCTTCCTATTTCAGGCCTCTGGACTGGGCCGGAGAGTGGGCTGTCCTGGGGCCGAGGGCTGGAGCCGCTAAACTGGGCCTCAGCGTGGGAGCTGCAGCCACAGCACAGACCACAGCCTGGGGCGGAGTCCTGGCAGGGGGAGGGGAACGGGACGTGGCCAGGCCTGGGGCAGGGCCCGGTGGGGGCGTGTCCTTGGCTCATCTGACCCGTCCCTGGGCCCCTCACTGATCTGCCCCCCGGGCCCATCCCTCTGCCCCCTCCCTGTAGCGCTGCTGATTTGAGGCAGTTAGCCCTGGGCCTGCATCTGTGTGTGTCCAAGAAGGTGTGGCCAGAGCACCTTCAGGACAGTGTCGTCCCAGAGGGGTGCCCAGAGTGTTTATATCCATTTATTAAGTGCTTACTGTGCCAGGTATCAACCCAGCACTTTACCTGTATAATTCATTTACTGTGTACCGTGACACTACGAAGTCCGTGCTATTTTATCCCTATTTTACAAATAGAAAAACTGAGGCTTGGAAGGAACCCATTTTTCGTGTGCCAGGCTCAGGGACCATCCTGATCTTTTCCGATGGTGGTTTGGGGGCGGGGTGCTGAGAGACAGGGCTTTTTTCTTCATCTACTTCCAGGCTCCACTCGTTGGATCCCAACACTCTATCCGGCGCAGCTCCGGGCAGCAGCCTGTCAATCTGCCTGTCCCTGGTCTGATGGCCGATGGCCTGTCCTGCAGGCGGAAGGGTGGATCTTGCCCAGCTGGTTCCAGTTAGGCACAAGAAAGCTGGCGAGGGGTATATTTAGCCCTGGTTTCTGGAGGAGCCAGAGGTCTTTCATCGTTGGAGGCACTGGCCACAGCCGGACTCAGCTTGCCAACGCTGGGCTCCTGGGCTGCAGAGCAGACAGGCTTCGGGCAGGGAGTGGGGTCAGGGGGGAGAAGGGGCAAATGTGGCCGTGCCCATCTTTGGGGCTGAGGTCGGGGGAGTGTCAACGCCAGTCAGGACCACTCAGTTCTGAATGCCACGCTCAGGATGTGTCTGTAGGTTTGAAGGCTCCTACGGGCGTTGGAGGGCAGGCCTGGGAGAAGACCTGCTGCCTGCCCCGGTGAGCCCAGGCCCAGCCGAGGCCTAGCGTGTCTGTGGCACGGGGCTTAGCTGGGCTTGGGAGCTGGGCTTGGGAGTCTGGGGGCCTGTTCTTAATCAGGGAGGTGGGCAGGGGGCAGAGTTCCAGGGACAGGAAAGCGGTGGCCTTTCCATTCTCTCTAAGGAGACTGACATGTTTGGGCGTCAGTGTTTAGAGAAGGTGAGGAGGGGGGCAGGGATACTGTGCAGGAGGGAACGAGAGGCGCA
>NW_006791954.1:1154805-1159364 GCF_000442215.2 Lipotes vexillifer | reverse complement strand
GGGAAAGAGAGGCGCACAGAGAGGCAGCCTCCTGGTGCCGAGTGGTGCTGGGTGCTGGGGGTGCTGGGCATGTGGAAGGCACACAGGTGTTTGCCTCATTGCCGCGGGTTTCGGGGTGGTGGGCACTCACTGTGTGCTGGGGCCGGTGGCCTGGGACTCGTGTGGTGTGGGTGACTGCATGGCTGGGCTCTGGTGGCACACGGGTGTGAGATGACCCACCGGTGGCTATGGCATTGCTCCACTGTAGGTGACTAGGACAGCATGTGACCCCGTCATGACGTTTCTGTGGGGCAGCCTAGGAGTATGGTGGTAGATGAGGGACTAGGGCTGTTTTAAACTGTCCAGCTCTGATCCTGTGGGGCTGTGTAATTATCCCCCTGGATGTTGGTCTCTACCAGTCAGTCACCCACCAGCTTCCCACTGCAAATGAGTCCTGCTCCCACTGAGGGTCATGCCCCTCTGCCCTTCTGGGGACCCCTACCCCAAAGCCACAGGCCCTCTGGGCTTGAGGGAGGGAACCCTACAAGTCGTAAGCGCCTGTCTCTCTCCTAATCCTCTCACCCCCACTCCCTCCGACCATCCCCACAGACGGCAGGCTTCTACCTGCCCCCGGGCGTGAGGTAGGGGAGAGAGAGAGGAGCCTGCCCGCCTGCCCGCCGCCCCTCTGTCGTCTCTGCATTCAGACAAAGAGCTCACCCTGGTCTCTGTGGGCGTCTGGGAGACGCTGGGGGGATTAGCTGCCCGCGCCACCCTCTCCCCACCTCATGCCAGCCCACCCGGCTGGCACCAACACCTCTGAGCCCAGGGGCGGTGCCCTCACCGCAGCCTCTCCAGCACCGGAGGTTGTGTGTGTGTGTGTGTGTGTGTGTGTGTGTGGTGTGTGTGTCCCTGCCCCCACACCTTGGTGCCCCCACGAGAAGTGGGTCCTGAGGTACACACGCTGCTGGCGGGGCCATGTCTCCCCTGGGTTTCTACTTCTGTGTCACTCAGCACGTGCTCGGCAGGCCTACATGTGTGTCGGCACCCCTCTGTCTTTGAACCTCTCATTGCTGGCCCTTGCACCCCTCCCCCACAGTTGACTGCAGCTCCGACCTCCCATTCCTTCCCCTTGCATTCCTGGGGGAAGGCGTGATCCGGCCAGTGAGCACTGAAAGCAAGAGAGAGAAGGCAGTGGGCGCCCCTCTGGTGAGGGCTTGGCCCACCCTAGCGAGGCAAAGCTGTCTGTTTCGGTGTGGGGTGAAAGGAGCTTGATGCAGGAGACTTGGGAATGACATCGGGTCTCGTGTTTCTGTGGCTTCTCCATCGGGAGAGTGACTAGTCTGTTAGTCGTGCCTCCTGACGTTGAGGCTTTAAGTCTAGCCTTTTCTTTGTATTGTGCAAAACCAGAAGTGATTTTCAAAGTTCTTTCACGTTTACTCCCGTGGATTTCCTCAACAGGTGGGGCAGGTATTACTATGTTTCCTATTTCAGAGGTGTTTAGATCAAGGCTCTGAGAAGTTAAAGGATTTACTCAAAATCACACAACTGGTGAGCAACAGAGCCAGCACGGAGCCCAGGGTCTTGCTCTGTAAGTGTCGAGGGAGACCCTTTGGACCCCTCCTAATCCCCATGGCTGGGCCTCTGCCTCCTCAGCACCCTGTCCCTGCCACCCTCGAAGAGTCTGCTGTTTCAGGAAACTATGGAATGGAGATAGGCGAGTGGGAGCTGGGTGAGATGACCTGGCCCCGCCTTGAGTCACACCCCATCCTGAAGCAATCAGGGTCCCATGGCATGGACAGTCCTTGCAGCCATCCTGTGCTTTTGCAGGTATTTATGGATGCTCTATCAAAATATTATTCTGAGGTTTAGTCCCCTCCTGTCTCCTTTTATTTGGTCTTCAGTGGAGGCAATGAGGCAGTATCCCCATTCCTTCCATTGAAGGGAAGCCGCCAAGCATGCCAAGAAGGAAGCTGGGCTTTCCCAATGACTGGGAAAGGGCATGGAGGTTAGGGGTCTGGATCCGTGCCTTCCGTATGAGAGATGCTAAACGTATGAAGATGGACATATAGTGGTGAGTGGGTGGATGAATATATAGAAGAGGGTGAATGCACAGGTGAGTTGGGTGGGGGATGCATGTGTCAGCTGGCGGGTGAATGGATGGACGGGTAAGTGAGCAGGTGGAATGTGTGGATGGGTGAGTGGGTGGTGTTAGGATGGATGGGTGGGTGGGTATTTAGATAAATGGATATATGAGTGAATGGTTGAACGGATGGATTATTAGGTGTGTGGAGGATGTTGGACGGATAGATGGATGGAAGAGTAGGTGAATGAATGGATGCATGGAAGGATGGATAAATGGATGGATGGATGGACAGATGGATAGATGGATGTATGGAAGGGTGGAGATGGGAAAGTGGGTAGATAGGTGTGTGAGTGGACTTGTGGTAGAGATTTGGGAGCCTGGAGGAGCCTTTGAAAGACAGGCTATACACAGGGAGTGAATTTTTCACAAGTGTCTTGGTTTTGGTCAGCCATCAATTCATCTGAACTGATGGAGAGAAACCATGTTATGGAAAAATCTAGAAGATGCTGGTTGGTTGCAACCTGATTTATATCACACTCAGGGGTGGATTTTAGCTCTCCCCTATGAAGTCTGAGGGTCTGAGCTTTGCATATAACGTGTCAGTCATACGCATAGGTACAGCTCATCTTGGGAGTCCAGTTCCTGCTTTCCTCTCAGCCTGCCATCATCTTTCTCCCTCCCGTGCTGGGCAGGACGGCATCTCCTCTCAGACACTTACAGAGTGCAGTCAGTGTGCTGTGATTCTCCTGCAGCTCTCTGGTGGACTCACTCCTTCTCTAGGGTCAGGGACAATGGCTGGACTTCCTGAGGGTCTAGGGCTGTTCCTTCAGGTTTCTCTGATGCTTAGTCAGCACTGGAGGAGCCCAGGACCACAGAGATTAGCCTGGCATCTGCCAGGTGGTGGGATGCTGACATGAACTCGATAGCGGCAGTGCTGCCCTGACAACAGAAGGTGGACACTGACCTGCTTTCCCGAATGAGAGGAGGCAAACGGAAGCTGTAACAAGACACATGGAGGTTAAATGCCAGGAGGGGGTGTGCTTGGCGGGGGGATGGGGGGGCTGTGGAATCATTTCTCTGTCCCTTCCCAGGTATCAGGCCTATTCTTGGCTTCAAGAGGATTCTCTGTTGCCCTTCTCTTGGGGAAAATCTTCCCTTGGGGACTCTGGATGGCCTGGCTTCCATGACAATTATAGGATCCTCACGCATTGAGAACCTGCTGGATGCCAGGTACTTTACATACATCATCATGTTTAATTCTCACAGTATCCTTTCAAGGCAGGGAGTATTTCTCCCATATTACAGATGAGGAGACTGAGGCCCAGGATGATTAAAGAATGTGCCTGGTATTACCCATCAAGGAGGTCATAAAATCAGGATTCCTATTCAAGTCGACCTGACTTCTCTGCCACATGCCATCTCTCATGTCTGAGCCCACCACCCCCTCCCTGCAGTCTGGTCCAGCTGGTTAGAACGGGTTCAAGGAGAAGCAGTTGGAAGGACACACCAGAGGAATGTAGGTGAGGCCCCCAGAGAATGAGAAGGCTCGAGACCAAGGAGATGGGCTATAGCCAAGGACCTTTAAGTGTTTCTAGGGCTCTTGTACAGAGACCTGCTGGCCTCTATTTGAAATAAGAGGCAGCATGAAGGATTTGGGTGAGACCACCAGCAGGACTTTCTGGCCTAGAGGGCTGTAGAACTCTGAAAAGGGCAGAAGAGGAAGGGCAGAAAAATACATTCTTTGGAGAAGGTGACCTATGGTGGTTCCAGCGCAGCTGACTTGCTGACCTGAGACAAGGGGTGGCCAGAAGTCATCTTGGGACATCCTCTTGCAGCCAAAAGAGGCCAAGATGGCCTGAGTGGGAGTTGGGAGTCTTGAGAGCTGGAACTTTCCGGATCCAAGGAAAGACCAATCATGGGGACTGGTACTGGGATGCTGAAGCTGGAGCAGTTCGGAGCCCACCTCAGGATCCCAAAAGTGGGGGCTGGGAGATGCCAGGACATATTTCTGGGGAGACAGGAAAGGGGGTAGCTGCAGGAACTAGAAGGGAAGCCTGCCCCTCCCCACCCCAAGCCAGGCAGTTCCTGAGGCCAGAAGCCTGCCCTGCCCCTGGCGATGCTGAGAAGGCAGCAGGGATTCGTGGCAGCCTGAGCTCCAGGCCGGTGACCAGGTGGCCAGACCTCTGGCCAGTCCCGAGCAGCTGGGTGGAGGGGAGCTGGCGGCTGGGGCAGGGAAGGGTGGAGACTGGGAGGTCCAGGTGGGCCGTGGCAGAGGGTGGCCCCTCCTGTGTCTCCCCTCGACTGCTGGCCTCCCCCTTCTCCCTTTGATTCTTCTCACCACAGACTTCAAACAGGCTGCCCTCTGCTTCTGCCCGCCCGCCCATAATTAGAGCCTGACTCAGGCTGCCTCTCACCCTCATTCCCTTCCCTGCTGTTGATCTGGCTCAGGCTCTGTCTTGCCTCTATCTCTCTACTTTCTCTCTCTTTCTCCATCTCT
>NW_006791954.1:1145439-1154383 GCF_000442215.2 Lipotes vexillifer | reverse complement strand
CCATCTCTCTCTTTCCCTCTCTTCCTGGTTCTCTGGCTCTCTGTGTCTCTGATCCTCTGTCTAGATCAGGGACCAGCTCTAGTCTGGGCCCCAGGCTGCAGTTCCCATGGACGCACGCTCTCTGCCCCGCAGCCTCCCCTTCTCTGTCTCCTTCTGTGTGCTCTCACTCTGACTGGAGACTTGACTTCTCGGTCTTTATTGCCATATACCTTCTCTCCATCTCCACCAAGCTCTGTCTCCCTCCCTCTCCTTTTCTTTCTCCTTTATTTCTCATGGGATCTGCATCACCTCGCCACACTGAACGTTGTCCTCATTCGTGCCCCTCCCACCCAGAACATGGGGCTCGGGCCCCACCCCCTCCCTGGTGGAGACTGCCCCAGTGCAAGCCCGCAGGGCTGTGAGCTGGGCCAGCTCCAGGCTGTCCGCCTCCTCCCTGGTTCGTGCCCTCAGCTCCCAGTGCAGCCCCCGTGACTCCTGCCCCTCCCTGGACTTCTTTCAGGCCCTTCCCGCGTCTGGTTTTCCTGGCCAGGCTGACCTCCCACCCAGCGGGCCCCCTTTGCCGCCCTATGGCAGGCAGTGCCATGTCCATTCTCTTTCCCGGGAGAGGGTGGGGCTTGCTAGGAGCCTCTCCATGGCCTAATATGGGAAAGAGGGGATTAAGAACCCTACAGATCCCCTCCCCTCCAAGGCACTGGGGCTTGGGCTGCACCTTGACCCCTGCCGGGGCCCAGGTATCTCTAGCAGCATCTGCCCATCAGGTGTAAGGGCTTCATCCCCATCAGAGAAGAGGCTCACACTCCTCTCACTGTTACCCCCAGGGCATCTGGTGCCACAGACCCAGGTCCTCTTGGAGAGACGGGCCTTGAGGGGCAAGGCTTGGGCAGTGAGTGGTCTTGGTGTGGATAGACCCCCCCAGGGCTGACAGAGCCCTCCCTTGACGCTGCAGTTCTGGACTAGCCCTGGGGCCTCCCTGGGCCTGTTTCGCAAGGATGCCATGAGGAGGGGTGATACTAAGAAAGACGTGACTAACCCCTAGGTTGGACTCCCTGTTTTCCAGCTGACAGTGCCCTTTCCTGGTCATGTGGAAGCCTCGTGACCCCTGACAGGGGCGTGGAATGAGGTGACCCCATCTTTCTACAGATGAGGACACTGGGGCACAGGGATGCCACGTGCCCTATCCAGGACCCCTCCTCAGGGGGAAGGCAAGCTGGCTGGACTGGGGGCTCGGGGCCCTGTGGGAGTCCAGGTTCCGGACAGTGGGGGCCGGGAAGGACACATGGCCCTGGCTGGGGCCTCACGTCCCTCAGGCCTAGGTAGTTCTGGACAGTTCTAGGTTCTAGGCAAAGATGGGTGCCCACCGGGTGGCTGTGAACTCATGAGTCAAGGGGCTTCAGCAGGGACCCCGATTTGGGGCATTTCTGGACAGGACCCAGGAGAGGCCATGCCTGGGGGATGCTCAGGTGATCAGGATCTCGAGAGGTTGGGGGGACACCCCCTCTGAATTGGCAGCCCAAGCATGCGTGACTGTGTGTGTGTGTGTGCACGGCTGTGAGGGAGTGTGTGATTCCGGGTGCGTGTGTGAGAGTGTGTACATGAGCATGAGTGACTGTGCGTGTGCGTGCACACGCTGTGTGCCTGGGAGCGAGGGTTCGTGACTCCATAGATAAGGGTGTGAGAGGCTGTGGTTCGTGAGTGCCTGCAATCCTGTGAGGTCATTTCAAATGTGAATGAGTGAGAGGGTTGTGTCGGCGTGAGTCCTGAGTATGCGTGACGTGTGTGTGTGTGTGTGTGTGTGTGTGTGTGTGTGAATTGACTTGGGTCTCTGATGCGGGAGGATCTATGTACACAGGTTTATATATAAACGTGAACAAAAGCAGGGGGGAACAGACAGGTGTGGGTCCGCGTGCACGTGTGTGTGCACGCGTGTGCTGCTGTGTGAGCGGCGTGACGCCCAGGCTTTCTCCTCATCTTTAGGGTTAGCAGCATCACCTCCTCCCTCCCTCCTCCGTCCTCCCTCCCTGTCCGCTTCCTTCTCCCTTCCCTCCTCAGCCACCCTTTGGGGATCAAGTGCCAGGACCACTCCCCAATTCCAGAGGCACCCTGGGGACACTTTTTTCTCCCTTTGCCGGCAGGAAGGGGTCCTCAGAGCCGGGGTCGGGACGCAGGGTGTGGCGGCCCTGTCTCTGAGGCCTGGGTCAGAGGAGGACTGGAGAAGTGCCTCCTGGCCTCTTTCTCCCCTCACCGTCCTGAGGCCCAGGGTGGGAGTGCGATGACAAGTGATTGTCCAGCGCCAGTGTCTGGGTCCCATTGGTCAGGGAGGCGGCTCCCAGGCCCGGGCGCTGGTTCCAGCCTCTGCCCTGGCAGCCTCCCTCCGAGCCTCACCGGCCCCTGCTTCTCCGGGACCTCAGCCCCTCACCTGTGAAGCTCCTCCTCCTGCTGCCTGGGTCTCAGCCTCTCCCCCAGCTGCCAACTTAGCAGGGCCCCCAGTCTGAGGTCCTTGGCAGGGGAGAAGCATGGAGGAGTGAGGGAGGGTTTTCTTTGCCTTTGGAAACTGGAGATTTGGGCTGGGGTGGGCGTGCTCTCCCCAGATGGACTTGTCCTAGCACACCTCTGCTGCAGGGGGGGATGGATCCCCGGGGTGGCTGGATGAGGGAGACGTTGCAGCACTGGTTCTGTGGAGCCCCATTCTGAAGGCGGAGGAGCAGCCGTGGCCCGGGGAACCCCTCAGTTTGATGGGAGTGATGGGACACACTGGATACCCAGAGAGCTGGATCCACACAGTAAAATAAGGACACAATTCCCAGCCAGCCAGAACCACAAGATCCACAGTACTTACCGAGGGCTGGGCTGAAGATGTCTACTCAATTCTTTGAATAAATGAAAGGAAAGAAAGGAGGGAGGGAGGGAGGAAGGAAGGAAGGGAGGAAGGAAGAAGGAAGGAAGGAAGGGAGGAGGGAAGGGACGGAGGGGACAGAGAGAATTGAGCTGGGAGGCCCTGGGCAGCTTCCTGAAGGCAACTGGGATGCAGGGACAGCTGAGTCTTCACCCTGAAACTCTGGATGTTCAAGGCCTCTGGCATTTATTTTGAGCGTCGAGGCCTCTCCAGGACCCTGGAGCCCTGCTTAGTTCGTTTCTCTTTCTGCCTCAGTCTCCCACTAATATTTTGGGGACACCCCCTCCTGGAAACCCAGAGGGCTGTAAAGGGTCCCCTTTATGCCCCTCCTAGGAGAGGAAGCAGTGACCTCAGCAGGGGGTGGTGGGGCCAGCCTGGGTTCCCTACCTTCTCAACAGCCACTCACTCCCCTGGTCCCACTCTCTCCCTCCCTCCCAGACCCAGGAAATCTTGGGGCAGGCACCTCCTCCCTGACACTGTCCAGAGGGTCCAGCCAGGGAGGCAAGGGGGTGAATGCCAGTGGAAAGGGCCCCTGCGTCATCCCTGTAGGGGGTCCTGTTGGGGACCTCAGGAGGACAGGAGCCCCTGGGGGTGTCTGGCACCCACTCATTCCCAGGTAGCCTGCTTGGCTGCAGCCTCAAAACCAGGCTCAGAGAACTCCAGAGGTGAGTGGGAGGGCGGAAAGCAGATTCCAGGCCACTCCCCGCCCCCCCGAACCGTCCCAACCCCCACGTGGACCTGCTTTGCCTCCCTGTACCCTGCTCTATGCCCTGGGCCTTGTCTCCAGATGGTGGGAGCGGGTCCTGAGACCTGAGGCTGGTCTTCCCCAATCAGCTGAGAAGCTCTGGAAGCAGGGAATGTGTGCCCCCCTCTGACTGGTTCCAGGAAGAGGAGGCGTGTGTGACCAAGGATAGGCAGATCTAGAATTAAATCCTGACGGTAGATCAGCCCATTCCCTTCTTAGTAAAGATCAAGGTTCTGGAGGGCTGAGCGTGGGCTGCCCCTTTACCAGGTGTTGAAAGCTCGTCTGACCCAAACCAGCTTGTACAGCAGTAGCTCCAATAGCTATATTTGCAATTGATTGACGCAACACATCTCAAGTAGGAGCTAGTTTAGTTTGTGATCACTTCACAGTTTGCACATTCACACACCTGACCTCATTTTGAGCCCCTGACAATCCTGAGACTCAGGCAGGAGTGGGGCCGTGCCCCCATCTGCAGGTGAGGAAATGGAGGGGGAGAGCCCTTCTCGTTCAGGAAGTGTGCCAGGTTCTGGGATCTCAGGCCCCCTCTTCCCCACTCTCTTATTATTTATCGCACTCGGGAAATAATTCGGTTGGGTCCTCGGAGCCAGGAAGGCCTTGGGTACCTCGTGGGTAACCTGTGTGTCTGGTTTCGACCAGGGGGACAGGGCCAGGGAAGAGTGGATGGGCTCACCTCGGCTGAGCGCAGACCCCTTCCCATTCCAGCACAGCCACCAGCCCCTCAGGGCTGGGGCCACGGCAGTCTCAGGACTCAGGACCCCTTCTGAGGAGGTTCTGCATGGTCGCTGCCCTCTCTCCTCCAGGGACAGGGCCTGGTGGCCCCGGCCAGCATCTTGTGGGCTGCATCCTGGCTCTGGGGCTTGCTGGGGCTGGTGGGAGGCATGGGGTCCGGGTCTGGCCCCAGACTGGGTGGGCTGCCCCTCCATGGGTGAGTGGGAGACGGGATCGGGTGCCATCTTACTCTGGAGGCCGAGTGCCAGTGTGGCCCCCTGCTGGTGACTGGCCAGGCCACTGCAGAGCACATTTTTCTCTGGGTGACGGCCTCCTTCCCCCCCTGCCCCTGGCAAGAGACCCCTCCTCTTCAGGCCCACCCAGCACCCCAGCCACCTCAACACACCACCTCAGAGCTCTCCTTCCTCCTTCTCCCTTCCTGCTCTGTACTGAGCTGCTACCAGTGCCTGGCACCTAATAGGTACTTTATCCAGGTGATCTCGTTAACTCTGCCGGAGAAGACGTATCATTAGCTCCCATTTTAGGGATGAGGACCTGAGGCCCAAGAAGGTCGCGTGACTCACCCAAGGTCACACAGCTAGGTTGCTGGCAGAGGTGGGATCCAGTCTGTCAAGCTCCATGGAGGGTGTAGGTGGAAGAGATGCTGCAGAGGGAGCTTGGAGCTTGGGAGGGGCTTTGACTACTTCCATGAGAAGCCTCAGCTTGATTTTGTAGGTGAAGGGCTTTTAAACAGGCAAGTTATACAATAAGAGCAGAGACCCACACTGCCTGGCTCCAAATCCTGCCCTGAAACCTAGCTGTGTGACTTTGGGCAAGTTACTGAACCTCTCTGTGCCTAGTTTTTTTAATTAGTAAAAAGGAAATGGTAATAGTGTCAACCTCATAGGCTTGCTAGGAGGATAGAGTTCATGAGCCTAAGGTGCTTTGGGCAGAGAGCAGTGCATGCTGCACATTATGCACCACGTGTTTGCACTAGTGCTGGCGGCTCCTAGCCGGACCCCTTCCTTCTCCCTTTCTCACCACCTTGCCCTGTCCCACACCCACCATCCTCTCTGAGGAATGAGAAATGCTGCCCTGAGCAAGGAACTGAGCCCGTGACCTGCCATGGGCAAAGGCCCCCATGTGTCCCGCCCATCTTTGCTATGGCCGCTAGGTGCCTGGTGGGCAGAAGGTATGTATACTTGACTCAGATGGGGAAAAGGGGGCAAAATGGAAAAGTCTGAAATAGCCTCTTCCTAGTGAATGGGCGTGGCTGCCAGGGTGCAGAAGAGGCACGAAGGGGCTGCCTCCTTGTCCAGGCTGTGGAGGGTCTTCAGGTGTTGGGTGAGGGGGAGTTGGGGCTGGCTTCCAGCAGGAGGACAGGGGTAGCTGGGCTGAGAAGGAGGGAAGGGTAGGAGAGGCAGAGGCGGGAGGGGGGGGGTGGGGGGGGGGGGGGGGGGGGATGGGGGGAAGTGAATGATGGGCGGGGGACGCGATTGAAACCTACCCTGGGGTGGGAGGCTGAGGACAGGGAGGGGGGGGATGGGGGGGTAGGGGTGGGGGAATGGGGGCAAGTGAATGATGGGCGGGGGACGCGATTGAAACCTACCCTGGGGTGGGAGGCTGAGGACAGGCCTGCAGGCAGAGGAGGCTTGGTGAACAGATTGGTGGAGACACTGCCACCGCCCAGATGTAGAGATGAAAGTGTCCACAGAGGCTCCCGCACCACCCTGGTGTGTCCCTTAATCCCTACTCACTCCTCCAGAGGCTGGGGCATTCTCCCCCGAGCCTTGTGGCTCCCTGGCCGGTACCGTCTCATCACTCAGGAGCATGGCCCACCCACCCCCAGCTGGAGCCAGGAATGGGGCTGTAGGCAAGGAGCTGGTCTCCTGGGTGACCCCAGCTGGAGAGGTGTCCCTGAGGGACACCTGGCCATCTTGATGGTGGTCAGGGGGCAGTGGGGTGAGGGGGGGGCTGGACAGGACCTCAGCTGCAGGAAAAGGGGGTTGTCCTCCGAGCAGCTCGGTCCTTCTCTCCCTCCCTCCCTCCCTCTCCCTCCTTCCCATGTATTCTTTTTCTGGCTCTGAGTATAGTGCCGGACCCGTAGTAGACATTCAGTAATTATTTGAATTCATAAGTAGAGCTAAGTAGAGCTAAGGATGTGAATTCTATGGTTTCTGCTGATGACCTAATGCCAGGATCCAGTTCCTTGGGCCGTGAGGAAGTCGGGACAGGAATGGGGATGGAGTTTGTGACGGGTCGGGGGTGTAGATGTAGGAGTAAACTCCAGCTTGAGACCCAGCAAAAATGAATCACTTGCCCATGGTCTTTTCTCATCAGCTGGGACTGGGCAGAGGAAAGCGCGGCGGGGCGGGGAAATGGGTGGAGATATGAATAAAAACATTCTTTTATTTTTAAATTAATCTTCACAAACAATGAAACAGATAAGTAATTGGACGTAAAATTCCAATCATGTCCCTTGAATTCAGTGCTTCCCACACTTCGGCTGTGGGAACGCCACTGGCCCGATTTCAGCAGTAAGAACTTTGAAGTTGACTGAGGTGATATCCACCCGCTTTTTAAACTTAGCTTCTCCACCGCTTCCTTCCCAGCTGTGTGATTTGGGCAAGTCCCTTGATCTCTCTGTGCGTTTGTTTCCTTACCTGTGAAATGAGGATAACAATAGTACTTATCTCATGGGGTTATCATGAGGATTAAATGAGTTAGTGTTTGTAAAGCAGCTGGAGGAGTGCCTGGCTCATGGAAAGCTCTATGTAAACGTTTGTTAGATAGAATGAGTAAATAAACACTTCTGAGCAATGACAGCTGTGAAGTCGTGGCTTGGTGCACCAGTTAGATTTTCTTTTCTTTTCTTTTTTTAAACATTCACTTTTAAAAAATATATTTATTTTAGGCTGTGTTGGGTCTTCGTTGCTGCGTGCAGGCTTTCTCTAGTTGCAGTGAGTGGGGGCTGTTCTTCGTTGCGGTGCGTGGGCTTCTCACTGCGGTGGCTTCTCTTGCTGCGGAGCACCAGCTCTAGGCACCCAGGCTTCAGTAGTTGTGGCTCGCAGGCTCTAGAGTGCAGCCTCAGTAGCTGTGGTGCACGGGCTTAGTGGCTCCGTGGCACGTGGCATCTTCCTGGACCAGAGCTCTAACCCGTGTCCCCTGCATCGGCAGGCGGATTCTTAACCACTGTGCCACCAGGGAAGCCTACCAGTTAGATTTTCTCACACACATTAAAATAGAGAACTAAAGGTCCAGTGGTTAGGACTCAGCGCTTTCACTGCTGTGGCCCCAGGTTCAATCCCTGGTCGGGGAACTAAGATCCCGCAAACTGCCAGCTCGGCAAAAAAAAAAAAACAGAGAAAACTATGAACCATTAGTATAAAATGATCTTCCATACCGCCAATGGGACATTGTCCCAGATGAACCTTCAATGCTGTCTGGGTGCGAGTATATTTTACGTGGTTTAATTCAGTCCCAGTTGTAGCCCATACTCTCTTCCTGGGAGCACCATCATTGCATCTTTATTGGCCTCTTTGTCACCATGGCTTTGTCAGCGCACCTCTGCCATGAGATGTCAGCGCTGTTTGGATCCCATGCTCGCTGTGACCCGGCTCATCCGTGGGAAGTCGCTGTTCCCAACGAGGCACCGAAGCAGGTGATCCATCTGTGCTAGGGATCTTTCTTTCCCAGAAGTAACTACTCCAGATCCCAGAGATTCCATGCTCTGTCCCAACTGAGCCCCTCATTTCAAACTTTTGCCTTTTATGAACCTGGGAGAAAAGGGAGCCCAGGAGCTGGGAATGCGAACAGGATAATTCCGAGGCCTGGGCAGGTTGCCTTCAATTTACCCTCTGGGCTATTTGATTGGCTTGAGGACCTTAATTTGCTTGTTGTTTGAGGTTAGCTACCTTCCTCAATGAAGCTGGGGCCAGCGGAGAGGGCAGGTGGGAAGAGAAACCCCTGAAGGTGCCAGGGTGCAAGGACTTCTCTTGGAGGCCCCCCTTCTCAGGGCTGGCCCCCTGCCAGCACCCATCTCATCCTCCCAGGTGTGACCCATGGGAACACATCCTGATCGTTGTGGGGTGGTGGAGGGGAGAAGGCCCTCTACCTTCCAGAAGCTCTGCCCAGAGGCAGGGTTTCAGGATAGAAAGCTGGTGTTGCAGCAGGAAGACTTCCCACCAGACCAGGGTGGGTAGAGGGGCTCAGGGGGGATTCTGAGGGGATGGGAATAGCTGTGTTGGTCAGACCTGGGTGAGAATCTAGGCAGCCAGTCATACGGTGAGTCCTCAGGCTCTACTGTGGGTTCAAGTTGGGATGACAGAGTCGGTGAGGGGACAGCTGGGCTGCTTTCCTCAATTTGTGGCCGGAGGTCTGCAGCCCTGGTGTGCAGGAGAGTCAGTTTCCACATTCAAGTCTACATGTCCTGGTCTCTGTGTGTGTGTGTGTGTGTGTGTGTGTGTGTGTGTGTGTGTGTGTGTTTGTCTGAGAGAGGAGCTGCCTCTTCCATCAGACCAGGGGCTCCCAAGGCAGGGCCTATCTCTCCCGTAACTGCTGCCTCAGTGATCCATTCC
>NW_006791954.1:1131833-1145319 GCF_000442215.2 Lipotes vexillifer | reverse complement strand
AGAGGGTGCTCACCTGCCACTCAGAGCACGGCCCCAGGCCCTGAGCCCTGCCCTTGCCTTGGCCCTCTCTGTTCTCTGCCTGCCCACCCGGCTCCTTCCCTTCCTCCCCACCTCCCTCCCTCCCTCCCAGCAGCCTTGAAGTGCTGCCCAGTGTGTTGTTCTTAGGACAGAGTAAACAGGCAGGCAGAGCCCGAGGTGGGGCCCTGGTAATGAGGCTTTTCCGGGGGAGGGGGCCTGAGTGGGCTCCCATCAGATAAGTCAGTCCTTCACTACCTTCCATTTGCTATTCTAATTAGGGACACAGCTGAGGGACCGGCAGGTCTAGGTCTAGCTGGGCACATGGCACCTGCCTTCTCATCTTGGCTGAGCTGGGCCCGTGTGGCTATATGGCCTCTGGGGTCCCCCGACGTCCTGTGTCCGAGAAAGCCTACAACAGTTCCTCCCACCTCCAATTGAAGGCAGGGACTGTGGTTGCCTTTCTCACCCCGTGTAGATCCCCCGCCATGCTGTTAGAAAAGGCTTTGGGTCAGACTCGGGAAGAACCTCCCAGGTCATGGGGGTACATGATAATAAACCTGCCAGATCCAAGTCTGCAATGGGGCAGAATTAGGGAATTAACCCCCTGCTCCAGGTCTTGGAGGGCCGCCCTACTGAAGTGGCACTCTGAGCAATTTAGGCAGGCGGGCAGTGGACAATAGAGGGAAGGAGGCACAAGGGTTAGCATCAAAAGAGACCTGAGCGTCAGGCCTTTGAACACAGGAAAAGAAATATCCCTCGTCCTCTTCTGGCTCATTTTCCTCTCCCGGGCATAAAAATCAGGTTCTATGAAAACGCTGGGGAGAGAAAGGCCAACAGTGTGGTGAGCTGAGGCCTGGCACCTTCAGCAGTGATTACGAGAGGTGTACTCTCACCCTAATGGACACCTAAAGGTCATTCTACTGGCCCCTCAAGAGCAGTCACCAGAGGTCACCCCAGGCGTGCTCCTGTCTCCGGACTGTTCCACCGGAGGCTGCCTCTGGAGTCAGAGTCCCTGGGCTGGAATCCTCGCATCCCCCCTTGGTTACTGAGCGGTCTTGGACAAGTGGTTGCCTCAGTTTCCCCATCTGTAAAATGAGGATAAGAATGAGAATGGGAGAAGGGATGATATAGTTCCTGTAAAGCTCTTTTCACAGAGTCTGGCACCCACTGGGCTCTGGTGGTTCCTCCAAAGGCCCCTTTCAAGTGCTCATTTTCACAGCCCTCCTGGAGGTTCTTTCTGCTGTCTGCACACTGCCCCTCCCCAGAGTACGACACGGTGTCACCTTCCCAGCCTACGTGGGGAAGCAGGCTAGGGGGCATGTGGGTCCCTTCTGCCCTCAGTTTCTCCTTAAATGCTGCCTCCCCTCCTCTTCCCCTCCCTACCCACTGCCCGCCCCCCCCCGCCCCCCTTCATTTTAAGGAAAGACGACAGCAAAGATGGAAAGAAGGTGATTTGGTGGATAAATTTTGTGTTCAGTTTTCTTCTATAATCTTTGTGTTACCCCGCTCCAGGCCTGCATGCTGAGATAATGTCTAAGAGATACTTGGGAGTTACTTGGAGGAAGAGGCCAGACAGTGAGTGACCAGAGGTGATTATCTGGCGTGACTAAAGCAGTGGTTCCCCTCCCCACAGCCTGGGCAGGAGGGAGGGGGACATCTGAGGTCACGCTCCAGAAGGAACTTCCCAAGAAGGGCTAGGACCCAGGCTAGGACCCAGGGAAGCCGACCTTGGGGTGGGGGAATGGGGAAGGGTGGCAGCTGGGAACTCAGCTTCAGGTGGATTTTCGCAGGAAAAACTGCCGCTGCCAACAACAACTCATCCCTTTCGGGAGGGGTTTTGAGGCAGGGGGCCGGCCAAAATGGTCCCATCCTCCCCTTGAACAGCCACCCTGTCTCCAGCCCTCAGCCTGCCTCCTCCCTGGACACTGCTGTCCACCCTTGCCCTTGGCGCCTGCCCTCCTCCGCTCCACCTCTCAAGTGGACCTGGCTCCCTCCCAGCACCTCCTTCCCACCCTGCCCTGGGGTCCCCGCTATGGCAGCCCAAATCCAGATGCCCCTCTGAGCAGCACAGCTTCCTCTGCAGGAGGATGACCCGTTTTCTTCTCACTCTGTACCTCCTCTGCCCGCCCTACCCTCAGAGGCCTGCAGAGGACCTGAGAGCTGCCCACTGCGGGTGGGGCTGGACAGCTGGACTCTCATCAGCTCCCCCAGCCTCCTGTCTGTGGAGTGAGCCAGCAGGCGGGAGGCACGCAGTTCCCACGCAGACCTCTGGGTGCTGCCCAACAGCTGTGGTTGGCCCTCCCCTGAAGGACCTGGCAGGTACTCACCTTCACTCCAACCCTCCTCCTGCCCCCCAAAAGGGGCCGCCTTCATTCGGAAAAGAGAAGCAGCTGCTAACATTAATATTTTCATACACATCATCTCTTTGATCCTAGTTATTAGTACTGCCGACTCCCATTTTACACATGGGAAAACTGAGGCACAGGGAGGCCATGTGGCTCGCCTCGGGTCCCACGGAAGGGTGAGGAATCCTGACAAAGCCTTGGGAAGACAAGAATGAGCCTGCAGAACTGGGGTAGCCTCCAATGCCTGTGTGTGAGAAGCAGGTACTCTGGTTTGTTCTGGTCTCTTAGTGCCGCAGAGAGGAGAGAGAGGGGAGGGCGTGCCTAGCGGACGGAGCCCTTGGGTGGGTTTCCAGCCCATCCTTTGCTGTGGTCTTACTGCTACGTGCTTGGAGTATGGAATTTCTGTAAACAATATGGAAGTCTATAGAATACAAAGCACTCCATAATCCCATATCCCCCCGTCAGGTAACTGTGGTTAATGTTGGTGTGCTTCCTATCAGACCTTTGTAAGCATTCAAAAAAATTTTTTTCAACAACAAACAGGACTTTACTAACAAATAGTAATAAAACAAACAGTTCCTTGATTTGTGTTTCCATTGTTCCCATCCGCATTCACAGAGCCATCTCATGTTTAAGGCTGCAGAGCACCCACCGTGTGGATGAAATCTAACTTGGTGAACCTTGCTTACCAGGAGGCATCCGGGCAGTCTCATCACAGGTAACGCTGAACAAGGATGCTTGTCCCTTCGTGTTGGTGAGAGCATGCTTCTGCAGAACAGCTGCACATGCGTCACCATCCCTAGAGGAAAGCATCCTGTCTCCCCCTTGGTGATCTGATCCTGGGGGCAGGGTCTGCCCATTCAGAAAGACCTTCCTCAAGTCTGACCCAAATCCCAGGGGGTGGACTGAGCTGTTCCCTCCTCACATCTCCTGGGCAAGGTCTTCCTTTTCAGGGCACCATTCATTCAGCTGGCTGGGTGGTCTAGGGAAGGCTCTGCTCTCCCTATACAGTGGTGTGAGTGCACTGGGAAGTAAGGGAGCACTCCTGTCCTCTCCTTGCTGGAAGCTTCTTGCAGAAAAGAGGAGAAAGACCAAGGAAGGTCTGGAGAATCAGCAGTGGCATAGTCACTGAGGGCTGGGGGTTGTGGACCCAGGAGGCACCTTTCCGCCTCCTGGGTCTTAATGTCTGGGAAGTGCACAGAAGTCCTTCCAAGGCTAGAAATTTCAAAGCACTTCCCAGATACTACAAAAGGTTCTCTTGGGAGATGGGGGGACTGTAGCTTCCACAGTGGGGAGGTGGTGGGGGGAGCAGACCCAGGTGTCCCCCTCTCCTTAGCTGCTTCCAGCACTGGCCCCCGCCCTGCCCCTTTGGTCCAGCTGGAAGACTGGAGTCGTCCTGTATGTGCATGTCTGTCTCCACACTCACCTGGCAACTCAGAATACCTGGGTTCTTGGGACTAAGCAGGCCAGAGGAGTCAGCATTAACCCTTCATGTGTTAACCTGATCCAAAGGCTGTGGGTTCTCAGCCAAAAACCAGCCAATAGACCTAATCAAAGGCAGAGCCTTCAGGGCAATACCCAACCCCTTCCGGAGGCTGTTACTGATTTCACTCTTAATCTTTGCGCTGAGCACTTATTCAGACAGCAAACCCTTACTGCACACCCAGGTGCTGAGATCCACAGCCTCATGTATGTATTGTGTGTGTGTCCAGGAGACCAAACCCATACAATGTGATAAGTGCTTTGGCTGGAGAAGCTGCAACAGGAGAAATGAATGATTAGAAACTCACTCACTGTTGTGCTGTTATAGCTCAATTACCCCTAATTGACACTGTTCCTGGCACGCTCACAAGCCAGGGGAAGTCCCAGGTGCAAGGGACAAAGCCCTGAGTGGTTTTCGACAGGAGCTAGAAGGCTGGATTTGAACTGCAGACCTTCTGACTGCAAAGCCCTTGCCCTTTTCATCCTTCTACTGCAGGCAACAGTGCTGGTGATTGGAGAGGTTCAGGACAAGGACCCTTTGTACATGTGTGGTGCATGAGTGCGTGAATGACTGAATGTCTGAACGCCCTGGATCATAAGTATCTATTTCACGTGAGCATCTCTTGATGGCACAGAGTACGTCTCATCCATGTTTGAGCCCCAGTCTTGAACAGAGGAGGGCCTGGTGCATAAATGAATGCGTGAATGAATGATGAAGCCATCAGTGAGTTCCACTTCAGTAGTGCTCCCTCAGGAACCTCTCAGCGGGATATCAGACTACAAGGCTAGAGATCCCTTCCCCTCCATGAGGTCCGGCACCTTCAGGAAATTTCACTCTCGTCTGGACTGGGCGGCGCTGTGAGGAAGCAGAGAGAAAACTGGCCCATCCTGAGAGCCGGGGTGGGAAGGTCAGGCAGGGATCCCTCTGGGTCTCCAGGGGACATTAAGAGGTCATAGTGTACATCCTCCAGCCCTCACCCCTCCTTTGCCCCTCGGGCAGGTGAGCAGGGCCTCTTCTAAAATGACCAGCCACGCACAGTGGTTCAGAATCGGCCTGCCAATGCAAGGGACACGGGTTTGATCCCTGGTCCAGGAAGATCCCACATGCCGCGGAGCAACTAAGCCCGTGTGCCACAACTACTGAGCCCATGTGCCACAACTACTGAAGCCTTTGTGCCTAGAGCCTGTGCTCCACAACAAGAGAAGCCACCACAATGAGAAGCCCGTGCACTGCAACGAAGAGTAGCCCCCGCTTGCCGCAACTAGAGAAAGCCCACGCAGCCAAAAATAAATAAATAAATTAAAAAAAAATTTTTTAAAAATAATAAAATGACCAGCCACGGCACGTAACACTTAGTGGGCTCGCAACAAAGAGTATTAAGTGAATGTCAAGTGAAAGGATAGAGACATTGGGGAAAGGTCTTTGTTACTCAGGTCACTTGTCAGAGAGAAGTTTCTCCTCCAGTCACACTGTTCTCCCTGGGGCTACAGAAGGCTTGAAGGCTTCTGCCCCCCAAGTCTGAGACCCCCAAGCCCCACCCTCTAGGAACTGCTCCTTGGGCTGGTCCTTTGCAGAAATTCTTAAACTTCTCAGAATCACTGATGGGCTTGGGGTGGGGACTCAGATGGGGAAAGCAGTATAAAATGCAGGTTTCTGGATTCAGTGAATTTCAATGGGGAGACTGTGGGAACATTTTGAACAAGTGCTCCCCTGATTCTGAGGCAGGTGGGTGATCTGTGGTCTACATTTTGAGAAACAAAAGCTTAGTGCCTGTCTCCCTGAATGCTAGGAAATGACCTTGAGCAGAAATTTGGTCTTTTTCGCTCCAAGAAGGGCTGGGTTTTGTTTCTAGGGAAGTTTTGTGGATCTATGGAAACTTCGGGGGCTTAGGCATGGTCCTTTAGAGCAGGGGTCCCCAACCACCCTTCCTCAGCCTGTTAGTAACCAGGCCGCACAGCAGGAGGTGAGTGGCGGGCTAGTGAGTGTAGCTGCACCTGTATTTACAGCTGCTCCCCATCTCTCCCATTACCACCTGAGCTCCACCTCCTGTCAGCATTATGGTGAGTCGTATAATTATTTCATTATATCTTACAATGGAATAATAATAAAAATAAAGTGCACAATAAATGTAATGCGCTTGAATCATCCCGAAACCATTCTTCTCCCACCCCGCCACCCCGGTCTGTGGAAAAATTGTCTCCCACGAAACCGATCCCTGGTGCCAAAAAAAGTTGGGGACTGCTGCTCTAGAGCCCACCTCACACTTACTGGGACTACTTTGCACCAGCACCACAGCAGGCCCGGGGAAGGAATGCGGGGGCGGCCTTCGCAGTCCAGAGATGGGAGAGGGACCCAGGTAACCGAGTGAGGATGTTCTGAGAAGAGAGCTGGGCTTGACATGTCCCCTGGGCCAATTCTGGGACTTAGCTTTGGTCACCAGTTTCCTTCTTTGGGTCTACACTAAATCTCTCTTGCTGCAAAGGATATTCCTACACAGGCTGGAGCTTTTCTTAGGTCTAACATGGCCTAGGGTCCTGGCAAGCAGCAGGGGTCCAAGAGGATAGTAGGAGAGCACCCCCTCCACACACACACACACACACACACACACACACTTTTATCCTTAAGTGGGAAAGACAAGGCTCCACTCTCTAGTACCCACCCCCCACACACACACACACACACACACACACACACACACACACACACACACACACACCCCATGGTAGGGAAGGAGGAGTTGGCGAAGGGCCAGTCAGCACGTCCTAAGGCTGCACTTCCTGGGTTCATCCCAGGCTGAAAGCCATTCTCTCCTTTTCTCCTTAGAGAATATTTCGCTCCTCCCTCACTGCCATCTAATTCATCCAGGGGGAAAGTTCTTTTTGATGTCTATCTTCAAGCTTTCCTGCCTATAAGTAGGACACCTCCCCTGTCAGACTTGGGAGAGGGAAAGGGATCTGACCCTAATCTCATCTGGCTTCGGAGTCTATTAAAAATGCTCCCACCATCCAGTCAAGCCACGCTCCACACTGGCCAGAGAAGCTCCTGTCTTGCTTCCTCTTATGTGCTTCCCCTGCCTTCTCTCTTCCCCAGCTCCCCTCCCAGGCCCATAAGTGTGGAATGTAGGGAACCTCCAGTTCCTGTGACACCCTCTCCTGAATCCTCAAATTCCAGGCTGGTGTGTATTGGAGGGGCAGGAAGACCAGTTTTTCCAGCCCTGAGACCAGCCTGCCCCTGGGGGCACATCCAAGCCCAGTAGGATGGCAACCTGGGCCTCTGTGGAATGTGGCCCATCCGGCTCTTGCTGCCTAGCTGAGCGAGGTTGAGGTCGGATGTAGCCCGAGTCCAGGGCTGGCGGATCCAGAGACATCCCCTCCCACTCAGGCCAGGAATGAGTGCCAGCAGCATCCCTCCCACCACCAGTCCCCTCCCCTACTCTACCCAAGGCTCTGGCCTTTCAGATCCGTTGCGCTTGGCGAGGCCGCCCCTCCTCTCCCTCCCCCTGGTTGGAGGAGGTCCTCAGATTGGCCTGCTCTGCCCTCCCACACTACCTTCTCCAGCCAGTGCCCCTGCCTCCTTACCCTCCCTGTCTCTGGGAGGGCTTCTCAGATTGAGGGGTCACTGCTCCTTCCAGATTATAGGTGCCCCAGCCTCAGGGACCCTGACTATCTTGGTCACTGCCTATGCTCAGGGCCTGGCAGTCAGTGCCCAGTAAATAATGCCCACCTGCCTGCCAAACTGCTGAATTAAATGCACACGGAGATGAATACATCTTGCAGAGGCATGGACTGGCTGAGAAGCCAGGCTCCCTGCACATGACATGAGCTGACATGGCTCATTGGTACCCAGCCTATCCTGGCCAGCATAGGGTCTGGAAAGAGCCAGAGTGAGGTGCCCTCCCCACTGCCCTGTTTGCTGCTCTCATCTCACTATCCCGACCCCCTATTGCATTCCCCCAGCATCCTCCTCTCCTAGCCCCCTTTGTCCCCATCCTATCTCTGGTCCAGGATAAACAGAGCCACTTCCCTGGGTTATTCCCATTGCTCCTGGGAGTGAGGCCTTTCTGGAACTCGATTGGCTGAGACCCTTTCTCTGGTGCCCCTTTCTCCCCCTGTGAGTCTTCACCATATGTAGCCATGTGCCCCCACCGACCATTCCTGCCTCTGCCTGGGGGCTTGGAGTCCCTTCTAGTAGATGGCTGGGTCAGTCTGAATCCTGGGGGTTACTCTGGGGCGAGCTGCAGGTGGAGCGGCAGGTGCAGGGGCAAACACTGATTCGCACAAGACCAGGACCCACTCAGTTTGCAAAGGTCCAGTCTGGTCCACGGCATATGTGGTTCGCCATGTGTGAGCTCCCTGAATACTATTAATACTCATATCAATGACACCTGCCATTTATTGAGCACCTACTATATGCCAGGCTCTGTGTCGAGAACTTTACATGGTATTTCATTTAATTCTCACAACAATCTTATGTGGTAAGTACTATTATTATTCCCATTTTACACATCAGCAAACTGAGGCTATGAGCTTCCTACGGGAAGGAAAAAAACCTTAGTCTTTTTTTAAGCCCTTGCACCTAGCATGGTCCTGAGCACCTGGTGCTGTGCGCAGGAATGTGCAGATGTTCATCTGACATATGGTCTGGTTAGGGGGGCAGAGACCTCCATGCAGAGAAGGGGGACTAGGCCTCCTCTCTCAGGTCCAAGGGCTCCATAGTCCAAAGGAGCTGGTGCCGGACTGGGGACTGGCTTACCCTCTGCTCATTTCCTAAGAATTCCAGGCAAAGGGTAGACAGCAGGAAGAACTTTTAGACAAAGCTAGGTGTAGCCTCTTGAGGCCCTGGATCCAGTCTGTGTCCCTATGTGGCCAGAGAGTTCTGTGGGTGTGCACATGGGTGAATGGGTGTGTGGAGGCTCAGGGCACTGGGGTGGGAGGATGGCTGGGATGACCTGCCAGGCCCTCTGTGCCTTGAATCCTGGATCCTGTGTCTCAGGTCTTTCTCCGGAGGCCCTGGGGAAGTCTCTGATGGGTGGAGCTGCTGTCAGGTCTGTGTCGTGATGTTCTGGGCAGAGGGCGGGGTGCAGTGCAAGCCCTGACCTGGTTGGGCAGGTTGGCCCACCCTGAGTGGCACCTGTGACCAGGCGCCAACCCCACCCACCGCCCTTTGAAGTCATCCAGCCTGCACTCAAGGCCCAGCCCCTCTTCTGGGTCAACTCCCTGAAAAGAATTGGGGTCCTCTCAGGAGAAAGCTCCTCTTGCCTGGGGCCAGCTCCAGAGAGGGAGGGGGAAACCGGCAGGCCTGGGCCTGGCTGGAGGAGGTGTCAGCCTCCTTGTTTGGGTCTCTGCGGGGATTGGCAGGGGCCGAGGCAGAGGGGCCATGTGAGGGGAGGCTGAGGCTGAGGGAGGAGGCTGGTAAAGGGGAGGGGGGCTAATGAAGGGAGAAGGCTTAAAGTGGGGGAAAGCTCAGTGAGGGGGCGGGGATTCTGCTAGCGGAGACGGGGGGCTTGGGGAGGAGACATCCCCCCCACACACCCCAACCGCTCACCCCCTCAACCCATGGAAAAGTCCTCTCCAGCAGGACATTGGGGTATTTTAGTCCCCCAGCCTCTGCCCCATGCATTGCTCCGCAGTTGGCATGTGTCTTACGTAAAGTATCGGGCAATCGCAGCTTTAAGACAAGCCCCATGATACCCCCTCCCCCCAGCGCCTTCATTTGGGTCTTCATCCCTTCTCAGTGCCTAGAGCCAGCGGCCCTATCATCTGTCAGCGCAGCCACCAGGCGCTGGGTTAGCACGAAAAGCCACCCCAACTCCTGGCCTGACTCTGCACATGCCGGGCCCTGGCCTATCCCACTCGGAAACCCGGTTCCCTGTCCCGCCGCGGCCCAGCGGCTCCGGCGCGTCCTTTCCTCGCCGCCCCGCCCTGCTCAGAGCAGACCTCTAATCCTCCAGGAGCCTCCTCGGAAAACCATTAGGCAGCCGGGCCCCAGCCCTGCGGGCCTCCAACCCGGCCCCTCCCCCACCTCCCACCTCTCGTCGACACCGCCCCAACCCTGCAGTCCGGGGCGCCGGGCCCAGGCGGACCCCTTGGTTTTGGCTCCATCGCCTGATTTATACTGCGGGCGCACGTATGCCTTAGACCCGGCCCGAGGCTGGACCGCACCTCCCACCTCGTCCCGGGGAGCCTCTGAGGAGCGCTGCAGGAGGGCGCTCACCCCTACGTCTAGGCTCCCGGGCTCCGCCACGTCCTCCTCCAGTCCCGCCGGTTTGGGGGTGGCCGGGGACACGCTGTGGGCCGGGCGGGTCGCGGGGCTGGCTCGGGGCCCCTCCTGGGCTGGGTTCACCCTGCCCCGCCCTCAAATCCCGGCAGCCCGCAGCCCAGGCCCGAACCCGACCCCGGCCTCCCGCCTCTCTGCCCCTCGCCGCCCCTTTCCCGGCTCCTCCTCCTCCTCCGAGAAGCCTGCCCAGAGGGCCACACCTCCTCTCCTGGCGCCCACGCTGCAGCCACCGTGGCGGCGATGGAAGGGCGGCACGCTCAGCCTGAGTCACAGAGACCCAGGTTTCGTTCTGGCCTTGGACAAACCAAGCCGCTTGACCTGCCTGAGGCTGTTTGCCCAGCAGTAAATACGACTATTAACCCCACCTGCCGCGTTACGGTGGTAGATGAGCCTGACCCAGTAAGTGTTTGATGATCTTATGGTGGAGCCACGAAGGGCAGGGACCTGTCTCTCCCTTCAAACTGGTCAGGGATTGTCACCTTCCAGCTTGAGTCCACAACGGGCCCATTGGGAGAGGGGGTGAGGACCGCGGGGGACCCCTTTGCCTCACAGGTCATACCAGACATTGGAAGCAGGCGTATCTCCTGTCCTCACTGGCTGAGACAAGGAAAGGCCTCATGTGGGGTTGGGGGCTTCTCAGCAGTTGGGAAGGTAGGGAGAGGGTGTAGCATCCTTATTCCCAGGCCCTAGGTTGACATGACTGCAGGTTGGGGGCGGGGGGCTCCCAATAAGAGGCAGGAGTCCCCTCATGGGGCTTCGTCCATGGCCCTCTCTTTATTCAGGGCCCCTGCCAGGAAGAGAAATGGCTCCATTTGGTCGTGGTCATTGCTGTCTCAGCTCTTACGATCACTTAGCAGCACTGGGAGCAGTCACTCCCCGCCCCCACCCCCCCAGGCCCAGGTGGCCATAGAAGTGACATCTCACTGATTTCTTCCAAATTGCTCCCTCAGAGGTTGGATGACAGGTGTTTAAAGAAAATGAAGAATTAGTGATTGCTGAGCAGGCTGATCTTGGAGCACATGGAGTAAACCATCTTCTAATCGAGATGGATGACAGAAATGGCAACAGAAGTGTTCATTGCATGAAGTAATATGCATAATTTTGGCTGAATTTTGTTTTTCTTCTCATGAAATTGCAGTCTCTTTCAGACAGGCTGGTTGGTGTGTGTTTAATATTAACAGTTTCCATTTATTGTGGCTCACCCTGTGCCAGAGACTGGGCGGCACTTTACAGGCTTTGCCTTGTTTACTCCCCTATTCATTTATTCAAGATTCATTCAAGGAAACATTTATTGAGCAACTACTATCTGCCAGGCATTATTCCAGATACTGGAGCTGAGGATACAGTGAATTTAAAAAAGGTCAGATTAAAAACCCTGCCCTTAGGACCTTCCTTGTGGTCCAGTGGTTAAGACTCCACACTCCCAATGCAGGGGGCCCGGGTTCAATCCCTGATCAGGGAACTAGATCCCGCATGCCACAACTAAGAGTTCTCATGCCGCAACTAAAGATCCCGAGTGCCACAACTAAGACCTGGTGCAGCCAAATAAATAATTTAAAAAATTATTATTAAAAAAACCCTCTGTCCTCTTGGAGCTTACATTCTAGTGAGGGAGGGAGAAAATAAACAAGTGGGAAAACAGACATATAATGTTGGGTAAGTGCTCTGAAGAAACCTGGAGCAGCATGAGGGGACAGAGAGTGGTGGGCTGGGCCTCCCAGAGGGAGCCAGCCATTTGAATATTGAGGGCCCAGCAGTGGAGGCAAGAGGAACAGCAAGTTTAAGGGCCCTGAGGTGGGTGTTTGCTCACACGTGGCACAGCAAGAAGGCCAGTGTGTGGGAGCAGAGAGTGCTCAGGGGAGCACAGGTGGCAGGAGGTTGGATGAGGCGAGGGGCACAGCAGGAGAGGAGTCTATGGGGAAATACTATTATTAAGTCCGTGTTACATGGGGAAACTGAGGATTGAGAGGTTCAGTAGTGAGTGCGGAGACTGGATACGAACCACTGAAGCCTGAGTGCTGACTCACAGTGCCCTCCTGTGTCCTGCGTGGGGTCTTCACTCAGTACAGGGGCAGGGGTAGGGCTGGGTCACCTCCCCAGGCCTCCAGAGGCTCTGGTACTTTAAGACTTGTTAAGTGATGAAGAAAGGCAGGCTTCCAACATCACGCTAATCCCCACATTTGAGTGTTGTGTGGGCAGGAACCATGCTTTACCTGCAGCCCTGGCACGTTGCATGGAGCTGGGTATATAGTAGTTGCTCAATAAGTGTTTGTGGAGTAAATGGAAGAATATTAGTTTTGAAGTAAAGAGACTGATTTTCTAGTGAAGACTACAGTTTCTAGAAGGAGGTTAAGATTCTTGCTGTAGGAAGATCTTCAGAGACCAAAATTCAACCCTGCCGGTTTGCAGATGAGATGAGGAAACTGAGGCGTGGAGCGATGGAAGATGAAGAACGCTGCTGTGTGGGATGGTGTCGGGGTGTGCTCTGGGGTGGAAGGCTGTGTTTTGCTGCTTCCCAGAAATGGAACTGCCAAGGGCTCTTCTCTGGATCAGAGCAAAGATTTGGCTTGGCTGGAATTGGGGATGGTGAGCCTTGAGGGAAACCCCACTGCAGAAAAATCTGAGCTAAATGGAGCATGTTTGGGACTTAGGGCTGGAGAACTTGGGCTCAGATAAGGTCAGATTAGCAAGGGAAGGGAAGAAATGATGTTCTGACCAGCCCCAAGGAACAGGTACCAGAATTTCCAGCAAAATTCCCTGACCGCCTGTTCACACGCTCCATCCAGATCACCTTCTCCCTGTTCCCTCAGCCCTAGCTTCTCCCATAGAGAAACTGATGTGCCCCACGCCACACAGGCTGTGCCAGGGGATACCCCAGACATTGCACATCTTTCTGATATGTCTATATGACCTAAAGATTTTTGGAGAAAAAATAATTCAACTATATATTTTAGAGCACGCTTTTTATTTTTTCTCTATTTTTTATTTTTGGCCGCGCGGCTTATGGGATTTGAATTCCCCAACCAGGGATTGAATCCAGCAGTGAGAGTGTGGAGTCCTAACCACTGGACCAGCAGAGAATTCCCAAGAGCATGCTTTTTATATTAAAGCAAACTTGGACATAACACGGAGTAAAGTGTGCATTACATACGTACACGTCTATTAAAAGTAAACCGGCTTCCCTGTGGTGGCGCAGTGGTTGAGAGTCCGCCTGCCGATGCAGGGGACACGGGTTCGTGCCCCGGTCTGGGAAGATCCCACATGCCGCGGAGCGGCTGGGCCCGTGAGCCATGGCCGCTGAGCCTGCGCGTCCGGAGCCTGTGCTCCGCAACGGGAGAGGCCACAGCAGTGAGAGGCCCGCGTA
>NW_006791954.1:1127275-1131698 GCF_000442215.2 Lipotes vexillifer | reverse complement strand
CCGAAAAAAAAAAAAAAAAAAAAAAAAAAGTAAACCAGAGGCCTGAAATGAAAGTATTTAGGAGTGAGTTGCTCTGAATGGCCTTCCCGCCCACCTGTGGGTCCTGCTCTTACAGGTCCCCCACGGGGAACTGTGGGAAGTGCTGTTTGCCAGTGACCACCATATTTCCTCTCCGCCATTTGGGATAGGGCCCACTTTAGAGGGGGGGCAGGTCAGTCACAGTGGGGAAAGACTGTCTGGAGAGGGCCAGAGCCCAGGCAAAGACCACAGGCCCCACCCGAGGTGACAAGCTGGCAGAGCTGTCCCAGGACAGGATCTGGTAGGTGGGGAGTGTTGGTTTCTAGGTAAAGGTGTTTGGAGCTCGCTTCCTGGCGGCCTCGAAAGGGGATGAGCGTGTGTCCACAGGGGCTGGGAGGTGGCAGGTTTCAGCAAGAGGAGGCCTGAGCCGCCGGCCCGGGCTGGTCTTGGCACCCCATGCTCCTCCCAAGACCTGCTGCAGACTCAGTCTGCACACAACCGCCACCCGCCACCCGGGAGAGGGAGGCCCAGCTGCCAGGCGGAGGGGCAACAGCGAGGAGGGTGGAGAGGGAAGTCCCTGGTTGAGAGCAGGGCAGGGAGGCGGGAAGGATCAGTCCTGGAGACAGGGAAGGAGGGGAGGGCAGGTGGCCCAAACTGGGTCCTGGGTGGGTCCGGGAGGGCTCTGAGGAAGTGGAACTTGTCTGGAGTTTCTACAGTCTTGGGGAGAGTATTTCTGAGAGAAGGAGTGTACTGAGGAAAGGATTTTCTGATCTCCAAGTGGGGAGGACTGGGCCTGGGACGGGGCAGGCAATAAGATAAAGGGAAGAGAGGGCTTGCCTGGTGGCGCAGTGGTTGAGAGTCCACCTGCCGATGCAGGGGACAGGGGTTCGTGCCCCATTAAGGGAGGATCCCACATGCCGCAGAGCGGCTGGGCCCGTGAGCCATGGCCGCTGAGCCTGTGCGTCCGGAGCCTGTGCTCCGCAGCGGGAGCAGTGGGAGAGGCCACAGCAGCAGTGAGAGGCCCGCATACCAAAAAAAAAAAAAAAAAAAAAAAAAAAAAGGAAGAGAAAGTGTCCTGGGGCATCTTAGCTGTTTGAAGATAGCATGGTGTGGGCTGGAGGGAAGGCCCTGCTCTGTGCTGGGGGAGAGACAACGTGGCCTTTAGTGGACCGACATCAACACTGACTGGACTCTTACTAAGTACCAGGCGCTGCTGGAAGATCTTTACCTGGACTCGGTCATCCAAGCCTCACAATGACCCCACCAGGCAGGGAGTCTCATTATCACCCTTTTTACTGCTGAGGACACTGAGACCTGGAGGGGTTAAGTTGGAAATCCAGATGGTGCCCAAGAATCTGTAAGGAAATCAGGCAAAAGACATAAACAGCTCTTCAAGTCCGTCCATCCATCCATCCATCCATTCAAGGATACTGACCCAGCGGCTCTGTGTGCTGGGTGCCACTAGGCCAAAGGCTTCCATGACCTCAGAGAGTCCTCACAGCATCCTCTGTGATAGGTTTCCCACTTCACAGATGAGGAACCTGAGGCTCTGAGAGGTTACATAACAGCTCAAAGTTATGTAATAATAGATCATGTTCACAGAACAAGTAAGTAGCAGAACTGGAATTCACACTTGGATCAGTGTGACTCTTTGGGTGGGAGGAAGAGGTCTTATTCTTAGGGGAGATAAGCCCACAAATCAACTAGG
Source organism: Lipotes vexillifer (assembly GCF_000442215.2). NCBI lineage: Eukaryota > Metazoa > Chordata > Mammalia > Artiodactyla > Lipotidae > Lipotes > Lipotes vexillifer. The sequence continues at coordinate 1,129,972 of NW_006791954.1, read as the reverse complement.
AACTGTGTGAGAAAACAGAAGGTAGAGGGTGTTTCTAAAAGAAACAAAGGGACTTTCCTGCATTCCTCCCTGCCTGTTTGGGCTCTGCTCTCTGGAAGCCAGGTCCATAACCCTGCCAGGAGGGGGCACTCTGCTTAGTCAGGGACAGCTAGGGAAGCAGGTAAGGTAGGGAGGAGTAGGAACTATTGAAAAACAAGATTAAGTTGCTGTTGGAGCAGGGTGGACTCTGTTCAGCCCTTTGCCCCTTCTCCCCTCTGCCCTTTCTCCCCAGAATGCTCCCTGATTTCGCCTACAGGGTTTGCCTGCCTCCGTCATCTTTGTCCATCTCCTGAGGCCCTGGCTCCAACTCTGTCCTGCTCCTCCCTCCTGGAACAGGCCATACCTGGTCCCACAGGTTATCACACCAGATGACCTCTCCCCCTCAGGGCTGGCCCCACCCTCCCTGGTTTCCCTGGGTGGAATTCCCCCTAAGGGAGTAGCACAGATTGTAACAGGATTGGGCCTTGGGAAGGCTGGGATTTGGGGTGAAAGGTGACCCGGGAAAGTTCTTTTTTTTTTTTTTGCGGTACGCGGGCCTCTCACTGCTGCGGCCTCTCCCGTTGCGGAGCACAGGCTCCGGACGCGCAGGCTCAGCGGCCGTGGCTCACGGGCCCAGCCGGTCCGCGGCACGTGGGATCTTCCCGGACCGGGGCGCGAACCCGCGTCCCCTGCATCGGCAGGCGGACTCTCAACCACTGCGCCACCAGGGAAGCCCCAGGGAAAGTTCTTAAGGGCCATCCCCAGAGACAGCAATGGCTTAGCCCAGCAGTGGGCTGGAGCAAGAGGAAGGAAGGGGGCCTGGGGATGGGAGGTGTCCTCTTCTCCAGAGCTAGCTGGGCTGGGGCACCTGGATGCCCTTCACCTTCTCCCCAGCCCTCAGGCAGGAAGTAAGTGCTGGCAGCAGTATTACTCTTGGGCTGGGCATGGGGGGCCCCTGCCTTAGGCCCCAAGGTTACTAGCCCTGTTCTGGCCCTCTTCCAGCCGGATCCCCCTCCCCAAGAGTAAGGACTCCACGAAATTAAGGGGGAGACTTGGCACAATTCCTTCTAGACCACAGAACCTCAGAATCCCCTGCCCGAGCAGCCCTGAGCCTGCTGTCCGGGTCTACACAGGCTTTCCCCTTCACTCCATCTTCCCTAGGCCAGGCCCACTGAAACTCTGAGGCCCCAGGGTGGCTGTTTGGGTGGGCGGTGTGGTCAGGGGGCAGGGGGAGGGTGGACCTCGGATGGTGGGCTAGGGCACCCAGACCCACGTGCGTGGCTCCCTTTCCTGGTCCAGGGCAGAGAAGAGAGAATCCAGAGGCTGGGGCCTCCATTTATGCTCCTGCCCTGGCTGAGCCCCCATCATCACCCCTATCCTACCTCCTGGAACCCCCAAACCCCAGTAGATGCCCATCTCATTATTGCCTTTTGATCTGCATTGGAGAAAGAGAGGCGCACGTGAACCGGAAGGTGAGAAGCTTCTTCTCAGAGTCTCAATGGCAGCCTTCCTGCTACTCCTACCATCAGTACATGATTTTTGTAGAAGCATTTAAGGGGTCAGTTTTCCTCAGAGTTGGAGAGAGGGGGAAGGACCCTCCTTTGCCCCCACTACCCCCACCACCGTAGGCTCAGAGGCTGTGGCCCTAATGGGACCTGGTAAACTCCACTGCCTCCAAGAAGTGACTTCATCTTGCCTGAAGTGATGATCCCCTAGCCTTTCCCAAGACCCCTCCCTGCTCTTCCCAAGAATATCTCTAATTCCCTAATTCCTGCCTATGGTACCCGTTTCCAAGGGAGCAGATGCCTTAGCCCCCTTCTCTTCCTCACCCCCTTCTCCAGGGTCCCTAAACTCTGTGGCCCTCAGCACCTAGGGCCTAGTGGGCTGGCAGAGATGGAGGGGAGGCAGGCCCAAGCCAACTTCTGGGCTCCCACAGGGAGGGGTGTGTGTAAATCTGGACTCATCCCCTTCCCCACCAGCCTGCTGTCAGCTGGCCAGCCCCAGCCCTACAGCAAAAGTACTTCCCTGCGGGAGGGAGGGAGCCCGCTCGGTGGGAGAAAGATGAGGCCGGTCCCCCCACGTGTCAGTGAACAAATTGGGCCAATTTGGTGTGATTAGTGAAGAATTCACATCTGGCCAGCAGAGTCCTCCCCCCGCCCCCAGCCCAGCCTGGCTCCTGCTCCCCATTAGAAGCTATTTTCTCTGACGGCTCCATTTGTCTCTGTAGTGGGGGATTTGACAGCTCCCTGGCCAGCCTGGGGGGCCTGGCTCTGAGTGAGAGGCCCAGGCTAGGCTGCTTGCCCACCACCCCCTTAACCTGCTTCCATAGGGGATGCCATGCTCCAAACAGGGCCCAGGCACCTGTATGCCCCGTATCTCTGCTCTGTGTTGTGCGTGTAGATGAACAGCTGGGTGGGGCCTGGAGAGCAGCATTCTCTAAGCTTTCCACCAGGTCTCCCTTGGACCTTGGTTTCTCATCTTGTGCAGTGATGGTTATGCTTTGAGATCAACAGAGATTTTGTGTGTGTGTGTGTGTGTGTGTGTGTGTGTGTGTGTGTGTGTGTGTGGTGGGGGAGGCAGGGGTCTGGTGTTTCCTAAAAGAAAACAGCTGGGCATGTATAAGGGAGGGCCTGCCCCCACTTCCTTCACCCCTTCCCTGCCCGTCGCAGAGACGGCTGC
>NW_006791954.1:1115082-1127209 GCF_000442215.2 Lipotes vexillifer | reverse complement strand
GGAATGCCTGTGGATGGCTGTTGTGCAGCTGGAAGGCTCTCCCCCAGAAGTGGCTTCAAGGTAGTACCATTAGGGGGTATGGCCTTCAAAGTCTTGGGTCTTCCTCCCCCAGCAGTGACCCCAGGTTGCCTGTGTCAAAGGCAATTTGGGGCTATTTAAAGGAGGCTGACCTAGAGGTCACCTGGGCAAATCTCTTCCCTGGGGAATTACCACCAGATGGCAACCTGGGGCTTGTCTCCTCAAAGGTTCTCCCTGGTTGCCAGGAGAAGCACCAGAGCTCTGTTGTTGCCTGGAGTGGGCGAAGGGGGGCAGGGGCCCAGGACCTCAGTCCTTGGATGAGAATTCTCCTGGAAGAAAGATGACTGGGGAAATGGGTCCTAGCCGGCAGCGTGGGGGAGGATTTCTTTCCATCGTGATGTCATATAGTTTGGGAGGTTGGCAGTGGAAGCTTCTCAGGCCTCCTGCATTTTTTCATTGCTACATGGATACCTAAAGAAAATCAGGAGGAGTGAAGGGAATCAGACATCTGTGATGTCTCTAACCTCCAAATCCCCCTGACTGGACCAAGGCGGTGCATAGCTTAGTCATTCATCTCATTCACGCTGAGGACCACAGGCTTGGGGTATGATCACAGCAGCCAAGCTGGCCTGCTCTCCCAGGGTACCGACCACCAAACACCCATCTCTAATTAACAGAGGAACCTTCAGAACGGCCCCTGTGTGTGGTTTCTGGAGTTATGATCCCATTTCAGAGATGGGAGAACTGAGATGGAGTCATTGGCCCCAGGGCTGAGTTGGGGGAGAGCGAAGCAAGGTCTCCTGGATATCTGCCCCCTCACCGCATCTCCTGTTCAGGCAAAGACGGCTGTTTTCTTGAGGTCAGGAATAAGCCCTCTGCCCCAGGTCGGGGAGTCAGTTGCTCCTCCCCTGAAGGTGGCCTCAACCCCACTCCCCAGACATTAATGATATAATTAACTGAGGACAGAGAGCGGGAGGAGGTCACCCTGGCAGAATTCCAAAGGCAGAGAAGACGTCTGAAAATCTAGACATCGGACCAAACTTCTGGCTGCTCTCACACCAGCAACTGGCATCCCAGAGACAGAACCGGAAGAAGCCGAGATGTAAAGGAGATGGCCGAGCGGCCTGGAGAGGGGAGGGAGACCAGTGGGCAGAGCGGTGCTTCTGTGGTCCTGAAATAGGGCTGCCCTGGGGCTGGTCCCCACCGGCTCCTGCCCTGACCCACCTCTCCTCCAAGTGCCTCTTCCCCCCTGAGCCCCTGCCTCCCTCTCCTCTGCTCACAAGCTCACTCGGCCCTTGGAGCTCAAACAGAGACAGGCTGGAAGCAAGAGCTGAGCTTTCACTTCAAACTTTGCTTGAAGTGCCAATTTGAAGGGGGAGGTGGAAAATTCTCAGGATTCTCTGCTGGTTTCCTGGGTCTGATGACTCTGGGGCTACTGAGGCATTTGGGGAGCTGTGTAGTTTAGGGCTAGGTTGCCCAGTTCCTTTTTCTGGGCAGCCCTAAGTGCCTCTTTCCCCGAGGGCTTGGGTGGACAAGCTGTCCCCCGTGGGGAGTTCCTCTCCCAGGAGCGGTGCCTTGTACACTAGTCTGGTGGAATGGAGTGGTGCTGGGCCTGGGGCTGAGCTCCACTTTGGGGACAGGCTCTTCCCTAAGACGAGGCCCCTCTCTGAAGCCTCTCTCTAATTTCATTGGCCTTTGTGGAGAACCCCCAGGGCTAGTGGTGGAGGGAGTGCATTCCCACCACTTTGTCAGAGCGAAGATGCTCCTCACGGCCCTGATACATGGTCTCCACCTGGGGGAAGCCTGAAAGATGGGGTGCTTGCCTGTTTACACCCTGTGTGAGTTTGCTTCAAGCCAAAGGCAACTTCCTGTTTCCACAAACAGGCCTCAGGGGAGATCAAAGGCAATAGCCCTGAGCTCAGGGAAGAGGAGCTGAGGCTGTGGCCTGTGCCGCCACTGTGTAACCGGAGGGTTGAAATTTACGTGGAGAGCTGGGGCATGCGGAGGATAAAGAGAACAGAGGCAGAATTCCAAGGGACCCCGGCCTAGGTCTGGCTGTGCCTGTCCTGCCCTGACCGCTCCTCCAGGAAGCCCAGGTCAGCTCCCCATCCCTGGATCCTGACCTTATGGCAGAGGCTGAGCCCTGCTTCTCCCCTGTGTCCCCAGCAGGGTTTTCCTGGTCTCCCTCCCCGCCTGGGACTCCCCCCAGAGCACGGGTCACAGCAAGAGGAGAGGAGAGAAAAGAGGAGGGGCGGGTGCGGGTGTGGGGGGCTGTGTGTGGAGCGTTGTGGGGGGGGAGGGGGACAAGGCCCTCCCCTCCCCGGCGGCCGGCCCCCACCTCTGCCTCGCGCAGCGGGCGGATGGGGCGGACCGGCGAGGGGCTCAGGCGCGGCGGCGGCTGTCACTCACGCACTCACGCGGGAGGAATGCAGACGGCAGGGCTGCCCTGTGGTCACGTCTCCGCCCCACCGACGGAGGTAGGCGCCCAGGTACCCAGCCTGTGGGCCTTGGGAGCCCGCCAAGCTGCTGATGAAAGGCTCTGCAGATTAACCCTTTCTTGGCCGCACCCCCTCCCTGCCGCCAGCTGCCGGGTGGTCGCCAACCACGAGGGGCAGAGGGGCGGGAGGCTGGAGTGGAGGCTGGGCGCGCCGGCTAATGAGTGGGCATCCGGACGCTGGAGGGGGGTCCCCGCTCCTCCCCCCCCCAACCAACCCCGCCAACCCCGCCAACCCCGCTGGCCTCAGGCCTCTCTGGTTCTAGGGCTGACACACCTAAGAGACGGGTCTCCCAATAACAGATGATGCCTCTTCCCCCTTCCCCCACAAGGACTCTACGCGGGGCGGGCCAACCTCCCAGGCTGCTGTGCCCTCTCCTGGAAAGTCGCTGTAGCTCTTGAGCACTGGACCGAGAGTCCAGGAATTCATATATTCATGAAGTGCATACAACTGAAGAGCTGAGAGGGTCAGCTCAGCTGTTAGACTAAGGGAAAGTGGGCTCTGAGTTTCTCCAGTGTGCAGAATTACAAGGTCGGTAATTCAAAATGTGGGGTTATTTGTATCTGTTTTAGTAGCAATCTACATTTCTCCCCCAAGCAGAGTCTCGGGCAGATGCCTAGTATATAAATCAAACAAAGTGGAGAGTTTCTGGTTGGAGTAGGGGGTGAGGTCTCCTTTCCCTCCCATCCATCTCATGAGAACACCTAGGGAGGATTCCAGGGAATGCGGTTTGGAAAGCTCTGAGATCTAGGTAAGGTGTGAGATCCTTTTTGGCTCTGACAGCTTTCTCTTCCTTTTGTCTGTATCTGCTGGGTGATGCAGATGCATCTCTGTTCATTGGGGACCTTGTCAACTAGGCATTTGCTCTGTGTCCAGGGCTCACTGTGGGGTATTCTGTGATGCCCTGAGGTCTGGGCTCCCACTTCCAGGGTCTGGGGGCTGTGTCCTGAGCCCTCCATAGAGGGCTGCGCATTCAACCTTGTGTTTATCTCTCAGGGCCCGTGTCCTGGGGCTGCACTCCCTCTCTATACTCCACACGTGGCTGGACCCAATGCCTCCCCACAACCCTATGTGTTTCTCAGACAGCCACCCCCTTTCTCTTGTGCTAAGAGTTCCAAGAGACCAGGTGTGCACAGGGGTATCTGGTGGGCAGGGGTGAGGAGGGCAAACCTCTAGGAGCTAAACCTGCCTCAGAGTTCAGATCTCTTCCCCATCTTATCCAGCCTCCCTGGGGAGCTTCCTCCCCACCTAGGAGGGGTGGGAGCTCCAAGAGGGGCAGGAAGTAGAGGTCCAGTCAGGAGGCAGTGCCAAGTGGGGGCAAGAAGTGAGGAGGCCCGGTGCCCAGCTCCAACCCCCACCTTCCCACCCACCCCCACTCCCCGTGGTGTCTCTGAGCATCATCACCCTGGGGGAAGCTATGCCATCCTGAAGCTTGCACGGAGGGGTAAGAGAACATCGGCTTTGGCTATAGTAGGAGAATTGGAGAGTGGACATCAGGAGAGACTATGTGTCCAAATATAGCTGATCTCCCTCAAAAACTGGTGCCTTGGGTATGTCTTATCCAGCGTGAAGGCATCACCTTTTCCAAGGCAGTATGACTAGAATTTGCAAGTCATCCTTAATGTCCACTTCCTTCACCATCCAACTGGTCACCAAGCCCCATCCTTTCAGTAGCATTAGTAGTTCGAAGGTGCCCACGTTGATTGCTCCGGATTCAACTGAGGCCTATTTTTTTTTTTAATAGTGATCTTGGGGTCTTCTTATTTATTTATTTTTATTTTATTTATTTTTGGCTGTGTTGGGTCTTCGTTTCTGTGCGAGGGCTTTCTCTAGTTGTGGCAAGCGGGGGCCACTCTTCATCGCGGCGCGCGGGCCTCTCACTGTCGCGGCCTCTCCTGTTGCGGAGCACAGGCTCCAGACGTGCAGGCTCAGTAGTTGTGGCGTACGGGCCCAGTTGCTCCGCGGCACGTGGGATCTTCCCAGATCAGGGCTTGAACCTGTGTCCCCTGCATCAGCAGGCAGATTCTCAACCACTGAACCACCAGGGAAGCCCAACTGAGGCCTTTTGAAACCAGTCCCTGAGACTATTGCAACAAGGGCTGGTCCCCCTGGCTCCAGGGGGCCACACCCCAACCCCCCCAATCCCTTCTCCACATCGTACTAGAGATCCTGGGATCTCGGAACACAGGTTGGAACATGCCACCCTCATGCTCAAAAACCTTTGATGGCTCCCCACTGCCAGCAGGATAAAGTCCCAGCGTTGCCTGGCATTTACAGCCTGCCCTGATCTGGTGCCAACTTCCCTTGCCAGCCTGGGCCGCCACTATATACCTCACCCCCTTCAACTCCAGCCATATCCAGTGGCTTGTTTCACCCTAGTCCTGCCGTGTGCTTTCAGGGCCCATCACTAGCTCACAGACAAGCTTGTTCCTGGCACTTACGGTGCTGTGGGGGAGAAGGGTTAATCACATAATCCCATAAATAAATACATCCTTACAAACTGCGATGAGCTCAGGGTGTCCTTAGGAACTCAAGGAGAACGTATAATGGGGGTGGGACAGATTCAGGCTGGGGACTCAGAGAAAGCTTCTACACACAAGAGGCACTTCAGGGTATTGGATGCAAGTTACTTTTTTGCATTACCCTTTGGATGTTTGGGGAGGTTATCTTTGATCTTTTGTCAGGACGAATTTCCCTGTCTACACACCCAGATTTCTTGGCGTCTCTGCCTAGCTTGTATTTCATTCTGTCTTGAACTGGAATCTGTCTTGTGTGTTGCAGCTCCTAGACTGTGAGCAAGTGAGGGAGGGGGGTGTTGCTCATTCATGCTTAGAACACCACCCTTCAGCACACTGTAGGTCTGGAACACGGTAGGCCTTTTTTTTTTTTGCGGTACGTGGGCCTCTCACTGCTGCGGCCTCTCCCGTTGCGGAGCACAGGCTCCGGATGCGCAGGCTCAGCGGCCATGGCTCACGGGCCCAGCCACTCCGCGGCATGTGGATCTTCCCGGACCGGGGCACAAACCCATGTCCCCTGCATCGGCAGACGGACTCTCAACCACTGCGCCACCAGGGAAGCCCCATGGTAGGCCTTTAATGAAAGTGTTTTTATTTTTTAAGTGAGGGTGTGGAGGCTTCTGCATTGAATGCATATGGAGGTAGACCTGAAAACAGGAGACATTCTCTGAGAGGACTTAAGTGAGGCTTGGCATGGAAGGGAGGGGTGGGCACGATGGGCTCCTAGATGTCCCCTCTCTCCAAAGCTCTGTCCTCTCTCTGTCTAAACGACTCCCAACCCATACTTCCCAACGTGCCTCAGAATCCTCCCAGTTCCTAGGAAACAGCATTCCATTTAGCCCAGCTCCCCCCCCCTTTCATCCCCTAACCCTAGATGATCCATATTTGGATTGAGTGTGGAATGGTGGGGAAGGGACTCTTTTTCCTGCTGGGAGAGTGGGTGCTGACATTAGGAGCTTTGGGTGTCATCAGCTCCAAATCTGATCTTTACCATCCCCCACCCGCAAGGTCTCAGCCACCCAGGAGCACCCCCTGCAGGCTGCTGTGCCAGCCTGACTGCAGGTCTGGGGGATAAAGCTGCCTTCTTCCCCTTGGTCTCACCCCCACCACTAAATGCCAAGCAGTCCCTTCCCGCTCTAGCTCTTTGTGGGCAGGGCAGAGAGGCAGAGAAGGGGTTAGCCTGCCTGGCTTTGATGAGGGAAGGGAGGAGGAGGGAGGCTGATTTGGGAATGACCCTAGAGGCTGCCTCTCCATATGAAACTGCCCTTCCCCCTACCTCAGCCATTCCAGATCACAGGGCAGCAGACAATCTCCCAGGTTTTCTAGTTCTTTCCAGCTTCCCTGCAGACTTTCCCATCAGTGGAAAATTTTGGATGTGAACAAGGAGTGGGGTAAGGCTGTTGAACCCATGAAGGTTGCAGGCTGACCCATCAAATCCCAGCCCAGTCCCCCCTGGGCCAGGTTCTCTGGGAAAGCTCCCCCTTTGGGAATCCTTCGGTCTGATGGTGAGGGCCCAAGCCCTGCCTCAGGGAGACCCCAGTCTGAGAGTGGAGATCCAGCCCCTGTTGTGAGGGTACTCCCAGGGTGCTGAGGGTCACAGGATGAAACCGGGATAGAGATGCTTAGCCCCTCCATGAGGGCCAGCTGCTAAGGTGCCCCAGCCGGCTATACAGATTGGGCTACTCCCACAGTTCATTCCTTCCCTCAGAGCAGCTGCAGAGGCCAGGTGAGCCATGGCACTGGCAGCACAGGTGGCAGCTGGCAGGTGGGGAGAGCAGGGGAGGAGGAATGTGCCCCAGGCTCAGGCAGATGCCACCGGACAGTCCAGTAATCCCACCTCTTCCCAGTGACCTGCTCACCTCACAGCCTGCCTATCACAGTCGTGGTCCCTACGCCAGGAGTCACGGCCAGGTCCTGGGTTCCAGGTAGCCATTCTGGGAGGAGAATTAGCCTCCAGACACAAGGGACATCTTGTGGGGCATTAGTCATTGCCACAACTGCCACTTTAGGAACATGGACCCTGGGCTGGCTTATTTAATCCCCATAGTTAAATACTGTATTACTGCCATTTTACAGGTAGGGAAACCAAAGCTCAGAGCCCTGAGGTCACTGATGGAATTTACCTTGTGCGGCCCCTGTGCAGAGAAGCAGTGGATGGGAGACCCTGAGGGTCAGAGAAAGAGGCTTCTCTTGGACCCTCAGCTCCTGTGAGGCTGAGACAGGGGCAGGGATTCAGAGGACGCTTCTCTGCCCAAGAAGGAACTTCTCCCTACAGTGAGAGGGATTAGACCTGGGCTGGGAGTGGGGACAGAGGGGCCGCAGGCCAGCACCCCACAGCATGCCAGGGACCCTGCACTGAACAACCTCCGCCCACCTCCTCACCTCACCCCTCCTGAAGCTGAGGGAGCAGGTGGAGAGATGGTGGCTCCCCAGAGCCATGACCTCAGCAGGGAGCTTGGTGCTCCCACTCCCGCCCTGCCCTGTGTGGTGGCCCAGGTGTCCCACTGCTGCAGGCCTAGGGCAAGCAACCCTGAGACCCCCCCCAGGTGCCTCATGGGCCTCTCCTTGGTGATGCCTGAGAACATGGGCAGGGACCCAGACCAGTGAGTCCAGGGAGAGTCTACCCAGCTTTGCTCTCCAATCCGACTGCTCCCCCACCCCTGCTCCGCCCCCCTCTCTGCTCCCTCCCCACTAGCTTCCCTCCCAAACACTCACTCATTCATTCCCCAGACCACCTACAAACCACCCATTTGCCCGGACCACACAGCTCCTCTGCCAGGCTCAGCTCCCAGGGATAATGGCCGCCCCACCCCCATCCTTCCAGGACCCACCCCCAAGCCTAATTACCACCTTGGCACCTCTGGGGCTGGGCAGGGGGCACTGACCTCCACTTCTGCTTGGAAGTCTCTTGGGCACAGAAGGCCTGTTTTCTTCTGGACATCAAGAGGCAGGAGCAAATGAGAGACCCTCAACTGAGACCCACTCTGGTCCTTCCCACCCCACCACCCAGTCTCTGGGCCCAGGCTGCTGGGGCAGGGCAGGAGGCAAGATGGTGGAGACCCCTGTTTGCTCCTTGGTTCTCCTGGGCACAGTAAGGGGACTGAGGAAGGACAGACCCGAACTGCCCTCAGGTGCAGGTCAGGGAGGACTCCCCAGAAAGAGCACTGCACCGGGAGTCAGAAGACCAGGGTTTAGTTCTGCTGCCCTGACTGCCTGCACTCTCCCCGCCACCCGTCCTGGCCTCAGTTTCCTTGTGGGTGAAAGAGAGGAGAGCTGTCTCTAAGGCTGCCCCGCGTGGGGCCTTGAACCCCAGGGAGGTGACTGTGAAGTGCCAACTGAGGGTCTCTGCACTGCTGAGGGACCCCTGAGCAAAGAAGCAGGGAGAACAGAAGTGGATGGAGGAGGCTGCCAGAGGAGGGCAGAGGGCCAGGACAGGGAGACAGAGCAGGGTTGGCCTGACACCCGTCAACAGCGGGTGGGAGGCGGGATTGGGCGGCCTGCCGGGTTAGGAGCGCAGAAATCAGGAAGTCCTCACAGGCTTCTGGAGCTGGTGGGCTCTGTCCCCCCCAGTCCCCGCAGTAGCGGCAAGATGGTGGCCAGGGAAGGCCTCCCTGAAGTGGCCTGTGATCCTGTAGGGGGGCCCTCTGCCTTCCCCTCTGCAGTGACTACACTGACCCACGTCCCAGGGCAGGGACCAGTCACTCTCAGTGCCCAGCACGGGCCCTGGCTCAGAGAAGGTGCCCAATAAATGTGGGATGAATGAATGAGGATGGAACAGCTGGGGGCCAACTGAGGCAAACTCGGACGTGTGAGCTTACCTGCGGCTGCAGGGCTTGGGTCAGCAGGGAGAGGGGAGAGCAGTGGGCAGGGTTGGCGTTGGTGGCTTCCCGCTCCCCAGGAGGAGCTGAGCTGGGCCTAGGCCCTGGGGGCCAGGGCCACCACGGCTGGTCCTGGGCGGATGAGGTGGTCTCTGTGGGGTCCCTCTAAGGATCCCTCCTTCCCCCATAATTACTTCTGATTAGCTTCACCACAAAAGCCAGGCTGGAAAGAGAGGGGTGTTTGGGGCATGGGGGAGGGGACAAGGTGGAGCAGAGCACTCAGGACAAGCAGGGCCCCCAGCTGTGTTCCCTCCCCACAGCTCAACACACACACACACACACACACACACACACACCATGATCTGGAAAATTCCAATGGAGCCCCATCTACTGAGAGTAGCCATGATCCAGGGACATCAGGCACTTTAGACAACTCACCCATATGTATTAACTCAAAATGCCCCCTCCAGATTTCTTGCAATGGAGGGTGGGTGGGCAGAGCTTCGAGGCAGAGGGGAGCAGGAAAGAGAATAAGCCCTTCAGGCCAGAAGGGAGCTTTGGCAGGCATGTCCACCATCCCAACACAGGGCCCAACTTGGAGAAGCCCCCAGAGCTCCCTGCCAGGACTCAGAAAGTTCTTCCCCGTGTCCAGCTGCCCTTTCTGCCTGATCTGTGCTAAGCTGAGGATCTGCAGATAGATTTGCCATGTCCATGGCCCTCACCCACCCACTCCTTTTGAGACAATCCATGCTAGGGCCTTCTCTGGAGACCAAGAGGCTGGGGGCCCCTCCTCTCCAACCTGGGGGCAGGACACTCCCTCCCACTTCCTCACCAGGCAAGTAGGAACTACAGCTCAGGTCACTTAGACTCACCCTCCAGGAAGGCCCCTGGAGAGGGGGCAGCATGTGAAAAGTGTCCTCTCTTTCCTGACTGTTCTGGTGTAGGCACTTGTGGACTGAGGGATAGAGAAGAAAGGCGGGACATGACTGCTTCCTGTGACCCCAGCTTTGGGGAAACTATTATGTAACCAGTAGTCTTATTAGCTAACAATTAAAACACAAACATTTACTGTAGGTCTGAGCACCAGGCTTCCATGCTTTACAAACATTCTTTCACCTGCTCTCTGTCTTTTAGGGAGAGCCCAACCCCTGCCATCTGAGATCTCCCCAGTCTGATGGGGGAAGCCCTGACCCAATAGCTCCCCTCATAAGCCTCTAGTCTGAAGAAAACCAATCCCTGCCCTCAGGGAGTCTCTAGTCTGATAAGGGGAGACACAACACACAAACAGAATGGACACTCCTGACCCGGTCTCCTACTGAGTCCCTCCTTCCCCAAAAGGGAGCTGGGCTTTTCGAGGTGCGAGGGACCGCGAGGCAGCAGTGGTTGGGGGAGGCACGCAGGCTCCCTGGTGGCGTTGGGCTGCCTGGAGAAGGCGGCGGGGCCGGGCTGGGTGCGAGGAGGAGGCCGCCCCGGCGGCGCTCCCACGACCCGGGCAAGGCCGTCTGGGCGCCGTCTCCGGTCTCTGGGCCTGCGGTCGGGGCACCGCGGGGCCGTGTTTGAGCCGGTCAGCTCCCCGCGGAAATTACAGGAGCGCTCGGCGCTGCGGTCGCGCCCCCCGGGGCAGCGCCCGCTGGTTGGAGGCGTTTAAATTGAAAGCAGCTTTGGGGAGAGGGGGCGGGTGCGGGACGCCGAGCAAGGGGAGGGGGCGGCCGGGCACAGCGACCCCTTTGTCTGCGCCCGCCGAGGGGCGGAGCCTTGCGGTGAGCGCGGCGCCCCCTCCCCGCGCTCCGGCCGGCCTGTTCCCACGCCGCCCAGCAGGCCGAGGCCCGCGCCCCTTCTCCCCCTGGGTCTCTGCCTCCCCTCCTCGGGCAGCGCACGCGTACACTTCCTCCAGGAGGCCCTCCCAGACTAACAAGCACTGACAGTCTGGGTGTCCCGGAGACACAGAGGGTCAGGAGATCTGGGTTGAGTCCGCTAATAGGCTCGGTGATCTTGATCAAATTTCCTCCTTTCTCTGGGCCCCAGTGTCATCTACAAAAATACAGATATTTTACTCTTTCTGCCTACCTCTCTTAGTAATGTTAAAGATGATTTGAGCCAATGTAAGGGAAACTGTTATGAAAACTGTAAACTGTCGGAGGAATAATAAATACCAAGAATAACACCCCCAACTCCCTACTCTTCACTGTGAGAGATCATTTGTACACAGGTGTGCTTGTGCTGGAAATCCAGCGTGCTAGGGATGGGATGGGGGAGGAGTTAAGCAGCCAACAGCGTGGAGCAGGGGAGAAACCCCGGTGGACTTCTCAGAGGAGGGGGATGTGGAGCAATCAGGGCTAGGAAGAAGTGAAGGGAGCAATACTGGAAAAAGGAGAGGGTGTCTCTGCCTCCTGCGGGGGAAGGTCACGGGACGGAGAGGCAGGAGCCAGGAAGGAGGAGGGTCTCTGTAAGATGAACATGTCCTGCCCACGGGCTGCAGCCGGAAAAGTGGCTTGGGGCAAGCAGCTGTTTGCCCATTTGGTGGGTGGCATGTCTCCTAGGAAGGCAGGTTGGTGGCAGAGCCTGGTGCAGCCCCCGACGTTTGGGAGGGAATGCCTATTGCCCCTAGGGAGTGTGCTCCCCTTGGCCCCTTCCTATTCTTTTTCCTGAGGGCTCTGGGCACCAGGTGCAGGGAGCTTGGCTTGTTTCCTTTGCTTCCAGCAGCAGCAGTGGAAGGTTGTTTGCCAGGCCTGATGCCCAGGGACATACCCGTTTGCTCCACATCTGGCAGAGCTGCGTGTTTCTGTTTTACTTTCTAGAGGTCCTTAGTGGGCAGCCAGGGATAGGGCAAAGCCCACAGTTCCAGTACAGTACCTGTTATGGGCACCTGACACGTACACACTTGGGGGCAAGATGGAGAGCTGAGCCTGGCCAGAGGGAACAGGAATCTGTAAGGGTGCCCGAAGAGGAAGTCGAGGAGCCGCCCTGGAAAGGAAGGAAAGAAGAGGGTGAGGCCAAGCAGGGAGGGAGGGCAGAGGGGCTGCACCAGGTGTTTCCCCCAGAGGAGCAGGGCTGTCAGGTAGAGTTTCTTCCCAGTCCTCTCTGACACCCCCTTGGGGCCCCAACCCCTCCTCCAGAGCCCAAAGCCCCTCAAAGACCTACACAGAGAGGGCTCTGATCTGGCAAGTGGGATGAGATCTACAAGTGGGCTTTGGGCACAGACAGGGGGTGTGGTGGGGGTGGGCAGCTTGCCAGATCTGCCTGTCCCCTCTTACCTCCTCCCCTGGCCCGAGCAGCTGCC
>NW_006791954.1:1082226-1114907 GCF_000442215.2 Lipotes vexillifer | reverse complement strand
AGGAATGCCATAGGAAAAGAATGAGGGAGCCCAGCAAGGGGTGGTGACTGCCCAGAGTGACCCGAGTGGTTAGGGCTGGGCCACCCCTGTCCCGAGAGCTGGCCAAGCTCAAGGAACATCCCTGACCCCCAGGTCTGGGACCCACTAGACACAACCTCTCCCGGGGGGCGGGGACTGGAGGCTTCCTGGACACCACATTCTGCATTAGCAGCCAGATACCAACAGGACTCCATCCTCGTCCAGGCTGAGGGCTCCACCAGCAGCCCTCTGAGGGTGTCTCTCCTGCCCCCTTCCCTCCCCATCCCTCCTGCTGCAGACTGCCCATTGCCATGCCCCCACCTCCTTAGAGCCCAGACTGGCTTCTGTATATGCTGCATACCCCTCAGACCATGAACAAGCTTTTCCCAAGCCCACTTCTTGTAGGAAGCCCACCAAGTTGGGCAGGGATTGGGAAGGGGAGAGCCAGACACCCACAGGTCTTGGCCTCCAGCCCCCATCATGGGCCAGGCCTGAAAGAGGCAGTATCCTGTTTTATCCTACTCTGCTCAGCCCTAGGGTCCTAGAGAGCAGAGCTTTGAGCAGGAGGGAGAGAGTCCTGAGGCTGAGGCCTCTACAGACCCTGGGCCCCAGCTGACAGGCTCAGCATGGGGTTGAGGGTGACTCTCCTTGGTCAAATACTTCCTTGGGGCCAGGGATGAAACTTTTGGGAGATAGAGTGGGACAGGAAGAGGCTTACTCATCCACCTGGGTCATCCCTGTCATTAAAGTACCCATGGGTAGGTGCCATGGCAACGACCATCACAGAGGAGTCCGTGATCTCGGGAACTCATGTCTGATGCTTTTAGAAAGGGTAGGCCGGGAGAGGAGACCCAGAAGGTGAGAAGGTGAGTTGCCCCACATGACCTCCAAGGCTCCTTCTGAGCTAAGACTCTGTGGTCCTATGATCCTAAGATTCTAAAATCCTGAGCTGATGTGGTCCCGAGATATTGGGATTGGAATAACTGCCATCATAATAATAGCGCCAGGCACTGTTACAAAACTTTTCATGCATGGTCTCATTTACTGCTCCACAGTGAGGGAACTGAGGCACAGAGGGGATAAGTTTGTTCATCCCCGAGAGCCTTGGGACAGGCAGCCCAGCCCAGGTCTGTCCGACTTCAGAGCCTGCTAATTTACCTGCTTCACTGCAGCTTTTGTGACTCTAAACCCTGCTTTCACAGGGTCCGTAATTCAGCCAATCACCAAGTCCGACATCACTGAGTCCAACATCAAGTCATGACTCAGCATCTTTGATGGGGAAGCAGCAGGTGGGAGGGGTGGATCCTAGCCGGGAGCTGCGAAAACAACAGTCTTCAGTCCTCTTCTGGGTCCTGGAAAGCTTCCTGGAGGAGGAGGATGGGTAAGAGAAGGCAGAAGAGGCGGAGGAGGCAAAGAGATGTTTAGGAGGCGTGGCCATTCCAGACAGCAGGGTGGGCCCTTGGAGGGAGATGATCTTGTTTGAGAATAGAGGATTGGAGGGACCCAGAGGGGCAGGACAGAGGAAAGGAGTCTGGTCTGGCTGCATTCCCTTCCTCTGCCAGCCCTTGGGGTCTGAGTCCCCAAGGGGCAGATAAGGCTGTGCCCCATGGCCCTCTGAGAAAGCCTCCTGTTTCTTGCCCCCTCGCCCAGCTACTTAGCTCTCTTCTCCAGGCTGGGGGCCACTTTCAGCCACTCGCAGGCTGAACCCCTAGGGGAAGGGCCTTTGCTGATCTCCCCCAGGGCTGATTAACAGCAGAGCGCTGGAGTTAAACACTTGCTCTTCTCCTAGGAGCACCTGTCCTTGTTCCCCCAAAGGTATGGAGCCTACAGACCTCTTCCCTCCCCACTAAGGAGACAGTGCTGCCTTCGCAGGGAGCCGATGAGGCTGGATAGAGGAGAAAAAATCAACACCCAGTGCTAGCCTCCGGGCAAGTGAGAATACCCTCACTTTGCGGAGGGAGACACACCGGCAGGTGCAGACACTTGCCCAAAGTGCCATTGAGGTAAAAGCCTGCATGTCGGTTGGTCTGGCTCTCTTCTGGCTTCAAGGTGCTAGGGGTCTGTGCCCAGCTGGTGCATTTTGCAACCCTCCAACTCCCACTCCCTCCCTGGCCCATGGGTTTGCCCACGAAGGAACTGCAGTGTTGACTGGGTCCTCCCTCAGGAGGCAGGGCAGAGAGCACCCCCAGTACAGGCCACTTCCCACTTCTTGTGAATATGGCAGCTATTCTGCTGGCTGGCAGTAGTCCTGGCTGACCTTGACTGAGGGCCTCCTACGTTTTAGGCACTGGGCTAGGCATTTTAGCAGACGACATGTTTAATCCTCGTAAGAGCCAGATGAGATAGGTCCTGTTATTTTCTCCATTTTACAGATGAGGAAACTAAGCCTCAGGAAGGTGAAGCAATGTATCAAGATCACACGGCTGTAAGCAGTGGAGGTGAGATTTATATCCAGAATCCTCACCCTTAGGCTTTCTACCACTCCCTTCGGTGGTAAAATTGCTGCGTGTGTGACTCTCGCCTCCCCTAATTGGGGTCCAGGTGGATGGAAGGGCAAAGCCTCTCTTGCCTGCTCTCTGGCCTCCTCTCAACTGCCTGAGAAGGAGGGGCCTGGGGCTCTGCCTCTAAGAAATGAGGCCATCTCTCCCAGCCCAGGGTGCGGGGCTGCAGGGGGAATCAGATAAGCTGTGAATCCAGTTTCCTCTCTGCTCACCCTTGTCATCAGCTGGGGTTTCAGCTCCCTCCAGGGTCAGAAGGAAATGACTCACGGTGTTTGGAAAGTGGATAAAGGTGCGGGCTCACATCCTGCTACTTGCTTGCTGTGGGACCTTGGGCAAATTACTTAACTTCTCTGTGCCTCAGTGCTGAGGAAATCCAAATACCAGGCTCATAGGGCTAATGAGAGGATTGAGTTGGGAAGAGTTTGCAGAGTTTGGAACAGTGCCTGGCACACAGTAAGTGCTATTGCTATTATTATTAGCTGGGGAATCAAGAAAGGACTATTTTAAAAGAGGGGCCATCAAATATGTGGAAATCTATAAAAAGGACATGGTTGATTTTTAGGGAGGGGTGTCTAGATTTCCTAATTTTTCAAGGCCGAGGGTTCCTGAGAGGGGAGGAAAGGGTGGATGGTTTCCAGGTGACATTCCTCCCTTCCCACCCCCCTCCCCAGGAGGATAAAAATTCCTCACAGGTTTCTGTGCCCTTTCATGTAGAACCCGCAGAGCCCTGGCCAGCATTCCTCTGCCCCTCCTGTCAGCTGGGGGCCAGTGGAGGGGGTCATTAGCCCCTTTCACAGCTTTGTAAAGTGTGAGGGCAGATGCCTCTACCTGAGGTCCCAACTGGGACCTGCTTAAAGCAGGTGCCCCACCCCCCAGAGGAGGGGCTTTGAGGCTGAGGACAAGGGGAGGAAGCCCGTGAGGTGGGCGCTCAGGGCTGCCTGCAACGTTCCTGTGGTGGGGACCAGAGGACCAAGTCTGGTTACTTCCCTGACACCATTCCTGTTCTGAGGTCCCCTGGAGACGGGTTCCCTGTGGACACCAGGGGATGTGCAGTGTTGCCCCAGGGGACAGGAACCCCAGCTCTATCCCTGCCCCCGCAGCTCCCAGGCTACAGACCTAGAGTGACAGCTAACCCAACTAGTCTGAGCTGGGGAAACAGGGGAGATGGAGGGGAAAGCTGCAAGGATGGGGAAGTAAGGGCACGCTTCCTCCAGGAGAGGGTAGGATAGATCAGGGCTGGAGCTGCAAGGGTGGGCACAGAGGATAACGGAGACCTGCTCTTTTAACCCTCTGCCTCAATGTGTGTGTGTTCTTCTGCATCCATCCATCCATCCATCCATCCATCCACTGACCCACTTTCTATTTAAACAGGACCCACAGAAACCCTTTCCACAGCTGCTGGAGCTGTTCTACCATAGGACAGGCTAATGACAGGGAGGGAGCTTCCCTTCACTGAAGTTCTTTGAGCAGTTATTGCAGGAAGGAGTCTTGCACAGGGTGGGGGCTCTCTTAACTCCCCTCCAAGATGTCCTTCTTGCTTGGAATGCTGGGAGGTACTCCACCTCAGTTCTGCCCTCTGAGGGCCTGGAGCTCATGGCTTTTTCCCTCAAGCCAGTTGCGTCATCCATTTCTCCATTCTCCTTCCCTGCCACCTCCAACTCACCCCTCCTCCTTGCTCAGCCTGGCCGCACCATAGCCGAGGTAGACTTTTATGTCCCTGCCCTCTCTTGTCTCCCTACCTCTAGCCCTGCCTCTTTGCAGCAGCTGGGGCTATTTCCAAAGGACCTTGCTGAAAATGTGGACTTCCCTTGCTCAAAAGCCTTCCATAGCTCCCCATTACCTACAGAAAAACAACCCTCTGCCAGTGGGCCCCAGGCTCTCCTACTTTTACACATGGCGTGTGCTCGTCACACCTTGCTCACGAACTCACTTTTTTTAAAAATAAATTTATTTTATTTATTTATTTTTGGCTGCATTGGGTCTTCGTTGCTGTATGTGGGCTTTCTCTAGTTGCGGCGAGCGGGGGCTACTCTTCGTCGTGGGGCACGGGCTTCTCATTGCAGTGGCTTCTCTTGTTGCAGAGCACGGGCGCTAGGCACGTGGGCTTCAGTAGTTGTAGCACGCGGGCTCAGTAGTTGTGGCGCACGGGCTTAGTTGCTCCGCGGCATGTGGGATCTTCCCGGACCAGGGCTCGAACCCGTGTCCCCTGCATTGGCAGGCGGATTCTTAACCACTGCGCCACCAGGGAAGCCCCCGAACTCACTCTTAGTCTAGGCTGAGAAACTGCCTCCTTGATGAAGACTCTGGCCGGCGCCCCTACCGAGGCAGTGGTCGAATTGCTGTGATGGTTTCCTGAGGGCAGGGCCACACCTTTTCATGTTTGTATCCCCAGTGCCCAGTAGGGGCTCAACAAAAGTCAACCAACAGTCTGAATGAGTCAGTGAGTGAATGAATCCTTACCCTTCTGCTTTGAGGACCTCCCGTCTTCCCATCCCTGCTTGTCAGAACATTTCCCATCCTTCGGGGGCATCTCAGTGCCTCCCCGTCCTTAATGCCGTCGCTGGGGCCCTCACCTGGGAAGGTCCGCTCTTCCCTGAACCGCCTTCTCATCATTTGTGCTCACTGCACAGCAGGCTTCTCGAGGGCAGGACCCGAGTCTTCCTCTTGTTGGATTGGTAATCACGTTGATATAACCTCTAATTTAAAAAAACTTTCACCCACACCCTGTTCAAAATTAATTCAGCAGACAGTTCCTGAACTCCTAAGGCTAGCACGTGCCAGGCACTGTTCCAGGCTGGGGCTCCTGGCTGCAGCGTCACATACTCCTGTGAGGGAGGCAGATGTGAACCAATCCACTGAGGCCAGGCCACTGTGTCTTCTGGCCCCACTTCAGAGCTAAGTTACTGAGCCCAGAGAAGGTGACCCTCCTGCTGGGTCACCCAGCCAGAGAGTGCGGCTGGGCTGGCCCCACGCTGCCCCTTTCCCCCTGTGGCTCAGCAGGAGTCCTTTGACCCAGCCCAGGACAGCCCAGCTCCGATGGTTGCTCCTTAAAGGGATGAGTCTACCGTATTGAATTTCTTCTTCTTTTTTTAATTGAATGTAGTTGATTTACAATATTGTGTTAGTTTCGGGTATACAGCAAAGTGATTCAGTTATATATTGATATATAGAGAGAGATATAGATATGTTTTTTCTGATTCTTTTCCATGTTAGGTTATTATAAGATATCGAATACAGTTCCCTCTGCTATACAGTAAATCCTTGTTGTTTGTCTATTTCAGATAAAGTGTGTGTATCTGTTAATCCCATACTCCTGATTTATCCCTCCCACCTCTTTCCCCTTTGGTAACCACACATTTGTTTTCTATGTCTGTGAATGTATTTCTATTTTATATATAGATTCATTTGTATCATTTTAAAAAATATTTATTTATTTGGTTGAGCCGGGTCTTAGTTGCGGCAGGCAGGCTCCTTAGTTGCAGCATGCAAACTCTTAGTTGTGGCATGCCCGTGGGATCTAGTTCCCTGACCAGGGATCGAACTCGAGCCCTCTGCATTGGAAGTGCGGAGTCTTATCCACTGCACCACCAGGGAAGTCCGTGTATCATTTTTTTAGATTCCACATATAAGTGATATCATATGATATTTGTCTTTCTCTGTCTGATTTACTTCAATTAGTATAATAATCTCTAGGTCCAGCTGCAAATGGCAATATTTCATTCTTTTTATGGCCAAGTAATATTCCATTGTGTGTGTGTGTGTGTGTGTGTGTGTGTGACATCTTCCTTATCCATTCATCTGTTGATGGACACTTAGGTTGCTTTCATGTCTTGGCTATTGTAAGTAGTGCTTCTATGAATATTGGGATCCATGTATCTTTTTTTAAAATAAATTTATTTATTTTATTTATTTTTATTTTTGGTTGCGTTGGGTCTTTGTTGCTGCATGCAGGCTTTTCTGGAGTTGCAGTGAGCGGGGGCTACTCTTCGTTGCAGTGCATGGGCTTCTCATTGGGTGGCTTCTCTCGTTGCAGAACACAGGCTCTAGACACACGGGCTTCAATAGTTGTGGCACTCGGGCTCAGTAGTTGTGGCTCACAGGCTCTAGAGCGCAGGCTCAGTAGTTGTGGTGCATGGGCTTAGTTCCTCCGTGGCATGTGGGATCTTCCCAGACCAGGGCTCGAACCCATGTCCCCTGCATTGGCAGGCGGACTCCCAACCATTGCGCCACCAGGGAAGCCCATGGGATGCATGTATCTTTTCAAATAAGAGTTTTCGTCTTTTCCAGGTATATGCCCAGGAGTGGGATTGATGGATTGTATGGTAACTCTATTTTTAGTTTTTTAAGGAACCTCCATCCTGTTTTCCATAGTGGCTGAACCAATTTACATTCCCACCAACAGTGTAGGAGGGCTCCCTTTTCTCCACACCCTCTCCAGCTGAATTTCTTCTTAAAATGATAGCAAATGCAGCTTCTTATTTTATTTGAGGTCTTACTGGTTGGAAATCCAGTAGATGCCCCAACTAGGTAATGAGCCATTTCTGTTTCTGACATGGAAAGACATTTCAAGGTTGACTTGTTACTTTCTGGATGAAACCAAGGTCAGGGTCACTCTTGTCTTCCACCCACTTCCTCTGTTGCTTGTCTCCTAAAGGAGAGGGTTAGTCCTCATGTCTTGGGTCCTTTTTCCCACACCATCAGCTCCTGTGATCAGGGGCTGGGTCCTTGGTACTCCTGTGTTCCCTCTCAGAGCAGAGAAGGGCTCCATCCAGACTGGGAAGTGAGTCCCCTGCCCCACCCAGAAGTCTGACCCCAGTCTCTCCTGCTGTGGCCGCCACCATCCCTGTGCTCTGGTCTCCAAGGGAGACCTCTGCCCTCTGGACCTCTTGCTCCATCCCTCAGGTCCTGCCTCTCTTGCTGTAGAGCAGGCTCCCAGCCCCCACCAGGCTCACCTGCTTGGCTCCTGTCCCAGGGGACACAGAGATGTTATCCCTGGGGATATGGACGTCAATGGGGGCATTGTTCCCACCTGGTCCTAGCAGAATCAAGGAGGGACAGGACAGAGACTGGGAATGTCCCAGGTGCCACACAGGCTGGCTTTGTCCTCCTCCTCCCCCTCCCACCCTGCCCCCACCCAGACCACAGACCTTTCCCTGCCCCCTTCAGAGGCCCCTCCATATCCTGAGGCAGTGCAGCTGTTGCAGGGGTGAGGTCAGGATGGCTTTGGGCAGTTCTGCAGGAGCAAGGTGTCCCTCTACCTCACGGTGCTCTTTGGAGCTGGGCCCCTGCTCAGGGAAGCCCAGCCCTGCCTGCCCAACTCATCTGCCTGTGGCACTCCCATCTAGGGAGCCACCCTGTCTGGTCCTTGCCCTAGGCCTGCCCCCTTCATGTGCCATGCAGACCCACCCCAAACTTAGCTGCCCTGTGGAGACTTTCCGGCCCCAATCACACGATAGGCCCCCAGGAGACAGAACGGGTTGTATATAAAAATCAGTTCCTAAGATCTGACCCCACAGGGGGGACTCCTGGATTCAGGTCCCAGCTCTGCAAGTAGCTGTGTGACCTGGGTGAGTCACTGCACCTGGAGGCTTCATTGGTCCCATCTATAAAATGACAATGTTTTGGCCCATCTTCCCTAAGCTCCCACTGGCCTCATGCAGCTGCCTCCTGGGAAGTGGAGAAGCAACTGCCCCCCGGGGAGAAAGGAGCCCCCACCCCCAGACTTTTTCCTCTCCTTAACCTCCAGCTGTAGCTTTGTCCCCAAAGCATGAGTGACAGCCACAGAAAGCTAATGGAAACCTGCAGTGCTGCGAGTGAAACTGATCTCCAGATCCAGATCCAGTTTCTCCTCTTAGCCGGCCCCAGGCCTCCCTCACACCTGCTCTGGTCCCCTTTGTACGTTACGCCAGGAGCGCTGGCTGTCTTTCATCCGCCTCCCGCTCCATTCATGCCTTAAGCCCAGGGCACCGCCTCCTGCCGCCTGGCTGGGGCTCGAGTGCTGTAGGCTGGCTGGGCGGGCACCCCAGAGCCCGGCCCTCTTCCCCCTTCCTCTCACCTGGAATGATCGCAGGGAGGGGCGAGCAGGGTGGGAAGCCAGAGGGCAGAAGGGAGGCGCTATGTCCCATCGGATGCAGCAAGGAGAGCTCAACACTGGGGTTTTTGGTTTTTTGCTGAAAAAGGTATAAATTCAGGAGGGCTTTTTGGTGGAGGGACAATTTCTCACATGGATTTAGCACATGTTTAAGCCCCGCAGTGACCACGAGCAGGTCCTGCCCTTCTTGTCAGGACTGATCAGAGCCTGTCATTTATTAACTCAGCAAATATTTCTTGATGTTGACTGTACGAGGTACCATTTTAGGTGTTGTGGGTACAGGTGTAAACAAAACAAAGACCCCGTTTTCACAGAGTTCATATTCCTGACTGGGGGTGAGGGAGACAGACACAAGCATATAGATAAGATGGTAGTTGGTTAGGAGAACTCTCCTGTTTAGGAGAAAAATTAAAATGGATAAGGGAATAGGGAGTGACCAGGTGACAGTTTACATTTGGAGCTCAGCAGGCCTCTCTGAGGCGGTGACACCTGAGCAGAGAGCCAAGTGGACAGCTGGGGAAGACATCTGAGGCAGGGGGAACATTAAGTGCAAAAGCCCTGAGGTGGGGAGAGCTTGGCGTGTTCAGAGAATAGCAAGGAGCCCACTGAGGCTGGAGCGGAGTGACGGGAGGGGAGGATGGTAAGAGATGATGCTGGAATCGGGTCACACAGGGCCTTGTGGCAATGACTCTGGATTTTATTCAGAGTGAGATAGGGTAAGGAAAACAGCCAGGGTGCCTCTCCTTTGGGGCCCCTGAAAGGCTCTAGCAAATCCCCTCTTCCTTACTGCCTCCCAGGATTAGGGAGAAGAGATAAATTTGGGGATCAGAGAGACCAGATCAGACAGACAAGTTTACTCATCCATCCATCCACCCACCTAATCATCTGTTCATCTATCTGTCCATCCATCCATTCATCCATCCATCCATCCATCCATCTACACACCCACCCACCCACCCACCCATCCATCCATCTATCCGTCCAACCACCCACCCATTTATCCATCTGTCCATCCATCCATCCCACCATTCATCCATTGATTTGACAAATATTTATTGCACACCTACTCTGTACTACCACTGACTTTGGGCAAGTGGCTTATTTATCTGTAAAGTGGGGCCAGTGATAATTCTTTCCTGCTTCAGAGACTTGGGAGGACTAAGCAAGACAAAGTACTTAAATTGCTTAGCACAGTGTTGGGCACGTAGTGAGCACCTCATAGGCACATGGTCGCCATGTGACTAGTCGCTGGTATTTACAGCCTCCCTCCACCAGCCTTCTCTGACCCGCTCCAGGGTATCTAACCTGTGCCCACCTTACCCTGGGGAGCTCTCCCAGAGAGGGCCTCCTGCTCTGTTCTCAGAGCTTCCCTGTGCTCCTCTCCCTTCCCAAACTGCCCCACCCCTGCAGCCCACCCTCTGCCCTCTGCCACCTGTCCCATGTGTGGTGTCGGAGCTCAATAGAATGTTCTCTCTGAGCCTCATGTTCTAATTTGCCCTCTTTACTTGTCAGCCGGCCTCTGTCTGCCCCAGCCCGTGGGCCGCCCACTCGCCACCCCCTCCAGAAAGGTGTTGTGCTGTCTTGTGTTGGGGTTCGAAAGCCAGAGACAGAAACTTAATTTCCAGGGAACAAAACCTGGAAAAAGCCCAGACCTTGAAGCCCTTTGGAGTCAGAGATGCTGAACAAATCCTGGCTCCAGCACATCCTCGCTGTTGATCCCTGCAAGTCTCTTTATGTCTCTGGGCCTCAGTTTCTTTATTTGTAAAAGGGAACAATAACACTTGCATAAAGCTCCTACATGAAGAATGTGCTTTGCAAGTCACTGTTAACAGTGGAGGAGTCAGGGTGCACCCCCCTACCACTGAAGCCAGAGCCTGGGGTGTGAGTCCTGGAAATTATACTCAAACGTGCATATACTTTTGTCTGGGGTGAGGGTTCATTGCTTTCATCAGGTTCCCCAAGGGGTCCTGAGCCAAAAAGATGAGAACATGGCCAAAAACTTTAAGTAGTTGAAGAAATCAAGTCTGGAATGTGTTCATTCATTTTGTAAAAATTCAGTTATTCAGACATGTTTCTGGTGTCTATTCTGTGCCAGGCCCTGTGGGGGGAGTTGAAGACACACAGGGACTCCCCCACCCCTCATCAAGGTGTCCCCCTTTTTAGCAGTGGAAGCAAGCCTAATGGGGGCACTGCACTTTAGAGTTTATAGAGCGCCTCCTTTGGGTCATCTTCAGTGATCCTTTCTGCTCCCCTGTGGGAGAGGCTGTTTTACAGGCGATAAAACTGAGACTCAGAGATGCTAAGTGACCGACCCAAAGTCACACAGCTGACACGCGTGCCTTCCTGCCGGCATGTCCCCTGGCCAGCGGGGGTGGACAATTGCTTCCCTGGCCCGAGGTGCAGGGGCTCCCTCTCCTTTTAGCCTTTAGCACGATATAGGCTATTTCATTCCCCCTCTTCTCCTCTTCCTGGCCTCAGATGCTCGATGCAGCCCACCCACGGCCCTCTGCTATAGGAATCGGCAGGGTCCTGGCCTGTCAAGTGTTCCCTTCCAATGACGCTTATCACCACCTGTGTTTTCTTCCCCCCCCCGCGCCCCGTTGAAGGATGCAATCTGGACTTGTTGGAAGAGGCAGGCTGGCTTTGGAGTCAAAGATGTTGAAGGAAGAGTGGCTTGTGCATTAGGTAGAACACGTGGGGTTGTGAGAGCTGGAGGGCACCCGCTGAGGGACCTTCCCTCCCTACACAGCTTCCCTGGCCCCTCCAGTATGCAGTCTTTTTGATGCTACTGAGCATAAGCTGGGCCTCAGCCCACGTGAAACTCTTCACACACACCTCGGGCTCCAGGTGGTCCCCGAGACCTCGTCAGGGGCTAGCCCTGTGCCTAGGTCCCAGCCCAGGGCACAGGGCAGCAGTACAGGAGGCCCAGCGTGTTCCAGTATTTATTTATTTATTTGAAAGGCGCAGCATTTACATACACGGGCTCTTATAACCCCCCCCCACCCCGGGACCGGGAGGAGGGGGACGCTGCTGCCTGGGCCTTTGATGTTCCAGAGGGGAGATGGTGAGATGGTGCTGGGAGTCGCTGCTGCTGTGGCGTGTGTGCGCGGGGCTGCGGGGGAGCCCTGGTGATGTCACCTCAGGAGCCCAAGGGTGGCGGGTGCGGTGGCCAGGCCCATGCATGACTAGAAGGGGTCGGAAAGTGGGAAAGAGGAGGCTGGACCCTCAGGACCACAGCCATTGCCTTGGGTTTGGGAGCACATATGACCTCCAAGGGAGGAGGGGAGAAGGGCAGCAGGTGGATGGAGTCAGGGAGGAAGGAGTCACCAAAGCCCCGTGGACAGAGCCCAGCCTCTAAAAATTGCACCCAGTACCTCCCATCCCCCATCCCCCAGAGAGGCCCGAGGCTGGTGACAGCCCCAAGGAGGTGAACGTCCGGTGGGGCCATCGAGATACAGGCCCGAGACTCACTCAGAACCACAAAGACCCACCAAGGTGGGCTCTGTAAGTGGGTCCTCCTGTCTCCCACATATGTCTAGGGAAAGCAAGAGGCTGTGTGCTGAGTGATGCAGAGTGTTATTCATAAGTGAATAAATGAATGGAGATGTTGGGACAAATGCAAAGACAGAAAGACAGGAGCACATCTAGCATATCAGCCATATTTACTTCTGAGTGTCTCTATGCGCCGGGTCCTCTTCTAGGAATGAGTGAATGAGACATGGGGAGCCCCCATCCCAGATCTATATGGGAGGAGTGCAGAGACACAGGCTCCGGACGCGCAGGCCCAGCAGCCATGGCTCACGGGCCCAGCCACTCCACGGCATGTGGGATCTTCCCGGACTGGGTCACAAACCCGTGTCCCCTGCATCGGCAGGCAGACTCTCAACCACTGCGCCACCCGGGAAGCCCTAGAGCTGTTCTTTTTAGCTCTGTCACTGGAAATAATTTATTTCTTTTTTCAAAGAAAAAACTATTATTTATTTCTTTGGCTGCGTCAGGTCTTAGTTGCAGCACGTGGGATCTTCTTTGTGGCCCGTGGGCTTCTCTGTAGTTGTGGTGCGTGGGCTCCAGAGTGTGTGGGCTCAGTTGTTGTGGCACACAGGCTCTCTAGTTGCAGTGCACAGGCTTAGTTGCCCTGAGGCATGTGGGATCTTAGTTCCCCGACCAGGGATGGAACCTGCGTCCCTTGCTTTGGAAGGAGGATTCTCAACGACTGCACCACCAGGGAAGTCCCTGGAAATAATTTCAAACTTAGAAAAAATTTCACAGATAGAAATAGTACAGAGAATTCCCAGGTGGTCCAGTGGTTTAGACTTGGCACTTTCACTGCTGTGGGCCCAGGTTCGATCCCTGGTCAGGGAACTAAGGTCCCACAAGCCATGCGGTGCGGCCAAAACAAAAAAAAAAAAAAAAAAAAAAAGTACAAAGAGCACACCCTTATACATTTCACTCAGATTAACCTATTGTTAATATTTAATATTTAATCCCATTTAATCTCTCTCTCTCTCTCTCTCTCTCTCTCTCTCTCTCTCTCTCTCTCTGTATGTATTTTTCCTTGAACAATTTGAGGGTAAGTTACACATATCAAGGCCCTTTACCCCTAAATAGTTCAGCATGTATTTCCTAAGAATAGGGATATTCTCTTCCTTAACCACAGTATAGCTATCAATTTTATAATTTTGCATCAATTCAATATTTTATCTAATCTACCATCCATATATCCATGTTCCAATTTTGATTAGACTTAATTCAGTTGAGCTAATAACATCCTTTCCAGGATGTTTTCCGCCTACAGGCCACAGGAACCCAGGAGGTCACTGAGCTACATACAGAGGAGACAAACACTGACAGAGCTGAGTGACAGCAGGCCGAGAGGGCAAGCTCCTGAGTGGGATGGAGGTAAGCATTGGCAGGAGTGGTGGGGGGGTGGTCCCCAGGTCTCAGCTTCTGGGTGGGCTCCTGAGTACCTGAGGAAGCTTCCTCTCACCGTGGATATCTGGGGACTGTCAACCCAGGAAACAGAAAAACCCTGCATTTCAAGGAGGTTTACCAAGCTGCACAGCCAGCATCCCATAAATCTCACCTGCCACCCTCCCCAACACACACTCGGTGGGTGGAGGTGAGCGGGTGAAACATTACATCAGTTATTCCAGATGTTCCAGCCGGCGAGTCCCAGGCTCAGACAGGACCACAGAAGGCCAGTGGGAAAGTGGTGGCCCCGGCTGAGGGAGCCTCTTGGATTTATGGGTCTCCAGAATTTATGGTGGGTGGAGTCTCTACCCAGAGTTTCCCTGGACAGCCTAAATCCTCCTCTCCCTCTGAGGCCTCTTCTAGAAGCAGCCCCCGAATCCCTGCTGTATCCCCATGCCTAGAACAGTGCTCGGTACCTAGCAGGTATCAATAAATATTTGTGGAACGAATGAACTAGTCTTCTTTCTATTCAGGAGACCAAATTAACCCTTGAATTTTATGGCTCTGAGGCTCCACCAAACTAATCATTGGGTGGTTAATCCTGGCGTCTGAGGTTTTGCACATATGCTCCATCCATTGGCTATGTCCAACTGTCTCCATGCACCACCTATTGGAAACATAAAAGGAGCTAGAGGGAGAAAGCATGGTGGGGCAGAGAGGAGTCCCAGGAATAGCAGTGACCACCTGGACTTTACCCCTGCTGAAGAGGCCCAATGGGTGTAGCTTGTAGCAAGAAGACTCATGGTTTGATATCAAGAAGGCCTTCCCAATATATTTTGGTGAATCTTGGATGTTTCCGTTGTTGACCTGTCCAGAGGCAGGGGGATGCCAGGGATGACTTCTTGATCCTCCCAGATGGCCCTTTGGGGCCTCCCAGGCCCAGCCAAGGCTCTGCTCACCAGGTGTGGGTGGCTGGACTGCGGATGGTTGGCTCTAGCCTGCATCCTTGGTGTGCGCCAACCGGGTCAAAGGTGCCTCACACATTGCCTGGCCTGGGATAGTGTCCAGACTTGGTCTCCAGGGTCCTCCCACCCCTGCTGGACAGCGGCCTCTCCCAGTGACTCAGCCCTGATGTCATGGGGCAAGCGGAAAGGCCAAGGGCGTGGGAGGTGGTGGCTCCCTCCCTCCTGTCTTCACCTCCCTGGGCTCAGTCCCCATAGCCTCCTTCCCTCCCACCATCCCTACCCTCTCTCACCTCCTCGTGAGTTTCTCATGAGCCCATGTGCTCAGGGCTGTTGCCTTTCCCTGTGGACACATGCCTTGTGTGTCTGGGTATGTGCTGGGCCACTGTGGCTCATGAAATAAAAGAAGCACAGCTTGAGAGATCCTGGTCTGGATCCCAGGCCCCCTCTCCTACCTGTTAGGGGGTGATGGGGCACCTTTCTTAGATGACTGGGGCATTCTTTTTCACACTGGGGCCTCTCTGTGCCCCCAGGCCTTGGATCTGCTTGTCTGCCCCTTGTCCTCCAGGGCCTCCCTTAGGTGTATGATCTCAGCTTTTTGAGTTCCTTCAGATGGGAGAGGGTCCCTGGGATTCGTACCTTCCCCCTCTGCAGGCCAGTGCACTCAGGCCTCCAACACTGTCCTGCCTGCACCAGGCCAACAGGCTCCCTCCTCCACCCCACTTCAAAGCCCAGAGCCAGCAGGGGCCAATTACATGCCCCCCACCCCCCTCGCTTGTTAAGTGTCATTAGCCCCAGTTTACAGATGAGGAAACTGAGACTGGGGCGGTGGAGGACGTCACCCCCTCCATCCCCATCCTGGCCCTTGTGTCAGGACTGGCACAAGGTCTGGGGACCTTGCCAAGACTCCCCTTCCTTGGAGAAGCTGGTGGCCCAGTGCCCATTCTAGCTCCCACTTCTTGCCTTTCCCCCAGCCCTGCTCTCCTTCCCCTGAAGCCAGCTGTGGGTTTGAGCAGACAGCTGTGGAGCCCCTGGGATGGGGTGGGCAGGAAGCCTCTTTGAAATCTCACAAAGGCAAAATGCAAATGAGCCCCCCAGTTAGTATAGAGTCAGGGTGGTGGTACTTTAGGTAATAGGACTTAGGGAGTAGAGGGACCCCCGCTCCTGCTCATCAGCTTGCCAGAAGCCCCTGCTATGGGAAGAGGCTGGTGATGCTGTCAGCCTGAGTGGAGCTGGCTGGGTGGGGCTGGGTGGGATGAGGTGGGGTGGGGAGGGGGAGAGTGCTGACACTGGCAGGACTTCAGAGGGCACTGAGCTGATGCTGTCAGCGAGGATGGTCCTGCCCTCAGGGATGAGAGAGAAAGCCTGCATCTCAGCCCTTCTGGGGAAGTCAGAGGCTCCCTCTGTGGTCTGGGAGCATAGCCAGCTCCTGGACCCCATTTGACTCAGCCAACTGGGGCTGAGTGGGCTGTGACATCTTTGAGACACCCCCAACAAAAGGGGGAAAAGGCCCTCCTTTTTATAGACAGGGAGACTGAGGTCCAGAGAGCGGAGTGATTTGTCCAACTGGGATCACACAGCACAGAGGGAAGAGCAGAGAGTGTGGAGAATGCCGTTCACGAAATCGGGGCTCCTGATGGAAAAGCAAAGGGAGTAGATGAGAAGTGTGGAGGCTGTATGGGGGGAATGTGTTGCTCACAAAGCTGTAAGTTTCTCAAGTGCTGGGATTTATGGATTTATGGTAAATTCCTTCCATGGCTCCTATGGACAGACGGCATGCTGGGCCTATGACAGAAGATAAATACTTATCTACTCATTAGCTGAGTTTTTCAGTGCTGATGACTCCAGGAATGCACAGGGGTTTAAACTGCAGCAAGAGAGATGGAGGGCAGACTTCAGGAAGAACTTTGTGCTTTTGTGGATGAGGGCACTCTGAGATAAGTGCCTAACTAACACAGGAGCTGGCATTCGGCCCTGTCTGGTACCCTGGATCCTTCTGTGGGGTGGGAAGTGGGCTGCCTTTGGTATCTACTCCATAGGCTCCCCCCTCCACACTGTCCTCACCACGGAATGAAAGGCCCGTGGACTTTGTCTGTCATCATGGGAAGTGCCACGTCCAGCAAAACTAGAGGTGATGTCACCACAGCTTTGGACCAGGTGTGTGGCTGCCCCTGGCTGAGCCTTCACCCCTGCAGCTGTGAGGGTCTCAGCTGAGGTCTCGTGGGGGAGCTGTGGGGAGAGGCAGAGTCAGAAAGCAGAAGGAGCTAGAATCGAAGAGCCTGGCTCCCCACTCTTCCCATCTGTCCCCACCCTGTCTTCCTAACAGGCCTTCCCAGCACAAGATGTGTCTCCTCAGGGTCCTTTTGGCCTGGTGACTCCTTGTCAGTGGCAAGGGCCAGAGAATGTGACTTGGAGAGGAGAGAGGTCAGGGCACCTGGCTCTGTGAGCCTCAGTGGGCATGTCACAGCCCTTTACTGAGCTCAGTCTCCTCTGTTTTCAGATGAAGGGCTTGGACCTGGACAGTGGCTTTGACAGGGGTAAGGGATTCCACCTTGTCCAAACCTGCATAGAAGGACAACTCGGGAGACAGAGTTAAACAGACTTGCTGCAGGTAAATCAAGGGTGGGGTCCACAGTGGGCCTGCTTCCAGCCTCTGTGTCCCCTCCCCTGGGGAAAGCCTCTCCCTCCTCGGCCCTCATCAGCAGAAGCTCAAGCTTTCCCTGGGACAGAGCTTATGTGCCTTAGATTACTGTCAGTGGGCTACTGCCCACCTCCCTTCCTAGAATATAAGACCTTTAAGGCAGCGACCAGCTTCTCTGGCACTGATTGGCTGGCTCAGGTGAAGATGTGTCAGAGGCTGAGTCTCATGAAGCCTGAGCTGCCACAGCTCTCTTAGCTGTCCCCACCTTGGGCGAATTCAGAGACTTCCCCCCTGAAGGCCCAGCTTCTTGCATTTGGGCTGGTGCACAGAGCTCTGGCCCTGGTCCCGATGCCAACCTATGTGCCACAGGCCTTCAGTTGAGGCATTTCCCCTCCCTGGGCCTCCCTTTCACCATATCGTCTCCAAAGTCCCGTCCAGTTAGAACATTGCATCAGAATCTATGCTCAGACACTCATTTGGTCCCACCAATTACCCCATCCTTCTTTCGTTCATTTGCATGCTTGTTTGCATAAAGCCTCATGGAGCATCTAACAGTGTCTATGTTTTTCTGTTGACCTATCTTTGCTTCAGTCTCTGGTTTCATCTTTCTCCTAAATGACATGAACAAGGGGTGGGTGCAATGGGCAGAGACCATGTCTTGTCTCTGTGACCGCATCACCTGGCACAGGGCCTGTGACATAGCATGTGCCCTATAAATGCTTGTTGAAGTGAAAGGGCTGAGAAGAGGAGCTGGGTGGGTACCTTGTGGGAAGGGGGAGGCAGGAGGGGAGCGTATGGGGAGGGGCTGACTGAGGCGGGGGAGTGATAGGCAGAATCAGGGAGGGACATGAGGCAATGTCTACATCCCTAGATTCATCAAGAGGCTGAAATGGGGTTGGGGTCGGTGGCGGGGGGAGTGACGACTGCCCAAGGTCGTACAGCCGGTTGGTGGCAGAGCTCGGACTTGAACCTTTGACTCCCAGGCTGATGCTGAGAGGTTTAGAGGTAGGACGTGGAGGGAGGGGGCTGGGTGGGGGGCTCTCCCTTTCCTGTGTTACCTCCTCTCAGACTGGGAGAGGAGCTGAGTTCACAAGGAGCCAGAGACCTGCCTGTGAAAGGCTCAGGACTCAGCTGGGAAGGTCAAAGGGCCGCATGCTCTGGTCCTGCCATTCCTTTGGGATCCAAAGGGGGTTCTGAAGGGAGTGAAATCCTCAGCCCTAGAGGTCTTGGAGAATCAGGGGAAGCCTGGTGAGAGCGGCCTAGCGTGGTGGCAGGGACCCACTCAGAACGTCTCCAGCCCTGTGATCCAGGAGGGAGTCCAGGAAACATGGGGCACACAGGGCCCACCTCCAACAGCCGGCATTCCAGGCCACCTGCGTCTTCTCAAGGTCATCCAGGGCTGGCACCTGGGGGAGGGCTGGGAGATCGGGTTACTTCAGGCCCCCACCCCCTCTGAGGGGCTTAGAGCATTCACTCCCACTGGTGGCCCAAGGGGGAAAGCTAAGGGCAGGCTCTGCAACTAGAGGTGTGGGTCTGGAAAGGTGCTGGGATGCATTCTTCAGGGGAGGAGGCCGGGCCCAGCCAGGTTCCCCATCCCATACCCCCACCCCCATGTCACTGGCCCTGCTTAAGGACCTCTTCTCTAGGCTACTCAGAAGGGATGGGTGCGGAGCCCCGAGGTCCGAGCCCCTCTCCTCTTGCCCAGGGCTCTTGCTTTGACCGGACACCATGGTTCTCTGGATGGAGCCCCTCCTGAAGGGAGAACAATCAATCCCTGAGCATATCAAACTCACAGGGTTTGCATTCTGCTTGCAGGGAGCCCTCCAGAGTGATGGGAGAGACAGTAATCAGTCTGATGGGGGAGGTAAGACACCAATGTACTCAGGATATAGAGGCAGGGAAAGACAGCAGAGTGTAGCTGATGAAATGAATATTGAAGGGCTGGGGCACAGAGAAAAGGGTAAATAGAACTTGGGTCGGGAATCCCGGCAGACTGCATGGAAAAAATGAGCCTGGAACAGGAGGATAGGAGAAAGGGAGGTTGCCTCAGACAGGCGATCAGCTTAGGAGGGGAGAGCGCCGGTGGGAATGAGAACCCTGAGCTGAGAAGGATGGAGCTGAGGGAGGACAGATCCAAGGAGCTACCCAGAGAAAAGCAGAGAGCCTAGGAATGAAGAGAAGGAGGGAGAATGGGGAGCTAGGAAGATGTTCCCTTGGTCCCAGGCAGAGGGGCTGAGGGGGTGGAGGGGGGACGCTGAGTCCTCACAGGGCAGAGTGAAGGATGGCGGAGATGCAGGGGCCCAGAGGCAGGCCTGGCCCAGAGCCCTGACCGCACTCCCCCTCCCCTGTGCCCATCCTGGCCCACCCTGGCTCTGCCCAAGGCCAGCCGTAACCTGGCCCTCAGCTCTCCCCAAGCGGAGCCAGCCCCAGCCGGTGCCCAGAGAGCAGGGTGCCGCAGCTGCTGTGAGGGTTCAGCGTGGAGCCTCCGTGGGGGTTGATGGGAGACTGCCAGGCGCCGCTTAATAGGATTTTAATTATACAGCTCCAGCAAGAATTTTTTCCCCCCTGGGCTTGGGCCCTCACAGATACCTCCATCTCCACCTCAGCATCCTCCCAGCCCCGGCGGCCCGCTTGCCCAGGCCCCCGCTGCCCGCCCCCGCCCACCACGGGGGGACTCTGGCTATCTCCTCAGGGCCCCGCGGAGGGCTGGCATCTGCCCCCAGCAAGCATGGGGAGGACACCCGCTCTTGGGGAGCATCCTGCGGGGGCGGGGGGAACTCCTCCAAGGCCTGCATCCAGGGCTGAGTGTGGCTAGACTGACTTCAGTGCTAGCGGAGAGGGGCTGCTGGCCACCCTTCCACTCACTACGGACTCAGTGCTCATTTTTCCACAGTGACTGTGCTCCACGCCAGGCCTCTCCACAGGAGTGCCTCATGTAATGCTTACAACACGATGACTCCGGGAGGCAGGCAGGGCAGATAGAATGATAATTTCCATATTATGGATGAGGAAACTGAGGCCCCAAGAGTTTAAGTGTCTTGCCCAGGGACACAGTGAGTAAGGAGTCTGGACTTCAGACTGGACTCCACATTCTGGCTGTGGCCCTGAGCTGCCATTCCCCTCCCCCGCACACCCCAGCCAGAAGGAGCCACACGCTCTGTTTAGAAAGCCCTCCTCCCCTCTCCCCCTATCTCCCACTTACCCTTTAGGCATGAGATGTTACCTCCTTCCAAGAGTTTGTTTTCATGCTCCCACAGCTCCTGTATTTTGCCACCATAACCCATCTGTCTGGCTTGCCATTAATCTAGAAGTTCCTTGACCCATCAAGACAAACCTTCCTGACGCCCACTGGTCAAGCATTCAGAGCCTCCCCAACCAGCTGTGCTCTGTGAAATGACCCCAGACCTCTCCCGCAGTCGGGCCCTCCCCCCCACCGACCCCGCCCCACCGCCTTCCAGTCAGGCCAATGTCGACCACCAGTGTGGCAGGGTGACAAATGGACTTTCTTAGTGGCAGCACTTTGTCTGAGTGAGGCTTTTTTTTTCCTTTTTGGTCTTTATTTATTTTTTTTTGCGGTACGCGGGCCTCTCACTGCTGTGGCCTCTCCCGTTGCGGAGCACAGGCTCTGGACGCGCAGGCTCAGCGGCCATGGCTCACGGGCCCAGCCGCTCGCCGCGGGATCTTCCCGGACCGGGGCACGAACCCGCATCCCCTGCATCGGCAGGTGGACTCTCAACCACTGCGCCACCAGGGAAGCCCTTTATTATATTTTTAACACCTATTTTTTTTGTTTGTTTGAGAATAATTTTAGACGTATAGAAAAGTTGCAAAGATAAAACAAAAAGTTCCCATTACACCCAGTTCCTCTTGTTGTTAACAACCTGTATCACTCGGGTAACTTTGTCCCAGTGAAGAATTAAACACTGGTACATTTCTGTTAACTAAACCCAACACTTTTTTCAGACTTCACCGTTTATTATATTTTTTTAATTCCACGAGTAATAGATGAGTGCATTCTTGCATGAGTTTCAACAGTGTTAGAAAATAAACAGTAAAATAATGATGTCCCTTCACCCCCTCCCTCCAAGGGTAATTCTCCTGCCCGCTCTGTGCACAGGCACTTTCTTCCTGCCCCTTCTCAACAGACAGTGGGTCTTGAGCTCTGGTGGTCAGCACACTGCTCCCCCTCATCCTCTGAGTGGTGTGATGACAGTGGTTCTTACCTACCCCTGTCCCCTGCTGCAGTGAGTGCTCTTCTCTCCAATTTCTGCCTGTTCCTGGAAGCTCTGCTCAAGCCTTGCTGCTCCTGGGCGTATTTGGGGAGCTCCTAGCCCGCAGGTGGGCGCCTTCCTCTCACTGTCCAATCAACGTGACTGGCAAACGGTCGTGGGGTTGACAGAGCTCCCCACACCCTGCTGCTCCCTGCCCAGCTCCTGGAAATCAGGAAACAGCAGGTAATGAGGCTGTTAAGGAAGAGACGAAGGAAGCAGGCTTCAGGAAAGTCACCTGGATGTAATTGGCAGTGGGTAGTGCCCCCAGTACTGTGGGGGAGCAGGTAGGAAGGTACAGAAGACCCAGTGTTTGACCTCAGGGCGTCCCCAGCCTGTGCAGGAGGCACCCACACATCCTGGCCTGGCTCCTGGATGACCATGGCCCATAGAGCTCAGGCCAGGCCCACCTGACTGCCCAGAGGGTGCTCAAAGCTGGGGGAGGGGGGATTCTGGACAAAGTCTCTGCTCTTCCTCTGCCAGATGTGGCTTCTGTTCTTTTCTGATGGCCAAGATATGCCTTGGCCTCAAATCACCCCAGCCAGAGGAGGAGGCTGTATCCCAAGCTTTTCAGTCTCATCCAGACTGAAAAGCTTGGGATACAGCAAGGCCTAGAGGTCAACTTGGACCTATTATGTCAGCCTACCTGCCCCCATCAAAGCATCTCCTGCTTCCCTCCCAGCCTCCTGGCAGGCTGCTGCCACCCACCAGTACCACAGAGGACTTATCCTATCCCACCTATGCCGGTTGTCCTCACCTCATACTTTCCCCCAAGGTCCTGGGAACGGATGGGGCTGGGCCTGGAAGGGGGCCGATGCCTGCAGTGGTAACCGATCACCTGAGGAGCTGACCGTCCTGACTTGCCACCGGTCAGTTCACCCATCTCCCTGCCTCAGCGCTGTGCCTGCCTCCGCCAATCTCAGGAAGAGAAGATTTGGGTGAAAAAAATGGCAGCCATCCTTCCAACGTCTGTTCTTCCCGTTGTCGAGCCTTTTCCCGCAGTCTCACGGCCTCCTCCTGGCTTCCCGGTCCTTCAAGTCAGAGAGGATGGGGCAGGGCAAGGGCCCTGGAGATAGGAAGTTTTTGGGGTGAGGCCTGATGGAGGGGAGGTTGCCGGGGGAGGAGAGGGCAGTCAAGATGTGCCTCCTGTATGTGCTCACGCTCACAGGGTGAGGAGGGACAGGCCCCCTAGGCCACACTGGGCAGGGTCTGCAGCAGGAAGCTACAGCCCTGGGAGAGCTGGGTCTCGGGCCCTGTGGGCCCCAAGCCCAGGAGAAGCTATGGAGCTGGACAGCCTGGTGGGGTGGGGGATTGCAGCATCGTGGCCAGCTGCTGTGGCATGAGATGAAAGGCCAGGAGTGGGGCTACTGGCAGAGGGACAGGCGGCTGGAGGCGTGGGGTGGGGGGGAGGGGAGATAACCCTCTGCGAAGGCTGCCAGGTGTAGACATGGTGGAGTGCGGAGGACGCAGGCGGAGTTTTAGCCCTTGGGATCAGGGCAGAGAGCCTGGAGTTTGAAGGCTTCCCTATGAGATTATGTTGTCCAGCCTGATGCCTCCACGCCCTCGGCCCCAAACCAAGCAAGCCCTGCCTGGGGATGCTCCTCCCTGGCCCCAGCCTTTCTTCCCCTTGCACCTATCCCGAGCAGCGCTTCCTGAAATCTAACTCCGATCCATCTCTTTGCACGTTTACAGGCACTGCACTCCATGGGGACCGTCGGCTAGCCTCAGCCTCTGGTTCGTCACTAACTAACTGCTGGAGAACATCAAACAGCTCAGGACAGGGTTGATCTTGGTCACCTTTTGCCCTTGATTCTGAATTTCTCTTACTTTAGCTGTATGATTATTTGTCCGGTGTCCCCCTACTCCACCTTGGTAAGAAGGTTCTAGAGATCGTGGAGAAAAGAAGAAAAAACCTTCTTGCTTCCTAAATATCTCTCTTAACCTTTCTTCACCATCCTATACCCTCACCCACATCTCTGTACAGGATTCCATCTTTTCTCACGCAGAAATTATTTCAACTGCCCCCCCTAAAAGTCCCCCAGACTCCTCATTTCCCTCCAGTCCATCCCCCAGAGCTTCCACGGTGGTCTTGCTAATGTGAGGATCTAAACATGTCACGTCTCTGCTCAGCACCCTTCAATGCAACCATCAAGAGGGCCCCCTTCTCCAGGCCCCTCAAAACATGAATACAGCACTGGTGCTACATTTGTTGAAGCACCCTTGGATGCCTAGGTCATGCAGGATCTGGTACTGAGGGCTGCATGGCATAAGCCAGAACTTTAAACATCTGCTCTTGTGGTTAACACTGATCATGCCGGGATGGACTTGCTCTAAGTTCATGAAACGAAAAGCAACTGTGTCGAGGCTTCCCTGGTGGCGCAGTGGGTGAGAGTCCGCCTGCCGATGCGGGGAACACAGGTTCGTGTCCCAGTCTGGGAGATCCCACATGCAGCGGAGCGGCTGGGGCCGTGCGGGCCTGTGCGTCCGGAGCCTGTGCTCCGCGGCGGGAGAGGCCACGGCAGTGGGAGGCCCGCGTACCGCAAAAAAAAAAAACTGATAAAAAAAAGAAAAAAAGCAACTGTGTCTGTTTGCCATCCCAGTGTGCCTCTGCCAGTGACATCAATGAACACTGTACAAGTGCTTTTGGGTGAAATAAAAAATAAATGGATATACTTATTAAATCCTTCCTCCCAGCTGGCATACATGTAATAGGTTATTTTAAAAGATTCAAGAATAATGCAATGGATTCTTTTTTTTTTTTTTCAATGGATTCTTATATAATAAAATTTCCTGGTGTATCAAGGATCCATGTTCCTGCTTCCCCTCGAGTTCCGGAAGTACACACAAATTAGCATAGTATTCAAGATAGATGCACATTGCAAGTGAGAAACATTTTACTCTACTAAATAATTCATATAACAATTTGTATAAATGTAAGTCTAGATGCACCGTACATGAAATTTGACAACGAATCTTTGTATTGGCAATTCGATGGGCATTGAAAGCTGGAATTACAAAGCATTATATTTTGTAAATATATAAAATATCATACATAGTTATGTTTACAAAATTTTAAACATTTAGATTTACATCAATAATTCTGATTTAGTGTCTTGATGTTCATTAGCTATAATTTGTATTTTGCCTTTTAATTTTAATTGTTATATTAGAATATTTTAGTCAATTAATATTCATCCATGTAAAATCCATGGCTTTATGAACATTTAAAGTTTTTATTGTTATGAAGGCTTATTGTCAAGGAAGGCAAGAAGAACATATTTTATTTAGCAGTTTGCTATCTCGATTTGTGGGCCTCCATTTGGACGTTTGTCCTGGGCCCTGCACATTTTGGGGTGGCCAGCTTCATCGCTGCCCACTTCCTGCTGGACTCCTCGGCCTGGCCCACAGAGGCCTCCGCAGCTTGGCCTCTGCCTACTCTTCCAGTCCCATCTGCTGGATGTCTTCCCACGGCCCCGGTCAGGGGGTGGTTCCCAGAACACGCTGTGCCTGCGCCGTGCCTGCGCCGTGCCTGAGATGACCTCTCCTCCCCTTGCCCAGCCATACTTTTAGTCTTAGCCCACACGTGCCCTCCCCTGGCCCCAGCAGGCAGAACGGGTGCCCTTGTGGATGCCCCAGGCTGTTTGGAAGCATCTGTCAAGGCACATCTTCCACCATGAGGTGAGGCTTGTAGGCTCTGCCTCGCCCACAGATCAGGACCTTCTCATAGGCAGGGAGGGGCGGAGCTCCGGCAGCAGGTAGTGGCCAAGGTGGAAGGGAGATCAGAGCTCAGTTCTGTTTCAGTGCTGGGACCATGGAGGCTTTGATACCTCTGAAGTCTGTAGGACTTGGACCCTGAAAAAAATAGAAGTTCTAGGGACAACTAGCTGAGACCTTGGTCTTTGCCCAGGTCTCAGCTGCCTGAGTAAGACCCAGAGAGTCAAGGCCTGTGAGGAGGTTGGCAGGAAGCCCCATCGCCGCCCCCGACCCCTGCCAGCTGCCCTGTAGCTATGGGGTGAACGAGGGAAAGGGGAGGCAGGAAGCTAGGAGGTAGCCAGAATGGGGGGTAGGATGGAGGCTGGAAAGAGGCAGGGCCAGCCAAGGAGGCTGACTGATAGCTTCATCATCATCTCTGGCTCCCTGGGGGAGGATTGTCTTGTTGGCAGAAGTTGGTGGGGCGGGGGGGCGCAAGTGGAGTATGAGGGGAGCCCTGCCTTCAATCTCCTCAGAGGACGGCTTCAAACGTGTTGGAGTCCCAATATTTATTGAGCACCTACTACGTGCCAGGCACCGTGCTGATGTGTTTCACCTCACTTTCCCTAGAGAACCACAGCCTGTCCATCAGGGAGGCATTAGAGACCATCCAGTCCATCCTCCCATTTGACAGAGGAGGAAACTGAGGCTCAGAAAGGGGGAGTGACTTGTCCCACGGTGAGTGAGAGGCAGAGTCTGGGCTGAAGATTGGGTCTCCCGACTCCTCACCCAGGGGGCTCTCTCACTATCCCTGGGACCTCCAGGACAAGGATGTTCTCTGCCCAGTGCCGATGGAGCCCATGTCCCATGTCCCCAGCATGGTAGCAGGCCCCGTGGGAGGATTTCCTGATGCTGCCATCCTCTGTGCCCCACCCCACCCCTGCTGGTGCGTGATGCAGAGCAGTAAGGGCTCAGTCCCGCCTCAGTTCCCCTTTCTCCCATGGACTGGAGAGCCTGGCCTCCCTGGGCCTTGCCTCCCAGGGCCCAGCCGTCTCTTCTCTGGATCCCTGAGCCTCTATCTAGCCTCCAGCTCCCCTAAGGCTCAGACCCCTGGGATCCTGATCCCTTTAACCCAACAGCCGGAAGAGGAGTCTGAGACGACCCCCAGCACTAGGAAGTGAGAGGCTGGGTCCCTTGTTTCACTTATTTATTTTTTTCATCATCATGATCCTTTGTCATCAGCATCCTCACAACAATAATAGATAACATTTCAGTGCTTGCTCTGTACCAGTGGCTCCGCTTACAAGCAAGTGCTATTATTATTTTTCAGCTGGAAAAACCGAGGTCAGAGAGGCTGAGTGAGGCCCAACAGCACACTATTAGAAAGCGACAAAGGGGCTGACTCCACAGCCCGTGAGAAGGACACAAAGCCGAGCAGTTCCACCCTATCTCCAGTCCCTCTAGCCATGGCCATCGGCTCCTCCTGCTTCTCCTGGAACCCCTGAGAACCCTGCCATGACCCCTCCCCATCTGTCCACCTCCCAAGACTGCAGGTTGGTCAGCCAGCAAGGCTGTCGGGAGCTGGGTGTATGCAGACCCACCGGAGAAGGAACCGGTTTCCTCCTCTTAGCCTTGGTCCTCTCGCCCATCCCACCATGGCTGCGCTGGCAGGTGGCTCTGGATGTGCCGTGAACGGACAGGAGCTCTGCTAATGACCCCTGTTCATTCGGCCAACAGGCATGGACTTGAGCTCGTCTTGTGCACCTGACACTGCACTGGACACTGAGCACGCAGGTCCAGGCATGGACTCTGCCACCCTGGAGCTGACTGTCCAGGGCTGGTGACGGAGAAGAAACCTGTTACCTTCATTCATTCAACAGATGATGATCCCCGTGCGCCAGGGTCTATTCTAGGCTGGGGATACAGAAATGAACAGAACAGTCCCAAATCCCTGCCCTTAAGGAGCTCACGTTCTAGAAAAGGGAGACAGAAAGTAGTTAAAAGAAATAAGCAAGTGATATAGCCTGTAGAAGGGGATGTGTGCTGTGGAGAAAAATAACGCAGGGAGGGAGTCAGACAGTAGGAGCGTGGCTGCAATTACGTCACAAAACTAATTGGTGCTGTGACAGTTTGGGGGCTCCAGGAGAGTAGATAAGGGACCTCTGATCCCTCCTTCAGCTATACTCACTCCCCTAGAGGGAGATGGGAACAGAAGCGGAGAATTTGGAGCATCTGAATCTCAGGCCAGTGGAGCCTCCTGAAATGATCTCTGATGCCCACCTGTGTCAGAACTTGCAGTCTCTGTGCTGTGCGTACCCAGAATGCACGGGGACAGGCCTGCACACACGTAGGCACATGTTCAGCTGAACATGGGTGGGCATGTGCCATCGAACGGGTGCCCAATTACTGAGCACCTATGCGATTTCGAGTACCTTGTGCCCAAGAGGCAAAGAAAAGAAGGCATGAAACAGCCAGCATGAAGGCAGGGGATGCACAAGGGAGAACCATGGAGCAAGAGGTTACAGAAAACTTCCAGGAGGCAGCAGAAGCTGAACTGGGCTGGGTTGCCTTCACTAGATTAAGCTCAAATAACTACAGCTTGTCTGTAATGAAATGAAATGGGCTAGCTCAGAAGGTAGTGAGTTTTCCTCACTGCAACCACAAAGGAAGGCTTGACAACAACTCGTAAAGGGGATTCACAGACCGAATTCTTCTAAGAATTCTAGTACTGATGTCTTCTAAGGTGTCCAATGAAGCTGAGGAAGCCACTGAAAAACAAGAGGGAAGATGAAGCACTTGGCCTTCATCTTAGAGGGCAGTGGGGAACCATGTAGTGTGTCTGGAGCAATGGAGAGACACAGGGAAAGCTGAGTCTTGGGAAGATGAATCAGACAGCGTTATGCTGGACCACACTGGAATAAGGAGGGATGTGGAGGGGAGGAGACCAACTGCTGTACTAGCCAAATGCACCAACAGATGTGTGTGCATGTGAGGACATGTATATAATATGTGTGCGGGCAATAATCTCCAATGACTAGACAATCATCTGTTGTGAGAGCGTTGAATGGTCTCTATTCTTGAATCAGGGGCTGACCTCAACAATATCTCAGCCTCGTTTCCAAAGTTTTAAGCACGTGCAGGAGTCTGTATGGGTGTGTGTGCACGCTTTGGCAACCATGAGTGTATACTAGCTGAGCACTCTATCCATTGAGGGGGCTGTGTACAGTGAGCAGCAATGTGCACTGCAGCACGGCTTGGGGTTGGGGTGGCTTTGCGGGCGTCTATTTGGGGGTGCAGCTGGGGAGCTGCATGCCCCTGTCAGAGTGTGTGAAGAGGGGAGTTCAGGGATTCTGCTGTCACATGTATAACACACGGGTGTCTGGCATGGGGAGGGGTACACGTATGCAGGCAGAAGGACTGGGGAAGTCCAACTGTTGTGTGAGGCTCTGTGAGTGGATTTTGTTCATTTGCTTGTGTGCAGGCTCAGGTAGAGGACTAACCAGGTGTGTGGCTCCAGGTGAGAGTCTGATTTCCATCTAGTCTGGGGATGCCTGTTTAGAGGGTCGCCGTGAGCCAGGGGCTTTTCTGCACACCAGCGCACTGAACTGTCCTACCACCCTGCGGGGTACATATTCTTGTTTCCGTTTCAACAGGTGCGGAAGCCCGGGATCTAAGAACCTTGCCCAGGGTTACAGTACCATCCAAAGCAGAGCCAGGGCCCAGGCTTCCTGTCTCTGAGTCCAGCACTCTTGGCCACCTCCAGCATCTGAAGAGGTGAGTCACCAGAACATCGTTGCGGGAGACAGTGATCCGTTTAAGCATCTCTCCCCAGGCACCCACCCCAGGCCAATGTCCACCTGCCTAAGTTCTCTGCCCCCATCCCTGCCCTCATCCTGACCTCTCCGGCCCCCCGCAGGCTCGTCTGCTTCCCCCAGGCCCTCTCTCCCCGAGATGCACATCCTCGGCCGCCACCTCATTGAAGCGCCTGCCCAGAACAGCTTGCCTGTGTATTATCCATATGTTTTCACCCCCAGCTGGGTGCTCAGTTATTGTTCTGGCGCAGGAGGGCGAGGGGGTAGCTTGTGGGTGTAGCGACGCCAGGCTGTCTGCTCAGTTCTCTGCTTGTTATTACCTCTCCTCCAGGCTCCCATTAGCCTGCCTGCTCCAGAGGCCCACTCAGGCTCCCAGCTCCTCGGCACCTTTGTTCCTTAATTATCACTGGGGAGCCCCGCTCACCTGCCCGCCACTTTCTAAGGAGCTGTCTGGCTCCCCTTCCCCACACTGTACCCCCAGGACCTAAGCCAGTATACCTCCTGGGACG
Organism: Lipotes vexillifer; assembly: GCF_000442215.2. Lineage (NCBI taxonomy): Eukaryota > Metazoa > Chordata > Mammalia > Artiodactyla > Lipotidae > Lipotes > Lipotes vexillifer. The sequence continues at coordinate 1,085,504 of NW_006791954.1, read as the reverse complement.
GGACTGGTGTCTAGCAGCAGCTCCCCTCAGGCTTCAGCAGGCTCCAGGGCCTCAGGCCTGGCCACTCCCCAGCCCCTCTTAGAAGCCCTTTCTTTTTTGTCTGCCACGTCCTCTGAGAACCCTGCCCAGATTGACACTGCCTTGGCTCTCGGGGCTGGAAGGGACTTTACCATGTGATTCAACACCCACCTCCCCATTTACTGCTTGGATTGAGCCATCTACAGAAGGTAGTCAATGAGTATTCAGTGAGAGGATGATTAACTTCTGCAGTCTCTACTTGAATGCCTCCCTAATGGGTAGCTCACTCTCTTCCAACACAGCCAGTTACACTTGGAGATGGCTGGGACTGTTATAAAACTGCTCACCCACATCTCTCCCGAGGACCCTCTGATTTTCATGGTCTTAAATCTAGAGTCCACCTTCTGTGTCTCTGAGTCTGGGGCTAAGTCGTGTCTTACCTGCTGGGGGCTCACTGATGCCCGTCTCAGGCAGGAAACCTCTCAGTGTGAGGCTTTGTCCAGGGGACACTTGATTCTCCTCTTGGGCTCGGGGACTCAGCCATGCCCCAGCCCAGCTCTAGCCCCTGGCTTTCCTCCTGTCTCAGGCCTCTGGCTGCTGTTCTTGAGCAGGAAGGTGAGGGGGAGCAGGTACGGGGGGCTGGGGGGCACCCTCAGGCCAGATGGCAGACAGCCAAGGACAACAACCATGGAGGAGGGTGCTTGCTGCACACAGGCCAGGCTGCAGGAGGGAAGGCCTCAGGGAGTCGGAGGGAGACAGGAATCTCCCCTCCCCAGCCAGTCTGTTGCCCTGCCTCCTGACCCTTGCCCAGCTCCCTGTCCAGTGCACTGTGGGTACGAGGGGATCAGGGACCGAGCTTCGGGTGAAGGAGCCAGGAGTGAGCTGACCCGTGCCCTCAAGTCAGGACAGCAACTGCCTAGGCTGTGAGTGCCCAGTGCTTCTCTCCCCGACCCTCACTCACCTCATCTTTTTTTTTTTTAAGCTAATTAAAAAAAATAATAATTTAATTAATTTATTTTTTTATACAGCAGTTTCTTATTAGTTATCTACTTTATACATATTAGTGTATATATGTCAATCCCAGTCTCCCAGTTCATCCCCCCCTCCCCTCCGCTTTCCCCCCTTGGTGTCCATATGTTTGTTCTCTACATCTGTGTCTCTATTTCTGCTGGTTCAACTGTACCATTTTTTTAGATTCCACATATATGCGTTAATATACAATATTTGTTTTTCTCTTTCTGTATGACAGTCTCTAGGTCCATCCACGTCTTTACAAATGACCCAATTTCATTCCTTTTTATGGTTGAGTAATATTCCATTGTATATATGTACCACATCTTCTTTATCCATTCCTCTGTCGATGGACATTTAGGTTGCTTCCATGTCTTCACTATTGTAAATAGCCCTGCTATGAACAGTGGGGTGTGTGTGTCTTTTTGAACTATGGTTTTCTCAGGGTATATGCCCAGTAGTGGGATTGCTGGGTCATATGGTAGTTCTATTTTTAGTTTTTTACGGAACCTGCCTACTGTTCTCCATAGTGGCCGTATCAATTTACATTCCCACCAACAGTGCAAGAGGGTTCCCTTTTCTCCACAGCCTCTCCAGCATTTGTTGTTTGTAGATTTTCTGATGATGCCCATTCTAACTGGTGTGAGGTGGTACCTCATTGTAGTTTTGATTTGCATTGCTCTAATAATTAGTGATGTTGAGCAGCTTTTCATGTGCTTCTTGGCCATCTGTGTGTCTTCTTGCCTCCACTCATCTTGATCCAGTTGGGGAGTTTCCTTTGGATCTCCATCTTTGTGTTCTTTAAGTGGGTTTCGGTCTTCTCTCAGACCGGGGGCTCTTGACAGCAAGGCCGTGCCTCTCCCCTGAATCTGGGGGCTCTGTGAGGGCAGGGTTATACCGCTCTCCAGTGTCTGGGGACTCCTTGAGGGCAGGATCATGCCTCTGTCAATTTGGGCCCACAGTGGGGCGGAGACTGGAGCCCAGCCAAGGCCTGGTCTTGGCTCTGAGCTTTTTGCGTCCCAGGAGTGCTACGCTGAGGCCAAGAAGGCGCCTGGTGCACGTCAGAGGGCCCTCGGGACAAGCACCGGCTGGGGGTGGAGGACTTGGGTCGGAAGCCACCTCCAGCCACCGGACTGTGACCTCAGCCGGGCAACCCCACGCTGCTCTCCGGATCTGACTCAGTCCCTTCCCAATTCTGCTGGGCGTCCATTCCCAGGGCCAACCCCCAGGAGGCCGCCAGATGCCACAGGCCCCACCCAGACAGAGACCATCCCCTCCTGGTTGGGCAGCCAGGGGCTCCAGCAGGATCTGAGGCGGGAGCAGAGGGCAAAGGCCACTTGCTGGGCCACTTGCTCCACCACCCACCTCCCTTCTCTCCTCACTCAATTTGTCCAGACCTGAGATTTCTGTCTGGGTGTCAGCGTGGGCCCTGATCAGGAGCCCCCCTCCTCATGGAGCCCCTGATCCAGAGGCACCCCCATACAGGTTGGGGACAAAAGGACCCCCAAAGGGCAAATGCGACAGTTCTTCTATGATAGTCACTCCCTTGGGGGTCTCCCAAAATCTTTCCTAGAACTTTTTTCATTATGAGGCAATACATGAAAGCAGCGTCTCTGGAATGTTCCCTGGGACCTGTGTCCAGATACGCAGAGGTGTCTGGGGGCTATGGGGCATCGAGATCCTAGAGGGGAAGGATGAGAAATGGCCCTGACTGATCTCAGCACTCACCCGCTCAGCCAAAGGGATCTTTATCAACGCAAATCAGAGCACCTCCTTTCCCTGCTTCAGTCCCTCCAAGGACCTCTCATCTTGTTCAAAGTAATATGGAGGGCTTCCCTGGTGGCGCAGTGGTTGAGAGTCCGCCTGCCGATGCAGGGAACACGGGTTCGTGCCCCGGTCCGGGAAGATCCCACATGCCGCGGAGTGGCTGGGCCCGTGAGCCATGGCCGCTGAGCCTGCGCATCCGGAGCCTGTGCTCCGCAGGGGGAGAGGCCACAACAGTGAGAGGCCCGCGTAACGCAAAAAAATAATAATAATAATAATATGGAAATTCTACAAGGCCTACACCACCTGGACCCTTCTCACCTCCTGAGCTTCCATCTTCCCCTCTCCCCTCATTCATTGCACTCCAGGGTTACCAGCCTTCTTGCTGTTCCTCAAACAGAAACACCTGCCTCAGGTATACTTCCCACCTGTGCCTCAGAGCCTTTGCATTGGCCATTCCTTCCAACTAGAATGCTCTTCCCTAC
>NW_006791954.1:1069634-1082216 GCF_000442215.2 Lipotes vexillifer | reverse complement strand
CTTTCTTTATTTTTGTCATTCAGAGCTCAAAAGACCTCTTCCTAGGGACTTCCCTGGTGGCGCAGTGGTTAAGAATCCTCCTGCCAATGCAGGGGACACGGGTTCAAGCCCTGCTCCAGGAAGATCCCACATGCCGTGGAGCAACTAAGCTCTTGAGCCACAACTACTGAGCCCGTGTGCCACAACTACTGAAGCCCGTGCGCCTAGAGCCCGTGCTCCACAACAAGAGAAGCCACCGCGATGAGAAGCCCACGCACCGCATGCAAGAGTAGCCCCTGCTCGCCGCAACTAGAGAAAGCCTCCGCGCAGCAACGAAGACCCAACACGGCCAAAGAATAAATAAATAAATAAAAGAAAACTAAAAAAAAAAGTATTAAAACAAAAACCTCTTCCTAGAGGCCTTCCTAGATGATGTAATTTAAGACAGTGCCCCTGTGTCTCCTGGCAGCCCTGTGTCCTCTATCTCCACAACTTGGCTTTATTCTTCCTCACAGCACGATTACTACCTGAAATGAATTTCTCTTTAATATCTTGGCTATTGTCTGTCTCCCCCACTAGAATGTAAGCTTTCTGAGGATGGCTGTGTCCTTAAGGCCCAGCACAAGGCCTGACAGAGTGGGTACTCAGGAGATATCTATTGAATGAAATGAGTGACCTGGGGAGAGAGAGACACACATAGAGATAACCCAAGTGCTGGCGGGATCAGTACAAGCAAGGACCAGGGTAGTGGGCCGTGTAGGAGTGTAGCGGAGGGAGCTGGTCCTTTGGCTCCCAGGCCTCAAAGGGCACATCAAGGGCTGAGGGAGGAGGGGACAAGGTAAGTGGAGCTGCCACTTAGTGCCTTCCTAGAATGACTCCCAGACCCCACTCTGAGGGCCAGTGGGGAGACCAAGGAAAGAGGTCCCACAGTCCCTACTCCCTGGGCATCCCCAGTCTGGAGGGGATAGAAAACAGTGCTCGTAAATTCCTCAAGGTCAGGCCTCTGCACTGAGCTCTGGGCCTGGGTCTCCAAAGCTGGGGCTGTTTCTGCTTCACCCAATGCATCAGGCTCAGCATGTTCCAAACCCGACTCCTCATCCTTCCTGCAACTCGCTCTGGCTTCCCCAGTTCTGTCAACAACCTCCCGCTTCTCCCAGGGAAGCAGGCCCAAACACCCAGCGTCACCTCTGACCGCTGCCTCTCACTCACCCCTGGCCCTCCAGACTCCTCCTCCTTATGTGGTGACCAGAGACCAATGGTCCCATGTCCTCTGCACCCTATACGCAGCTGGAAAATCAATCTGCCAAGGCAGCTTCACCTACACTGGCCCCAAACGCGCCCAGTCTCTGAGACAAACTCCACCAGGGGCTTGGTGGGGGCAGGGCGAGGAAGAGGGACGCTGCCCAGTTCTGACCCCCATGCTCTTTGCGGGAAGCTGGGTTTGGCTATAGGAAGCACATGGACTCTAGAGTTAGGCAGACTTCAGTTGTCTCCCTTTCTCCTTAATTCTATGACCTTGAGGAAGTTGCTTAACTTCTCCAAGTCTCAGTTTCCCCATCTATAAAATGGGGATAACAATGTATATCTCACCAGGTTGCTTGGGGATTAAGTAGGAAAACAGACAATAAGCACCTAGCAAAAATCTGGAAGACAGCTGATCTCCAGGAAGTCCCCGGAACCACTCCTGCCCTGACCATTCTGTCTCCTGCACACGCCTGCTACTCCCTTGGCCTCGTGATAGCTGCACTGTCGGAGTGGCTGGACACTCCACGTCTTTGGATGTCAGCTGCCCACCCAGGCTGGCAACTGTTTCCAGGTGGGCAGAGAACCCTTCCTGGATCGCTCCCCAACCGAGCGCGCTATGGTGCTAAACATATAGTAAGTGCTCAGGAAATGTCTGTCTTTTGATTTGCTACAAAGCAATAAATAAGGCAAATCAGTATAAAGCAAACTGAGGTGCTGGGAGGGATTCTGGGAAAGGTGGAAGTGCTGAGCTTCTCACCAGGGACAGGAACTTGGCTCAGTGCTTTATGTGTTACCTTTTCATTCTCACCACCCTGGGAGATAGTATTAGCCCCATTTTACAGGTGGCAAGACTGAGGTTCAAATTGGTTTGGTGACTTGACCAGGGTCACCTGGCTAGGAATTGACAAGGGCAGGACTTGATCTGAGGCTGAGAAGGGTGTTTTCTGGAGGAGGACATTCCCGAGGGGGAGGGTAGCCTGCTCAAAGGTTCAGAGTGGGAAGGCCCAGGTGAGTCTGGAGAGGGACAGAGTAGGCAGATGGGTTGGAGGGGACAAGGGTCCCTGGGGGAAGGCCCTGGTTTGCCTTTGGAAGAGGAGGGTCTGAAACATCTCTCTGATACTAGAGAAAGATACAGCAAGACCGTCCTGAAAAGCTGGCTGCAGCTCGAGAATTTTCCTTATCAGAAAAAGCCACAGCTAATCTCCTGCATCCCTGCTAGCTAACATACTCAGCCTCCTGTCCCCAGAGCTTAAGGATGGAGGGGCAGAGAAGATGGCGTCTCCGTCCCCTCCCCACAGAGGCAGGGATGTCAGGGAGGCTGAGAGTGATATCACCGGTGACCTCAGGTTTCTCACCCATCTTCCCAAAAGCAGTTTCTCCAGAGTCACTGGTCCAAGTGACTTGCCCAAAGCTCTCATATCACAGTCCCTGCTGCTGTCACCCCAGCCACTTGTCCCAGATGTGGCCTCTGCAGAGCCTTACTTACCCCCAGCTCTCATTGTGGTGCTGGGCTTGAATTCCCTGGTTTCCAGTACTTGGCAAGAGACCCTCACAGTACCCAGACCCCCACTGACCAAGCCCTCCATGCGGGCAGCCAGGCCCAGCTGGAATAACACAGCTTCCCTCCCTCCCTTCCTCCCACAAGCACTGGACTATTTACAGCTCATCAGGGCCTTCACACCCATGAGCTCACTGGTGCCTTCCCCACCCACCCTGGGAACCCAGCAGGGCAGGCGCCATTAGCCCCATTTTGCAGATGGAGAAACTGAGGATAAATGCCTTGCCCAGTGAGTCCCCTAAAGCCCAGCCCCCTGACTCCTTAGTCTGAAGCTCTTCTCAATTCCTCTAGGAGGGTGGCCCAAACACCCCTAAATGGGACAGCTTCAGGCCAGGGTCAGAAGAGTGGAGGGATAGGTTCTGTTGAGTGAGCCAGTCACAGGAGCTAGAAGGAGCCTCCAAGGCAGTTGCCCAGGAGGGTAGGAATAGAGGGAAGCTTTCATGGCTTCAGCCATGGCTGGTAAGAGCCTGGCAGGGGCATGTGGGGGCAGGACAGCCTGAAGGCTGGGCAAGCTGGCCGGGAGTACGTTTGGAGTGTTGGCTCCCCAGGCTAGAGCAGGGGAAGGGGGTGAGGTCCAGCCTCTGAGCTCCTTCCTGGGCAACCAGACTCGGGTGCTATATGCAGGCTGCAGCAGGAGGGACACCAGGTAGATACCAGAGGGGACTTCCTATCCACAGAGTTCCTCTGCCACGTGGACAGGTTCCAGCCCAAGTCCCCCCCTCATCATCTCACATGAGGATTATGCCACCTCACCTCACCTCACCTCCTGCATTTGTTCCACCCCAGTCCTCCCAGTTGTCCAGCCTCCAGGACTCGCTCTCCCTCCCAACCTGCACCAAGTCCCAGCAGCCCCTCCCAGAAGCCTTCTCTGATTCTATGTCAGACTCAGAACATCACTGTCCTCCTAGCCTAGGGAGCGAGAGTTTGAATCCTCCTTGTCCTTTGTCTTAGAGCCTGTGTATTGGAGGGTTCTGACTCCGCCATAAGACTGAGGGCTTCCGGACAACAACTGTGTCTCTCCCATCAAACTGTGCAGGCCTCTAGCTCGGCCTTCCTCAGCCTGGGCAGCCTCTGCCCATAGGGGGCGCCCAAACAGTGTTGCTGAGCCGAGGCATCCTCGCTGCCGCTTGAACTGGACCAGGCGTGGATTACCTGCAGTGACACGGATCCAGGGGAGATGTCAAGGGCCCCTCCAAAGCTCCAGCTTACTTTTCAATTAACCTTGTCAAAGGGACGGGAGAACTTTGAAATAAGGAGAGAGGCCTCTCATTTGGGATAGGAGACTGGGTTCTAGACAATGACCTCGAAAGAAGACTCCTTGACCTTCCAGGTTTGGGGTTGGTGAATGGCTTGAGGTGCCCACACAGCCACAGTGGACCCAGATGTCCCCCTTGGCCCTGCTCTGAAAGTCCCTGGGCTAGTGGGCAGAGGCCCCAACCAAGCAACCCCTATTTCCTTCCCCAAGTCTCTTGGAAAGAGTGGTGAGTCAGTTGTGGCCATGAACTCATCCTAGGCAGTAAAAATAGGAAAACAAACAGAGCCCTCCTCCAGGCGGAGGATAGGGTAAGGGTGAGGGGGAAATGGGTTTTTCCCCAGCTGGGCAGAAAGGACAGCCATCTTTTTTTTTTTTAGATGTTGGGGTAGGAGTTTATTAATTAATTTATTTATTTTTGCTGTGTTGGGTTTTCGTTTCTGTGCAAGGGCTTTCCCTAGTTGTGGCAAGCGGGGGCCACTCTTCATTGCGGTGCACGGGCCTCTCACTATCGCAGCCTCTCTTGTTGCGAAGCACAGGCTCCAGACGCGCAGGCTCAGTAGTTGTGGCCCACGGGCCCAGTTGCTCCGCGGCATGTGGGATCCTCCCAGACCAGGGCTCGAACCCGTGTCCCCTGCATTAGCAGGCAGATTCTCAACCACTGCACCACCAGGGAAGCCCAAGACAGCCATCTTTTGAAGTCCTCAAGAGTGAGGCCGGCGTCCTTACGGCCCCTAGAAACTCAAGCACATCAAAGCCGCCCAAGAAATGTGGTTTGAGGGGCATGCTGTCTCACACACAGCCATAGTCACACACAGTGACACAGCTGAGTCCCTGAGGGACACACAGTGACACACAGTTGAAGGCATGTAACCCACCCGGCATAGACGCGCACCATCACAGAGCCAGACTGGAAGGCACACTCGAGACAACATCACAGAGTCCCACATCGTCACATACACCCACGACAGCTGTCTCCTCCCAGAGGTGCACACACCCAACACCCAGAGCTCTGGAACTAGCCTTCGAGAGGCGCGCACCACACAGCGCACGCAATGTCCATTTCTACACAGATAGTCACACAAACACACAGCCACACTACGGTCACTTGCAGCGCACAGCCACACAGCCCCCGCACAAAGCGCAGAGCCACACCCAAGCCACAAAGAGTCACACACATGCAGTCTCAGTTACATACTAGTCACATGCTCACATCCCCACATTGCCAGCTCCATCACGGAGACCCACTGTGTTCACGGACCCTCTGGGGCTGAAACCTGGTGGGAGCTGGCCCCTGTGGTAGGAATGGGGTTGTCTGATTCACGGCTGCCAGCTTAACCCCCTCCCTCCTCTTGGCTGTACCTCCCTGGCCATGCTCTTTTATGAGCACCCACTGTTTTCATTCTCCAGGCTTTGCCGAGTCTCCATACCCATTGCCACCGAGGGGATGGGCATGTAGCCTTGGAGATGATTGAGTCCAATCAGCATTACACCTCATCCATTAATTCCACACGCCCAGGTGGAATCATTCGGCCCAGCTGCTGCGCTGGGTGCTGGTGAAGAGCAAGGTTATTGTAAATCAGACCAAAATTTCCCACCAGTGTAATGGCTATTTCCAAATGTGTGCCTGTGTGACCCTCTGTGGATCTAGCCCCGGATACCAACTCGCTCCCATGCCTGGGCCTTGGGGTGGCCCCCAGCAAGTCCAAGGCTCTTCAATCTCATTCTTCTCCGTGGCCATTTCCAGGAGGGTGAATGGCTCTCGTGTAATTGACACAACCCCTGAGGGTGGCATGGGGGACAGACTCAGGAAAGACTTCTGTGTCAGCATCCCCTCCCCACCTCGGGGGGAGTGAGCCTTGACAGGCAGCTGGCGTGGAGAACACCCTGTACTAGGGTCCAGAGAACCAGGCTTTCTTCCAGTTCCAGCATGTCATCTTGGACCAATCAAGTCCCTCCTCGGGCTCGGCCTCTCCACATGTAACACAAGGGCAAGGGAGCTGGGCCAAATCAGCTTCTCATGGTGGGCAGTGGGGGAGGGGTTATTTTATATTTGATATGCAGATTTCCAGGTCCAGTCCAGACCTTCTTGATCCCAGAATTCCAGACCCACTGGCTCTGGGGACTTCTAAGGTGCCTCCCAGCTCTAAGGACTATGAAACTTTGAGAAGCAGCAGTGCTGGAAGCCAAGACCTACTCCAGAGGCTGCCAAGGGCCTCTCCTAGCCTGGGGTGCCCAGCATTCAGAAGCCACAGACACCCTCCGGGTGTGGCCACATCTAACTGGTTTAGAGGCTTGGGCCAGTGAAGGGCTCAAGGTTAGGGCAGGTGACAGCCAAATCAGAACTTTGGGACCCTGTTCCTGGCTGAGGCTGGGCTTCCAGTGTGGTCTGCGCTGTCTGGGGACTCTTGGTACCTTTTCCAGGGATAATGATGCCCAGGTTCTCTAGGACCAGGTCCCAATCCCAGGCCTGGGGGCTTGCCTAAGAGGGGGACAGGAAGGGCAAGGTAGGAGAAGTCCTAGTTCAAGTACCTGGAGACTCTGAATGGGGGTCCTGTTTATTTTGAACCCAGTTTCCTCCGTTGAGTCAATCTGCTTCCGGGTTTCTACTCAGCTCCTTTCCTGATGCTTATAGAATAGAATCATATGCTGTCAAATTGCAGGGACATTGGTGGGAACCTGCCTCATTTCTCTAGCCTGTGATGCAGCCCCTCAAGTATACACATCATCAAAAAGCTGCATTATTAGCTTTTCATGTGCTCTGCACTCTGCTAGTCATATACAGGATGTCATTTGATCCTTACAATTTTAATGGTTGGTATTATTAATTCCATTTTACAGTTGAGAAAAACGAGTATCAGAAATTCTAAGCCAGCTCTCCAAGCAGCAGAACTGGGATTCCAACCTACTGCCATCTGCTCCAGAGCCCAGGCTCTCAGCAACATCTTAGAGCATCCCCCAGATTTTGACTGATGCCTCCAGCCATGGGGACTCTCAAATACTTATTGAGGATGGACTGTACACACACAGGTTGGAGGAGGCAAAACTCAAAGGGAGGTGAGCCTGTCCCCCAAAATGCCTTATTCCAACAGAGGAAATGACATCTGAAAGAATCGCTCCGTACAAGGCAGAAGGAGTTGGTGCCTAAGACAAAGGGGGAGAGTGTGCCACCTTTGGAATGCTCTAATTACCTAAGATGTCTTCCTTCTATTGAACCTAAATATCCATTCCTCCAACTTCCATTTGGCTCTCGGTATTCTGGCCTCAAAAATCAGTCTGAAGCCTTTCACACGTTTGCAGACAATTCCTACGTCCCACTGCCTATTTTCCATGGGGCTGGTTGCCTTAATTCTCTCTAAGTCTTGATTGCTGTCATCTCTGCTTTGGAAAAACCCAGAGAACCTCAGTGTCAGAGGGCGGGGGTTCCAGTCCCAGCTCTTCCACGTACTGGTTGTGCAATGTTGGGCATGGCTCTGGGCTGCTCTGAGCATTCGTTTCTTCGTCTGTGAAATGGGGACGGCAGTACTTGCCCCACCTGATCAGGTGAGGAGGATTAGCTGAGATCCTCAGTGGGAAAGTATTCCATGTGCCACTGAGGGGCAGACCCTCACACGTGTCCCTGTACTTAGGAGGAGCTGAGGGTGGCTCCGGGATTAGCTGGAGAATGAAAGCTGTCCTGAGCACCTTTTGTATGCAGGGCACAGTGCCAGACGCCATGAGGACAGGAGCTGAGGAAGGCAGGGTCTCTGCCCTGCAGAAGCTTTCTATCCTGGGATTGACACCTCCAGCCATCACCGGGTCCTCTGGGAGCAAAAGCTTTATAATCAGGTCGGTTCTGGTATCTTCCAGGTAGATTAAGTGAAGGGGACAGGCGCATAGCAGTGGGTGAGCTAAAGGAAACAACAGAAAGAGGAAGGGGAGCTAACATATGAGAAACGCCTACTATGGGTCTGAGTAATTTACTGAATCTTCAAAACACTGTGAGGGTGGGCTTATTACTATGTCCATTTCACAGGTGAAGAAACTGAGGCACAGGGAAGTTTTTTTTTTTTACAAGTACTCTTATTTTTTTTAATTTTATTTATTTATTTATTTTTGGCTGCGTTGGGTCTTCGTTGCTACGTGCAGGCTTTCTCTAGTTGTGGCAAGTGGGGGCTACTCTTCATTGTGGTGCACGGGCTTCTCATTGCGGTGGCTTCTTTTGTTGTGGAGCATGGGCTCTAGGCATGTGAGCTTCAGTAGTTGCAGCACGCGGGCTCAGTAGTTGTGGCTCAGGGGCTCTAGAGCTCAGGCTCAGTAGTCGTAGAGCACGGGCTTAGTTGCTCCGTGGCATGTGGGATCTTCCCTGACCAGGGCTCGAAACCATGTCCCCTGAATTGGCAGGCAGATTCTTAACCACTGCGCCGCCAGGGAAGTCCCCACAGGGAAGTTTTATTTGCCCAGGTAAGTAAGGTGTGGAGGCAGGATTAGAATTCAGATTTGCCTGGCTCCCAAGCTGCTTTGCTTTCCTATAGAAAGGGCCAGGATCCAGGGAGATACAGCCTCTCATCTCTGAGGAGCAGTGGGAGGGTAGGGAGGGACAAGGGGCCTTTTGGTAGGAGCCTACATCCTGAATGTCACCCTATGGCCTCCTATATCATCCCTGCCCCTGGGATTTCTCATTAATGTAAACAGAGGTACACCATTTCACTCATCTTCACTTATTCATTCAGTGCCTGCATACTGAGCATTTATTATGTGCCTGGGCCTGTGCTGGATACTGTGTTCCCGGAGGCAAAAGACCCCATCCCTGCCCTCATGCAGCAAACCCACCCGAGAGCATCCGAGAGGAGCAATCCTGCCAGAGGAGTGGTTACAGTATGGGGAAGTCGAGAAGATGTCTTAGAATCTACGAACTGTCAACTGAAAGAAGCAAGACTCGTACAGACAGTGTGATTCCATTCATGTCAAGTTCATGAACAGGTGAAAGTAAGCAGATATGGGTGATGAAACTAAGGAAAAGCAAGGAAGTGAATAACACGAAACCTGGAATACCCAGGTGGAGGAAAGGACTATAATTCAGAAGGGTCACTCAGTGGGGCTCCTGGGGAGCTAGCAGAGTCCTATTTCTGGACCTGGGTACCTAGTTTGTAAGTATTCCTTAACTCTGTGTGCATATGTGTATTTTAATCCACTCTTCTTTGTATTTTTTTTTTTTTTTTTTTTTTTTTTTTTTTTGTGTGCGGTATGCGGGCCTCTCACTGCTGTGGCCTCTCCCACTGCGGAGCACAGGCTCCGGACGCGCAGGCCCAGCGGCCACAGCTCACCGGCCCAGCCGCTCCGCGGCACGCGGGATCCTCCCAGACCGGGGCACGAACCCACGTCCCCTGCATCGGCAGGCGGACTCTCAACCACTCTTCTTTGTATTTTTAATCACCATTTTAATACACAGAAGTTGCCAAATTCACTGTTGGCTGGGATCTAGGCTGACCTCCCATAGGGCCCTTCCCAGAGCTGTACCTAGTAAGTGCTTAAAAAGAGTGTACTGGGGCTTCCCTGGTGGCGCGGTGGTTGAGAGTCCACCTGCCGGTGCAGGGGACACAGGTTCGTGCCCCGGTCCGGGAAGATCCCACATGCCGTGGAGCGGCTGGGCCCGTGAGTCATGGCCACTGAGCCTGTGCGTCCGGAGCCTGTGCTCCGCAACGGGAGAGGCCACAACAGTGAGAGGCCCGCGTACCGCCAAAAAAAAAAAAAAAAAAAGAGTGTACTGAATTGCAGGAGCTGGAAGTGGGGTACGTGGTCCAGCCAGACAGGAGGGGTGTGACCTCAGGTCTAAAGACGAAAGCTTACTAACAAGGAGTTAGTTCTTCAACGAGAACTTCTTGAGGACTGAGAGGATTTAGAGGCTATCTGGGTACTTGAGGGTCAGCAGGTCCCCAAAGAAGCCTCAGACTCCAGAATTAGCTTCTCCTTCCCGCAACACAGCACCAAACCTTGAGCAGTACAAAGAGCACTGAGTCAGAGGCCTGGACTGGAAATCCAGCTCTGTACACATTAGCCAGGTTTTCCCTGGCAAGGCACTTCACGACATGGGCCTCAGTGTCTTCATCTGTAAAATGGGCCTAATAAACGACCTACTTCACACGATACTATGAGGCCCCAAGGAAGTTATAGATGTGAAAATGCTTTAGGGGGCTTCCCTGGTGGCGCAGTAGTTGAGAGTCCGCTTGCTGACGCAGGGGACACGGGTTCGTGACCCGGTCCGGGAGGATCCCACGTGCCTCGGAGCGGCTGGGCCCGTGAGCCATGGCTGCTGAGCCTGCGCGTCCGGAGCCTGCGCTCCGCAACGGGAGAGGCCACAACAGTGAGAGGCCCGCGTACCGCAAAAAAAAAAAAAAAAAAAAAAAAAAAAAAAGAAAATGTTTTAGGGACTGCCATGTGCGTTTATGCTTATAAAGGTCATATTACCCAGGTATTTTTCCTGTCTTCTCCCCTCCTGCCGCCGTTTGGCAAAGAGGGCTCAGAATAAAGCCTTACTCTGATTTAGAGAGTCCCCAACCTCAGCACCCCCAGTCTTCTGGGCTTGTGATCTTCTGGGCCTGAGCTTAGGATGATTCCAGGAGCAAGTTCCCCAAGTTGCAGGAAGCTCAGCTGGGGAGGTGGCATTCCAGACAGCATGTTAGAGGGTGAGTCAGGGCTAGGGCAGCCCTCCTCCTCCCCTGGCTCTTGGTTCTGGGTCCAGGCTGGGTCACTCTCATTTGCATACATCTGCATATATGCAAGTTTCACCCATGCACCCTGGCAGGGCCCTGGGGAAATACACCTGTGCAGAGGCACGGAGGGAAACCAGAATGGCTGGCTGCCCACTGGAGCACCCAAACCTAGAATGTCGGTCCATGGTCCATCCACCCATCAAATGCCTGAATCTCTGGACTAAACACATGACTTCTTCCCCAGGCCAGGCCTCTGGTTGCCCAGGCCTGGAAATTCACAGTCACGCTTGCTTCTACCCTCTTCCCATACAGTCACCAGACCCAGCAGAGTTTGTCTTAGAGCAACCCTTCTCACATGTCCCCTCCTTTCCATCGCCCCTGCCACCAAGCCTCTGGGTCCACCCTCCTCACTTCACACACGACCTATTTGCAACAGCCTCCTAACTGGGCTCTCTGCCACCTGACTCTTCCCTTCCCAGCCTAATTCATACCCAGGCTGCTCCTGGGAAGCCCCTCGGCTCCCATCTCGGTCCTCCCCTCTGTCCACAGGCCCATCGTAAGCTCTTGGTTGGCGGCGTTGGAGGCTCTCCAGGGTGTGGAATCTCTTCCTTGCCTTCCAACCAAGTGGGTGTAGACCCTACACATATCTTTTCTGTGCCTCAGTGTCACCTTCTGTAAAATGAGGGATAGTAATAGGACTCCCTTGCAGGGTTGTTGGAAGATTTCAATGGGGAAAGGCATGTTAAAGCAGAGTGTATAAGCCCACGATAACTCTCAGCCATTATTGACATTATTACTTGTCCTACCACCATTCCACAGAGGGCATCCGTCTCCTGGGTTCCCTTCTCCCTCCTCGGCCTCCTTCTTGCCCTTGCTGAGTGGTGCTTCTTCAGGTAAGACAACTCCATGGTAGTTAAGAGGACAAGCTGACCTGGGTTACAATTCTAGCTCGGACAAGTTACTCAGCCATTTTGTGCCTCAGTTTCCTCCTCTGTAAAGTGGGGATAATATGGATACTTACCTCACAGAATCTGTGTGATAAATAAAACGATGCATGTAAGGGCTTAGCATAGTGCCTGGAATAAGAAAACACTTAAGTGTTCACAGTTATTATCATCATTATTGTGTTACCGAAGACAAAGGGCCTCAGATAACCCAAGCTCCCCTTATCCCCCAAAGGCTCCGGAAGGCTCCTTAGATGCATTTTCAGGAACAGTGCCTCCATCTGGATCCCCCTGTGTCTCCCACAGCCAGAGAACCACTACTTGGCCTCCCCCCCCCACTTTCCTGTGGAAAGCAACTAAGGTAGTGGTGCCCTATTGGGTTGGCCGGTAGCTGGGGAGTGGGGCTGAGCACTTTCCAACCAGAACCTGGGCTGGGGAGGGCTTGTCTCCCCCAGAGTTTGGGAGCCACCCTTCAGCCAAGGTGGGGCCAGGACAGGTGCTGGTCAGCTCACAAGCTGAGAGGAGTCTTGAGGGGAGGGGAGGGGAGGGGAGGGGCAAACTGGTCCCAGAAGATGGAAAGGATGACTCAGCTCAGTTCAGCTCCCCTTGGAGGCCGCGACCAGTGCAGCCCCCACCCCATCCCGCAAGAACAAACCCTTCCCCCTCTGCCCACTTCTGTGTCCTCCAGCCTTTTCCAAGGCAGCAGCTGATGAGCCTCTAGTGTGTGATCCTTTTCCAACGGGAATTAATGAGGGTGATTGACGACCGGGGTAGATGTGGGCAGAAGTGGCTGAGCAAGCCCCCTCCCTGTCCTTGAACAGATGGGAGTGGGCCAGGCTCCTCCTCTCGGCTTCGCGCCCCTGCTCCCCTTAGCTGTGGCGGGTGCGGCAGGGTTTGGAAGAGCCGGGAAGA
>NW_006791954.1:1068435-1069500 GCF_000442215.2 Lipotes vexillifer | reverse complement strand
CAAGAGCGGGGCAGGGACTCAGCTGCTTCTCACCCTCCCACCTCGTCCACCCTCCCCCCACACCAGGCCTGACACCCGGAGCCTAGTGCGGTGGTACCCAGGCTGCGGAGTTTGGTTTTGGGGGGTATTTTTGGTACTTGTGATTATTTCTCTCACTTTGGGGGTGCGGGTGCGACTGCGGCGACCGTGTGACGGTCCCGCTCCACCCCCCAAGGCAATATCCGCCTCATTCTCCCAGGCCCGGGCCCAGCAGAGGTAAGGCTGTCTGTCCCCCTTCTTCCTGACTCGGCAGCCCAGATGAGACGTGGGGACAGGACCTACCCTTTTCTTATGAAAGAAAAACACTCCGGACCTGAGAAGGGTCTAGTCCCGGAGTCAGAAAGTGAAACCAATAACCCCACTGCTTAGACCTTCTGCCAGATCCAGGGGGTCCAGAGGGATGGGACTGAGTAACATGCGTGTGCCTGTGTGGTGGGCGTGATGTGGTTGTGTGTGTGTTGCTGGTGTGGCGTGGTGGCCTGCGGGGTGAGCGCTGCGGCTGTTGGGTTATGGGAGTGTGTGTCCGTGTGAGCCCGTGCAGGCACCCTCTTCGTCGGTGCTCTCTAGAGGCTCGTTCCCCCTCCAGCCACGTCCTACCCGCGGCTCCCCTCCGGGGTCGGGCGACGGAGACTGGCGGAACGCCCTGGTTTCTGTACAGGGGTCTGGAAAGGTCTGGAGAAACCGGCCGAGATGCCTTCTTTCCGGGCGCGCGAATTCGTTGCAGCCGGGCTGGCCTTGGGGCCTCCCGCCAGCTCTCCGCGCTCCCCGCGGGCATCCGGCGCGCCGTCCCGCCGTCTGTCCGCCAGACGAGCCCGGGTCTGGGACACGCGCCCAGAACTCCTGCGCTCCCCAGCCGGCCGTTTCCCGCTCCCGCGCGGGGCCAGGGCCAAAGCCAGGAGCGTGGCTCCTTTATCGCTGAGGGCCCCGCCTCTAACGCACCTTCAAAACCTCCTCTTTTGTTGTTGTTGTTGTTGTTAACCGTTTTCTTTTTTTTTTTGGGGGGGGGGGGGGGGTGTCTTTTTGTCA
>NW_006791954.1:1064176-1068425 GCF_000442215.2 Lipotes vexillifer | reverse complement strand
GGGGGGGAGGGAGTTATTTGGTCCAAGAGTGGTTAATGGTTTTGTTTTGTTTTGTTTTGTTTTTTATGTGTTTGGTGACTTCATATATGTGTGTACTTTAAACGTCTCAGTCAAAGCCCAGCTGAAGACGTTTCCCGGAGCGGGTGTGAAATTTGGAAATAAAGCAAAGACGTGGGGAGAGTGGCTGAAGACCGAGCCAGCCGGAGACCTTCGTGCGGAGCCCGCCTGCTCAGCGATGCCCGGACCTCGAGGTGGCGCTGACCCCAAGGCCTCCTCCTCCCCCTTCCTGGGAGCTTCTCCCAGGTGATCTGGAAAATGGGGCGGGGACGACAATCACGGAGACAGCTCTCGGGAGCGTGGAGGTGAGCGCACCCGGAGCGCGGCGGGGAGGGCAGTGACCTCAGGAGCCAGCATGCCGCCCCGCCCGCGCCAGCGCTCATTCACTGCTCCATCACGAAGAGCAAAAGAGACAATAATTCATCCACACTTCAGGAAGAGTCAAATCCGGGTGTGTGTGTGGCGGGGCGCGGGAGCCTCTACAGACTGCCCCTTCCGCGGCCTCGTGGGCCTCACAGAGGGTGGGTCATTACCCACCTCGCTCCCCGCCCAGGGGAGGGAGGATTCCTCATCCCCCCGATCCCCGCCAAACCGAATTATTCGCAAAGTTTCCCCAAACCGAGTTACTACGAGAGCCCCGACAAATCGTACTTAAATTCCACGGAGAACAGACGAAACTAAACTAAAATTTCCTTCGGGGGTCAGTGGGTGGGATGAAGGAGAAAGGGAGCTGATAATCCCGCAATGGCCGCCAAGGGCCTTGGACCGGGGTCGCGATGGAAACTACTCCCCAGGGCAGATCCACACAGGTGCTGCGTGGAGAGCCTGCACCAGGTTGCAGACCCGACGCCCGGCTCCCCTCGCAAACGCCCCCCACTTTGCTCAGAAGCGCGCGGTCTGTCCGGTACCGAGTCCAGGGACTGTGCTGTGAGCCCTGCACCCACCAGGCGTTTGGGGTGTCGGGAAGGGGCACTCGTTCGGATGGAGCTCCCGTCTTCAGGGCAGAGTCCGAATTCGGGGGGACTGCAAGTGATGCATACGTCCCACCGCCTCGGGCGCTTATTCTGAGCCAAGAATCAATACCGGATCGGGTGGGATTGCGTTTGCCGGGCGGCTGCGAAGAGCTGCAAACCACCGTGCACCGCATGGATCTTTCACGTCCACTCATGAGCCTCGGCTGACTCCCCAGACCTCGGCGGCGCCGTGTCCCCCACTCGCGACCCCGCCCCGCTGTCGGCTCCCAGCCCCTCACTTCGGTGCTGGGGCTCTCCAAGCTGGCCCCTTTTCGCTAAGGGAGAAGACCCGTGTAAGAGCTGGGAGAGCCACTTCTGGCTTTTGTGACAAGCAGTGGGTTGAGGTATTGGTAGTGACGGGAGACAGTTAGTTCCTATGTTTTGCCTGCCTGCCTTCCCCCCCTCCTCCAACTCCCCCTTCTCCTTCATCTTGGTTTTATTACATTTTGGGGTTTTGGGTTTTGCAATTCATTCTAAAGCAAATGACAATGGCCTGGACGTCTTAAGCGCAGCTCCCTCATTTTATTGCATAAAATAAGTCTGAGAGACTGTAAATGGCTGACCCAGGCTATCACAGCCAGCCAGCTCGTGGCTGAGCTGGGATGGGAACCCAGGCCTCAGGCCTCTCAGTCTCGCCCTCCCTTCCTTCTGATCAAACTCAGATTTACAGCCCTTCCTAGCCCCCGTGCCTATCCTTTCCACCTTTCCCCACTCTCCCTCCAGGCTCCAAAGTTGGTGAGATGTGGCACCTGCTGGAGGGGACCACTCCCTGGGGATTCTGTATCCGAGGAGACCACGAAGTTTCCCAAAGAGGTGTCGCAGCCCCACACCCTCCAGCATGTGGGACGAGGGAGCCCTGAAGAGGGAGGTGGTGACGGAAGCAGAGATTTCCTCATCTGTAAACTGGGGATAATAACAGTACTCACTTCACAGGTTTTTGGTGAAGATACACAAGGCTTGTATGCTGTGAGTGTGCTTCATAAATTCTAGAGGCTGCAAGATGTTTCCTACTGGTACGTGGAGGTGAAGATCCTGCATGAGCTCAGCAACGCCCCCTGAGCTTAGGAGATGCTCTCACTATGGCTCACCTGGCTTTGGAGGATGCCCAAAGTCACTGCTTTAGGGGCCTCTGGAAAAGCCGACCCTGCCCTTTCTCGCTAGGTCTAGCATGGAAAGGACTCTGTGTACACGGCCCTGGGAGGAAGAGTCCTGCAACCCAAACTTTAAGTACCACCTCAAAAGCACCTCTTTCGTGAAAGCTTCCCTGACAGCCCACCCCACCTCAAAGAGCGTTCTCTTCCTTTGGTGCATGCTGAAATGCTGTCCTTGAAACTCATCACGGTACTGTTGTGTGGCTGCCTCTCTCCAGAGGAAAATGGTGGTGGCAGGAAGGAAGATTTGGAAGGTGATATCCCTGTAAGTTCTTAGCCCCAGCTCTAAGGAGGTGATGGTGGCATGGCTAGAGTTGGGTAACAAAGGGGGAAAGGTGATCCCACGTGGAAATAGCATTTCTCAACCATGCAAACCCTGCATACCCTGTTGGATGAGAGGGAAGTGGGTTCCAGATATCCAGGGAGGGGGCTCCCTCACAGAGTTCCTTCTCCTGAAGCTCCAAGACTTTAGGCGAAGAGAACTCAGAGCCAGGTGCCGGAGGAGTGGTTTCTTGGAAAAATTCATCTCTATACATTCCAGCAGGGCATCCAATTTGATGCCGACTTGCTCTTCCTTCCCTCAGGACACTTGACTGCACATCCTTTCAAATCTCTCTGTCTCTCCTGGCTACCCCCATCCCCCAGTGCCTTCTCTTACTCTTCTAAGCTTCCCTCTTTCTATGTTGTCCTCTCCTACTCCCCGATTCTAAGACTGCTGCCTTCACTCTGCACCCTGATAACGAGAGCACACGTGTGTACAAACATGAATTATCTGCACATTCAAGTGACAGAGGGTTTGTATATGAGTATGCTGGGGAATCTGTGAGGACTGACAGGTTTCTGGACGGGGTAACTGTCTCTCCGCTAACATGGAGCAGCCTAAATGTGTGTGGACTGGTGTCTCCTAAGATGCATACAAGTACATAAATGTTTATATGGTTGGGTTTTCTGTATTTTAGAGTGTGCACCGACAGTTTGGGTCTGTTGTGGGTCTGTGTAAGACAACCATAGTGCTTTTATTCAGGGGTGTTGCTATTCATCTTTGGGTGTGTAGGTGTGTACACATCACAGTCTGTGCTCTGCATTTGCAGATCCATAAATGAACCTCTGTTCATGGAGGGATGCTAATGTGAACATCGTTGTAGACACCTGTGTGCTGGTAAACGCTAGTGTATCTGTTGTATTTGAATGGAGTCTCTGTGTAGTTGTGTATCTGTGGCCACAGAGACACCCACCCACCAAGATCTTAGAGGAAAGTCCTGTACACAGACTGGAAGATTTGGCCACGGAGCCCGGCTTGCCGTATTTCCTACGCCCTCCGAGGAGCCATCAAATGGACTTGCCTCCCACTTTCGGATTTTGTCCGGCTTCGTGCGAGGCTTCAGCCTCAAGGGGCGCCAGGAAAGGCGGGGCGCCGCACTGGCAGAAGCCCAGACGGCAGACCCCTCCTTCGACCTCGGGGGCCTGCGGAGCGGCGGTGTCGCAACCAAACCCTGGCCCCTGCCGGAAGCGGAAGCGAGGACAGGGGCGGTGAGGCGCAATCGCGGCGGTCGCGGCGCGCCAGGCCAAGGGCGCCCCGCTGGGGTGTGCGCGCCGCGCGCGTGCAGGCCGGCTGGGCGCCGGGCGGTGCCGCCTCCGACCCGGCGTCTGTTTACCAACAAACTGCCAGCGCTCGGCAGGGACGCATTCCGACGCGCTGAATAAGCTGCGGGGCTGGCTGGCTGGTCTCGACTCCTCTGCTGGTCCATGGCGGCGGGATCACAACCACCGCGCAGATCCCCCAGAGTCGGAGAGTGCGAACGCAGGTTCCTTGCGCCCCCGCAGCCGCAGCGCCTCCGCCAAGGCATCGCGGCCCTGTCAACTTCCTTGCGTTTCTGCGGTTATGATCGGACTGCCCCAATCGCCCTGCAACCCCGGCATCCCTCTCGGAGCTGATCCCGAGATGGCTGGGCCTGGGCCGTGCGCACCGCTCTCCTCCCATCTCCCGGTTCTGAATTTCCCTACCCAGGGCTGCCCCGGAGGGGCGGG
>NW_006791954.1:1060569-1063550 GCF_000442215.2 Lipotes vexillifer | reverse complement strand
AGAGCGAGCCGGGGGGGGGGGCGGGGGGGTATGGATTTAGGGGGGAGGGGAAAAGCCATGGGGGGCACCCCCTGGAACCCCTTTCCCAGGCGCGCGCTCTCCGCTGGATGAGGCGCAGAGAGACACTTTCCCCGGGATAAGTGTGGGGGAGGCTGACTGGGGCCTCCAACGCCCTAGGCTCCGAAAAGAGAGAGTTGGCGGAGGGAGCGGACTCCGTGCGGGGCCATGGCCTAGGCCCTTCGGCCCCGGCCCCGGCCGCAATGACCTCTTTGCCCTGCCCCCTCCCTGGCCCGGACGCCTCCAAAGCCGTCTTCCCGGACATCGCCCCCGTCCCATCGGTAGTGGCTGCCTACCAGCTTGGCCTGTCCCCCGCAACCGCAGCCGCCTCCGATTTGCCCTATTCTGGGCCGTATGGCCACGTCCTGCCCTATCCCTACACTGGGCCGGCGACCCCCGGAGACTCCTACCTGCCCTGCCAGCTACCCACGGCGCCGTCTCAGAAGTCTCATCAAGAGCGGGAGCCAGGTAAGTACGGCCGCAGCGGCTCTTCCCACCTCCGGGGTCCTGCTCCAGTGAGCCCCTGAACTTCGCCCTCGCCTGGTTGGCTGCAGCTGGCGGGATTCAGACCTTACTCAGATTCCACGGGATCTGGGGTTGGGGGGAGGGCGAAGGGATGAGGCGGGAGACAGGGGGGAGGGGCGGGGGCGAGTTGATCTAGGTCTCCTTCCAAGACCGACCTGGTTTCGATTTGCAGTTGTGTGAAGGCGGGTGGCAGGGCTCCCTACCCCACCCCCTTGGAGCAGCGGAGTTGTGTACCTACTTATAACGGAAAACTGAAACAATCCAGATGTGGGTGTAGGTGCCTAGCCCCTTCCCTAGGATTCTCTCCATCATGCACTCCTTCTCTCCTCCATGTCGCCCCTCTCCGCGTTCTTGTCTCAGAAAGCAGTACTCAAGCCACAGCCTGATAAGTAGAAATCAGGTCCCAGCTGGAGGGCAGTAGAAGTGGGGGTTTATTCGGGGCTCCTCCCCCCTCCCCAGTTGGCACCCGAATGTGCCAGACCGAGACCAAAAGCTGACCTGGTAGAATCTGGGGCTAAATCCTACTACCCCTCGTTCTAAGAATGTAGCCACAGGTGGGTCAGGCAGTCTCTCGTAGTAGATCTCAGCCTTCCAGCCAAAGGAACTGGCCATTCCTGTTATCTCCACCCCTTGCCTTCGGGGTAGGTCAGGCCCCAGTTACATTGCCTGGTGCAACTTTGAGCTCCTAAGAAAGTGCTCACTGGAAGGCCTCAAAGAAGCCAGGGGGCTGGCCTGTCTTCCTGGTCCTGGGCCTTGCACAGGCTGTACCCATGCAACACAGTACATCCATCCATCTGTAGTGGCTTGGGTTTAGAGCTCAGTTCCCTTGCACTCCCTGTCGCCACCTAATTACCCCCACAATTGTCCTTGGCACAGTTTCCTCTAAGGATGCACATCCACTGGGTGACTTAGCTGGACTCAGCCAGGACCAAGATGTCTCCCTCCCTTCCCTTGTTGCTCTGCTGAGACACATGAGCTCATAAACATCAGAGCCAGAAGTGACCCTAGAGATTTAGGAGCTTCTTAATGTACAGATGGGCAAACTGAGGTCCAAAGAAAGCATGTGCATGGGTCAAGGACACAGACTGTTTTCCAGGCTTGGCCCTTGCAAATTGGCTTTCACTGCATGAATCCAAAAAAGAGGATTTTTAGGGAACTTCCTCAAAGCCCCCAAAAGTTAACTGCCTTCTGTGCTAGAACTGGGGCTGCCTCTTTCCCGCTTCTGGGTCTGTGGTTGGAAGAGGAGCAGTTGGCGGGGGGTGTTTCTACAAATGATCTAGGTTCTAAAAAACGAATCCCTTGGCCTCTTCTCTTCAGTATATGCTAATGTGGTACATTTGTGTGTGCGTGTGTGTCTGTTTAGTGGGGTGGGAATAAGACAACTTTGTCCTTAAGAGAATTCTTGGAATTGGGGTTGGTATTTTCAGTCCTGTCTTCTATACTCTTGCCTTCCCTTTTCTTGGTTGAAGGACAAGAGAGTGGAGGGTTCCTTTTCTTTACAAAGTTTCCCCGGATCCAACGAAAACCACACATGTCCTTAGATTAGATTATAGCATTTACCTACTGAAACTGGGGGATTGGGCTCACTGTAGATTAAATGATTGGGGTGTGAGAGAGGGCTTGGGGGGTCTTCCTTTTGCCGCCACTCTTGTCCACCCCATCCTCAGGGAGAGGTTTGGCTCCAAGTGAGCTGCGTGCCACCACCCCGATGAGCAGGCAGGTGCCGCTATGGTTCAAGGGAGGCCCTTGGGCTCCTGAATCAAGACCTGGGCAGATCCAGTCGTGAGTTCTGCAACTGCTGTGGGGAAAGCAGCTGTCGGGAAAGGAACTGGGAAGGGGGAGGCGGGGTGGTCTGCTGGCAGAGTTAGGGCGCGGAGGGCTTTGAGAGTTTAGCACCTGGGGTAGGCTCCCCGCTAGCTTTGCCTCACGGTCCGAATTGTTTCACGCAGCCAGAGAGAGGCACGAGTGGTCGCCGGGGCGGCGAGCAGCCGGGTCTAAGCAGGGGAGGCCCGACAGGCGCGGGCGGGAGCGGAAACCCAACGGTTTTTCTGGGAATTGGCTGAGGCGGGGGTCGAGGGGGGTGGATCTGAGAAGCCCGCAGCGCCTGAGGCCAAGGGTGAGGGGTGCGGGGGAGGTGAAGGCACAGGGTCACCGGGGCCGGTCGAGGGCGTGGAACCTGAAGTGCGGGGTGAGCCCGACGGGAGGAAGGGGGTGGGGGGCGCGGTCGGACCCCCGCTGCGTCTGGGCACCCGGGCGCAGCGCTCTGTCGACTGAGGTCGGCCGGCAGCCCTGCGAGGAGTGCAACGAACCCTAAGCCCGCGGGCATTTCGGCCGCTCCGTCCTCCCCAGCACTGCTCTCTACACGAACGGTCCCAATGTCCCCGTAGAGTGGCGTAGTT
>NW_006791954.1:1051715-1060528 GCF_000442215.2 Lipotes vexillifer | reverse complement strand
GCTGTTCCCGGACCGAGATTCCTCGAGAGGCTGGGCCGGGAGGCAGGAGGTGGCCAGATCTCCCGCGGCGGCACCGCAAGCGCGATCCAGCAGCGACCCAGAGGGCCTGCGCTGCCGGCGCTGCGCTCTCTCCGAACCCCGGTCACCTTCCGTGCTAGCCGGGAACCCCTCCGTGGGTGCGGCCGGGCGGAGGAGGAGGCTGCCTTGCACCACCGGGCTTCTAGGGCCCCTGAAAGCCACTACTCTAGCCAGCCAGCCAGCCTTGGCGGATGGAAGAGATGGTCACTTTTCTGGAGGATGTGCCTCAGGAGAGGGAGGCCCTTACGATAGGGGAGGTGATGGCAAACCCTGGGGCACTTTCCGTACTCTGAAGCTGGAAGGGGTGCTCATCCTGGCGTTCAAGGCCCACTCTGCCGGGCCCCTCTGACCACCCCTCTTCCGGCAGCGGGGAGGCTGCCACGCAGACACTGTCTCGGGTCTCCGAACAATGCTTTTGAGTCCCCCCCGCCCGTAACGCCCTTCCCCCGTGCTCCCCTGGCCTCAGCCCAGCCCTCGACCCAGCCCTTCTTCCCCGCCCCGCCCCAAGCTGGCGCCACCGCACGCGGCTGAACTCTGTCATCCCGCCGCTGGGTGCCGCCCCGCCCCTCGCTCCGGCCAGTGACGCTGTCCCCCTTAGGGTCACAGGACCGTTAAGAGTGGGAGCTCCCTGAGGGCAAGAACTGCGGCTAGTCCCACGTGGCACACAGTGGACGTGTGGGGTTTGAAAGGAGGGTGGAGCGGAAGGTAGAGAAGGGCCGAGCCCCAAGCCCGAGTTTTTTGCTAATCCGTGGCCGGAATGCAAACGAGATGCAGATGAGCCGTGAGACGGCGTGTCAGCCCCTCTATGCGTGCACACATCGTCTCGGGCCGCCCCCCAGACTCGGAGAAGCCGCCGCTGTCCCCGGAGCCCTCGGAGCGGCGCCCGCAGGCCTCGACCAAGAAGCTCCGGAAGCCGAGGACCATCTATTCGAGTCTGCAGCTGCAGCACCTGAACCAGCGTTTCCAGCACACGCAGTACCTGGCTCTGCCCGAGAGGGCCCAGCTGGCCGCGCAACTTGGCCTCACCCAGACACAGGTGGGGCCAGTCCCATCCTTCCTGCATGCTAACCCTCCCCAAGTGTGTTCTCTGGGAACTCACCCTCAAGTGTGAATGACTGATGAGTCCCCAAGCCCTGTTTTCACAGTTCTAGCTGGCCCCCAGTAAACTGGGGGAATGTGTTAAAAGGTGTGTGTGTGGGGGGGGGGGGTGCGGGGGAGGTAGGGTGGTGGTTCAGGGGGTAGAGGAGGGTACCCAGACTGGGAGAACTGTATTCTAAGTCAGATGCAGGAACTCAGGGGCTTCAGGGGCTTCTGCACTTCTCCCAGGACGGCTCCCTCCCGCTGGGTCCCTTTCCCTTGGTCACTCCCTTCCACAGGCACACTCCTCCTGACCTTCCATACTTTCCCCTTTTCTCCCCATAGGTAAAGATCTGGTTTCAGAACAAACGTTCCAAGTACAAGAAGCTCCTGAAGCAGAACTCTGGGGGACAGGAAGGGGACTTCCCTGGGAGGTCCCCCTCCCTGTCTCCCTGTTCCCCACCCCTTCCATCCCCCTGGGATCTACCCAAGGCAGGGGCCCTGCCCACCAGTGGCTATGGCAACAACTTTGGAGCCTGGTATCAGCGTCACTCCCCTGATGTCCTGGCTCCACCTCAGATGATGTGAACCTGGGGAAGTGCAGGTCAGGCTCCCAGCCCTCCTATAGCGCCCAGGCAGCACCCAGCCCACCTGCACCCCTTCTGGGCCAGGAGGAAGCCAGATCCAGATGGGTTTTCTCAGGAGGATGAGGAGCTAGAGGAGAAAAAGGATGGGGTGGAGGCCTTTCCTCCTTGCCTCTTAACCCAAACAGCCTTGGCCATTGCCCCCCCCACCACCACCACCAAGGACTGGACACCTTCCCTCCAGCTGGTCAGAGGCTCTGGAGAGAGACTCACTGGCTGGAGTTCAGACTTCCCAGGACCCCTAGGCTTCCCACTCCTTCTTGAAAGGACTGCAGTCCCACCATAGCCTGGGGTTCAACCAGCAACAAACACTGAGTGTTTTTTCTCTTTGTGTGCCTTGGGCCCTGCCCAACCCACTGGTGCATGAAACCAGAAGTGAAGTGGACATCCAGAGTCTCCAAGTTGACCACCATCGAGACCCACCCACTGACTTTTCCTGATTTTTTCCCCCCATAACTGATACACCTACTCACCATCCTATGATGTAGATGGGATGGAGTAGAGTTTTGTGCGCCTATGGGTAATTTTTACCCTCTTCCTAAAAAAGCCCCTTTTCCCCATGTCTACCCACTATGAGTAGATAATGGATCCAATTACCCATCTAGTTCAATGAGTATTTATTCAGAGTCTGATTCCTATCCCTAAAACCTAAACAAACCCACATGCACACACACTCTCTGGAACCCAGCAGGGTAACACTTTGGGGAGAATGGGGACAAGTGTAGGTAGAGATGCCCCCAGATAGGTGGGGTGAGCCCAGCAGTCTAGCTCCTCACAGCTGTCCCTGTCGAATAGGACTGCTCACATTGATAACCAATCTGACTAGCAGAAGCCCCCCAAGCTCTTACCATCCCCCATATCACGAGCATCCAGAGATTAAAGTCTGTACAGAAACCTGGGCCTTGGCCATGAGGTATGTTCATCTCATGACTTCCGTTCAGCTTTCTCTTCTCTCCCATCTGACTCTTCCAGCACTGAACCAGAGGCACTGGATCCTCCTCTACCACTAACTGGCTATCCGGTTCTAGCTCTGGAATGTTCTAGTCATATCCACATTTTCAGACACTCCAGTGTGAAACCAGAAGATGCTAATACAGGGAATGATCAAAGTCTGAGTGACCCTCACAGCAAATTCTCTCCTGGCTCAGTTCTGGAGGGAGCCAGGCACTTCACAGCCCCCTGTGCCCACCTTCAGCCCAGGGAGAGCCCCTGCTCACCTTGAGGGAGGCCACACCTACTGATCCAGTCCAGTCCTCCCCTGGGAGAAGTGAGCTCCTTGGGGTGGAAAGGCCCCAACTCACCTAGTGGAAGGGGGAGCAGGAGGGAGAGGGGAAGGAAAACCCCAGGAGGAACTGGACTTTTCCATCCAACGTACATCTGTAGAGCCGCTGCTCTGTGTTAGATCCTGGGGATATCAAGGTGACCTAGGCAGACCCTGTGGGCTAACAGAGGCCAGACAATGACCAGCCACTTGTGTGAAGTGCCAGGCTAAGGGAAGTACAGAGGGCAGTGAGGGCATAGTCAACACACACACACACACACACACACACACACACACACACACACACACACACATGCGCATGCGCGCATCTGGCACCCAGCAGCAGGGGGATTGAGGACAGGGGCTGCAAATAATTCAGGGAATCCAGCCCAGCCTGGCCCGAGGCCTTGGGGGAGGGGCCTCCAGTTCCAGACTAGAAGCCTCCAAGTCAAGCTTCCCTCTTACTACCTAAACCTGTTCTCAAGCAAACTGGAAAGCCCACCCAGGCGCTTCTCACCAACCCAGGCTGGCCACAGAGAAGCCCAAATTGGAGTCTTATGTAGGGGAGAGGGGTTATGAGAGTCAGTGGGAGCCCCCCACCTCAAAAGGGCTGCAATCAGCCCCTCCTAGACCCTGTTATGTGTCAGCGGCCACCCCCATTCCCCAAAATATACATGGAGGGGTCTCCTGGGGGTGGCAAATGGCACAGGGTGGGTCAAAGCCAAGCTCTAGGAGCAGTGAGGAATGAGGATGCCAGGAAGAGAAACGCCTTTCTCTTCCTCCCCACCGATGCCTTCTCCTGCCTCTCGCCACCCACCCCATCTCCACCGGCTCTCTCGGTAGCCCCAGCCCCAGATTCCTCCTCTGGGTCTTTTCTGAAGGCCACAGGTCCTCAAGGCAGCTGTTCCCTCCCACGGCAGGTTGCACACTCTTCTTTCCACAGACCTGAGATAAGATCTACTGCTCCATCTCGGAAAGCCTCCAAAGGCGAGATTAATTGGACAGCCCAACAAGAGTCGCATCGTTAAAACAACAGCCCAGATTGTAAACTTAAGTAGCAGAAGGAGTGTAGTTACTCTTCCAGCCAGCGGCCAGCTGAGCTGACGGTGCCCCCTCTTCCCCACACCCATCCATCCTCCCTTTTCAGTGGAAACAGGAATCCTTGTCCACTTGGGAGCTGGTCCAGTTTCCCTGGGCTCCTGACTGCTGATGGAAATGAACCCCAGTGGAAGAGGTACCCCATTCCCTTCCCACAAACCGCTGGAGCTGCAGAAAGGGAAGCTGTGGTTTCTTCCTGTGAGGACACCTCTCTGGGAAAATTGGGTCAGTAAGGCACGGGGGACACGACTGAATGGTTTAGAACTGGGGTTTGGGCCTCCAAAGAGTCCTGCCCTGCTGTGTGACTTTTGGAAAGTTGCTTAACCTCTCTGTCCGCCTCCTTTTTCTCCCCCCTAAGATGGGAACACTAATAGGACCTGCTTCCCAGTGCGATTGTGATGGTGAAATGAGATGGTGCTTGTAACGTGCTTGACATGGTACCTGGAACATAGTAAGCACTTAATACATGGTGTTCATAGCTGCTGTATGATTATCGAAGAGGAGAGGTCACAGCGATGCCGAGTTCATACTGCCACGGCCATCCATTCACCTCCTGCCTCCAGCCCACCTGCCTCCTCAGGGCAAGGAGGAGAAAGGGGGCTGGAGACTAGAGAACTCCACACATCCCGGGTCATCACCTTTGAGAGCGGGACACAGGCAAGGGCCTAAATGCAAAAGCGCCGGGATCTAGAAGCAGCTGAGCCTGGAGCCCACTCTCTCACCTGCACGGGCCTTAGCCACAGGAAAGCTGACTTGGAGCTGTCCTGCCCTCTCCCCACGTGCTATTTTAAGACATGTCCCCCATCTCTCCCCCAACAAAATGAGATTCAATTAATTCAATTAAAGCAATTTCGGGAGCAGCTCCTGAAGGCTTTCAACGCGAGATAATTACAAGTAATTTGCCGCTGTGAAGAGGAGAAGGGCACACTGGGTCTGGGGGGAAGGAGTCAGCCCCCTCCCCACCAAGCACACACAGATCTAGAGGGATTCCACACTGCCATCTGAACTGCCCTCCCATTGGCCAAATTACTTGCAGGTGGGAAGAGGGAGCTTGCGGTGGCGGGAGGGGGCTGGGAAGGCCGGGCGACAGACCGCCCCTCCCCCACCACACATCTGCCCTGCAAGGTGGGGTGCGGAGCTGGCTGTTCCCCCAACAAAATGTCTCTGCATAGCCCTAGCAGCTGATTACTCAGCTCCAAGCCTCACTTGAGTTTGGATGCCTGAACTTGCCTCTGGGACTGTATCCAGAGTCAATGGAATGTTATCCGGGTAGCTGAGGCCTGTGTAGATGAGGCCTTAGAGATCAAGGACTTCCCCAGAACTTATAAAGGATGTGGGTAGAGCGGGGAAAGGCCAGAGAAGACATACGCTGACTTCTTGCTTCCAAGGAGGTGATGATACACCCACTCTCTCTCCTCCCCTGATCTGATAATCAGCTTTCTAGTTCTGCCTGGCATCGAACCTCAACTCTTGCCATTGTAGTGGTAGCAGATCTACTCCCAGCTCTCTGTCCTTGGGACCACTGAAGCCTCTTCCTTCGGAGAAGTATCTTGCAGGTGTTTCCCACCCCTAATTCACCTGGGATAACTCTTTCCTTGCCAGGGCTCGTTTGGCCTGGGAGGAGGTGGAGGGGGTATGGTGCCTAGAGGGGACTGGGGTGGAAGGTAGGAGGCTGGGACCAGTGTGTGGGGATGGGCTTCAGGCCTCTGCAAAAACTCCTCTGAACCCTGTTCCCAAAGTACCTGGTTTTCAAGGGTCGAAGGTCCCCCTTCACCTGGGATCCCCTGTTCCAAGAGATGAGTAATGTTTTAACAATAAGGGTGGAAAAGACAAATTCACTGACCCTAAAGTCTTTCTCTTTCATATCTTCCCTTCTCTCCCATCTGTCTCCTGGCTTCTCCCATGCCAAGGAGTGAAGAGGAGGGGCCCTTCAGCTCTAGTGTCCCCTCTCCAGCCCTTTCTCCCACCCCTTCTCTGAGTAGCATTGCTGTTGGACCTGGGACAGCCAGGGAGAAGTCCTACAGCGAGTCCCTGGGCGACTGCTGTCTCCCCCCTTCCAAGATGAAAAAAGTTAGAGAAAAGTGGCTGCCTCCTCATGCCTCCCCTTCCCCCTTTCCTGGCCAGCTCGGATTGGTTAAAAGTGGGGGAATTAAAGTTTCTTCTACCCCAAACCTCAAAGTACAAAGGCCCCAGACAAATGCACAGAGACAGGCAGATGCAAGGACCCAGGCACAGGGACATCATAAGGGCACACACATTGCCACAGAACAAAGTGCGTGCTCACACACAACAGCATACATGGAGTGGGCAGAGCTGCATGCGAGACACACGCGAGCGTGTGTACAGGAAGACTTGCACGGTTGTACATGGACATACACAGAGAGGTGCACTCCCAGGTTATGTATTCACAGACTGAAGCACAACACAGAGGGATGAACCAAGAGGAAATGCCCAGGGACTTAAACACATGCGAAAATAGACTGGAGCATCCCCAGAAACGCACAGACTGGCTTCCCTATGTGTGAGCTTCTCCCGCTCCCTTCTCGCTCCCACCCCCTTTTCCTGGCTGTCCATCTCCTATTTTCTGAGAATATTTCCCTGGTAAGCAGTTGGGGAGAGAGACGGAATGGCCAAGAACCTGATAATTTGATCATAACTTTATTTTCTTTGTTCCCTGAAGCCCTGCCTGCTTCCTTTCCTGAGCTCCAGCAAGAGCTCCCGTCCCAGCCCTTCCCGGCACATCCTGTGGCTCCCAGATGTAGCCATAGATTCCAGCCCTGGCACAGAAACCCAAAGGCTGTCCTCTCGGAGGGCTCCACTGAACCCTCTGCGCCCCTGCCCTGACAGCAACTCAAGGAGGAGGGATCTCAGGGATCTCAGGGATCACAGGGTGGTGAGGAAAGCACTGCTTTGGTTACTACTTACTGTGTAACCTTGGGCAAGTTACACACCCCCTCTGAAGCTTAGATAATTTCTCTTCCTAAATTCTGTGTGTGTGTGTGTGCGTGTGTGTGTGTGTGTGTGTGTGTGTGTGTGTGTGTGTATAAGGGGTTGATGTGTATCCACCACCACTTTCCACTCCAGTCTGGGGCATTGTAAAGCACAGCCTGTCTCTCCCATCAGACTGGAGGCTCTCGGAGTACAGGGCTTTGCTTCTCCCAAAAGAGCTCTTTTCAGTCCCCATAGTTTGATGTCCCTAAGGTACTCGGCCCCAGTGGCATCCTGGGGGACGTGTCTGCCAGCCCAGGAAGGGAAAGGAGTTGGCTTCAAGCTTCCTCCAAACACCAAGTTTTCTGATTCAACTGTGCGCAGTGCCAGGCCTCCAGTCTCTCTGGCCCCAAAATGGAGAGGTTACTTCATTTCCAGGAGACAGTTCTACTCTCTGTGGAATATATTCCTCCGAGCTTCGTCTGAACCATGCCCCTTCAGAGTTCAGTTGAATTTTGGGTCAGGTCCTTGGGCCAGCCTGAGGACTTCCACGCTGGCTTGTAGCCCCCATTCTCTCCCCCTCCCCACTTCAAGCTGATGAATAACATACAGGCCAAATCATGAGGCCAGGAGCATGGCATCTAGATGATCCCACTCCAGTCATGAGGCTCCCTGGAGGGCATCATTCCTTCCCCTCTCTGCTCCGGAATCCCCTATGGCCTAGAAGCCTACGCCCGCGATCATCTTTTCTGTCCTGTTTTGCCTGACCCATCAGGACCTGTGCTTCTTTCTCAGACTGGAGGTTGCCAGAGAGCAGGGCACTGACCTCCCCTCTCCGACTGGGGGGCTCTCCCCTCAGTGGTTCCTTTCTCTGCCTGACCACCCCTTCTCCAAGCCTGATGCTCCCACTCTCTTTGGGGTGGAGGGCCTCAGTGCATGGGGCTGGGCAGAGGACTGAGTGTGAATGGGGGCATGGGATCCTTGCCCAGGTCCCATCCCTCCCACTTCCCACCATGCCTGCCACAGAACCACCAGACCACTCCTCTCAGGCTGGCCCCAGGAGCTGCTTTCTCTGCCCCTGCAAGCTGGGGCCTGCTGCAAACTCCTCCTCCCAGCCCTGGAGCCACCGGGAATTCTTTGCTCCAACAGATTCTGGGGGAAGCCAGACTGTGGGAGGCTGCTGACATGCCTCTGCTGGGCTCCTGTCACATTCCCCAAGCCCAAGGGGATCAGCTGGATCCACCAATGCACGCTTCTTCCACCCCTGGTGACGTCCTCAGGTCCTCCTACCTCCTCCTCCAAATCCTGAATCTGCCCTGGGACCATCCCTGGCTTCAACTCCCTCCCACTCCCAGCCCCTTGGCAGCCCCATCCAAACAATAAGCACTATTCCCCCAGCCCCTTGGAAAGTAAAATGTGTCTCCTCGTCCAGAGAAACTTCACGGAGTCTCTGGAATGCAGACACACAGCTGAGAGGCCTTGGGCAAGTCCCTTTACCTTTCCGGATCTTTATTTCCTCACTGCGCAGTGGGGATAATGATCAGAATGATATCTCAGAAGGTCATGGAGGGGCTTCCCTGGTGGTGCAGTGGTTAAGAATCTGCCTGCCAGGGCTTCCCTGGTGGTGCAGTGGTTGAGAGTCCGCCTGCTGATGCAGGGGACACAGGTTCGTGCCCCGGTCCCACATGCCACGGAGCAGCTGGGCCCGTGAGCCATGGCCGCCGAGC
>NW_006791954.1:1040149-1051157 GCF_000442215.2 Lipotes vexillifer | reverse complement strand
AAAAAAAAAAAAGAATCTGCCTGCCAATGCAAGGGACACAGGTTCGAGCCCTGGTCCAGGAAGATCCCACGTGCCGCAGAGCAACTAAGCCTGTGTGCCACAACTACTGAAGCCCACGCGCCTAGAGCCCATGCTCCGCAACACAGACAAGACACCTCAATGAGAAGCCCACACACTGCAACGAAGATAGCTCCTGCTCACGGCAACTAGCGAAAGCCCGCGTGCAGCGACAAAGACCCAATGCAGACAAAAATAAATAAATTTATTAAAAGAAAAAAAAGGAAGAGGGTCATGGAGACAGGGAGAGTGCGCTCTTGGTGCATTGTGAAATACACCAGGTAGGCCAGGGGTTCACCAGTTATGCCAGGGGATACACCAGGTATGCCAGGGAATATGGTGACCTATTCCTTTGCCCCAGTTCCCCCATCCGCCTAAATCCTCCTGTGTCCCACCAACTTACCACATGAGGGTGAAGAGTATAGCCATCGCCAGGAACACGCACACAAGAAAAAAATGAAAGCCAGAGGCTTTAGTTCAAGTCCAACTCTATGACCATGGTCAAGTTCCTTTTCCCCCCCTTTTTCTTTGTTCTATCGGTTTATAACATTATATAAGTTGGGGACGTTTCCTAGCCTCTCTGTACCTCACCTTCCTCATGTGGGAAATGAAGATAATAATTAATAGCATGTGCTTCTTAGGGTGGTGAGAACTAAGTGAGCTAAAACAACAAAAGGCACTATAACACAGTCAGGATTCAGCAAGGATTAGTTGTTAGTATTATCTCTGACTGCCAAGCAAGAAAAACCTTCTCTGTCCCTGAGATGTCTTGTGCAGATATCCCTGTTCCTCTGTTGGTCTCCACCTGTGAGCAGAACCCTAGTCTGACTGTCTTCCCCAAACACCCCACAGCGAGAGGGGTGGGCTGGACACAAGCTGCTTTGTGAAGAGGGGAGGATTATGCAGGACACTGGCTAAAGCATGAGGACTTCTGACGGCTTCCAGGACAGCCCTCTGAGCAGCCCAGGTGAGAAGGTGCCTGAAGAGGTGAGATCATCCCGTACCTGTCTGGATCAGAGTTAATGCAGAGGCAAGTGAAGCTCCTGATTTCTTCATTCATGAAAGATTACCTCTGCTATAACCCCAGAATCCCTCCTGCTAGACAAAAAACATCAGAGGAAAAAAAAAAAAAAAAGATTTCTTTTTACTGATATTTGATTGTATACCTAGAAAACTCAAGACACCTTAGGGGGGAAAAATCTTCCAGAAGTAAGAAAATTTTGGTATAGTGGCTGGATACAAGATAGATACAGGATGCTGTTCACTAGTCTTACAGTAAATGAGGCAAAATACTCCTGTTACAATGGAAACACAAATTAACGAACCACTGCAAGTACATAGATGTGAAGAAGCAACTCTTTAGCTGATTAGTAACTGAAAGATACAGGCGCACCTCGGAGATATTGCGGGTTCAGTTCTAGTCAACCACAATCAAAACGAATATTGCAGTCAAGCGAGTCACACAAATTTTTCGGTTTCTCTGTGCGTAGAAAAGTTAGGTTTACACAGCACTATAGTTGTTCACACTATACTGTCGTCTATTAAGTGTGCAATAGCATTATGTCTAAAACAAAAACCGTACCTTAATTTAAAAATAATGCTTTTGGAAAAATGGTGCTGATAAACTTGCTCAACTCGGGGTTGCCACAACCTTCAATTTGTTAAAAAAAGAAAAATGGCAATATCTGTGAAGTGCAATAAAGCAAAGCGCAACAAAACAAGGTGTGCCTGTGTTAAACCCTGCCCTCTTCCCTTCTGCTGGCGCTAAGGCCCAGCACATGGGTCTGTCCCGGGTGGCTGTCCTTCCATTACATCTGAAGCATGCGGCAGACTTAGGTTGGAATCAAGAAAGGACTTTCCCAGTAGAGGGTGGAATTCTATATGAGACTTCCCCTCATTAGGAGGAAGGGTCAACTTGGGGCCCATTGAGGGCACCTAGAACTCCCAAGGTCAACTGAGGAGTGTCCAAACTGCATAAAAGCTGGTTTCATCTAGAGCCGACAGTATAGTTCATAGAGCTCCATCACTGGGCCAAGCTTTGTGTTAAGCCCTTTATATGTGTTATTTAATTTCCTCAGAAATCCTGAAAGATACATATGATTAGCTCCATTTTATAGATGAGGAAAGTGAGCCTCAGAGAGGGCAAATGACTTACCTGAGGATACACAGTGAATAAGCGTCAAAGTCAGGGGTTAGAGCTCAGAAGTATTCATACGTGTGCCTGGGTGTTTGCACATGTGTGTCCTACTTTATGACACCCTGGTGTCTCTAAGGGCATAGGGCAGATCTGGGAACAGGAGGGAAAGCTGAGCCTGGCCCCCTCTCTGCTTTTTCTCCATTTCAGTCTTAGAGGCCATGGGGTGGTGAGAGGCCCACAGGCCAGGGATTCAGAAGGCTAGACTGGAGGACTTTAGGGGAAACTACTGAACCTCTTGAACTGCAGTTAACTCACCTGGGAAGTGGGATAATAGTGGCACTGCCCTTGCCAGGCAGTTGAGACGGTACCTGTAAAAGCACCTGGCTGGGGGCTTGGTGCACAGTAGGTGCTCCATTAGCATCTTCACTGCTCAGATCTTGGGAGGATCTGAGACTGCACTTGGGAGACTTCCCTTCCTTACCAGCCAGCCTCCTGCTTCCTCTGGCCTCCTGCTTTCCTCAGCTTTCCCCCTTACCCTCCCTTAGCTGAGGGCATGTCACCCCCCCTCCCCCATTGGTGATTCCTGAGCTCAGGGCAGGCCTGACTGGCCCCAGGGGTGGGCATGGGACAATGCCACACGCGTTGCATGATGTGGCCAGACGCCCTCAGTGCGCAGGGAAGGGCACGCTGCTGCTGCTGCTGCTTCTGCCACTGCCATTTGCCAAGGTGCAAGATGAACTGCCCAGAGTGGGGCGATACCCCCTCCCCCGCCCCACCTAATCCTCCTAGGTGCGGAGTCTCTGGTCCCTGCCTACTCAGCAGACATTGCCAGTCCTGCCCCCATTTGCTCCAGGAGACAGCCCAGGAATTTGGGCCTTGAGGCCCCGCCCCGTCTCAGTCCCCTCCCCAGCTTTGCCTCCTACCAGGGTGTCTATCCCAGCTGCCCTGGGTCCCTAAGTCATTCATTCTCTCAGACAGCCCACCTTGGGGCTCAACAGGCCAATTCCACACTCCCTCCTCTGCCAGGAGGTCTCCTAAATTCACTGCCCCTCCTTTGCTGTGTGACCTTGGGCAAGTAACACAGTCGCTCTGGGGCCACTTCCCGAAGAGATGATGCCTAGTGAGGGTGCAGTCACTGTTAGTTCCTTCAGTTACTCAGAAGCAGCGATTGGTGACTGGGTGCCAGGTGCTCCTCTCATTGTCTTGGTTGACCCCCAACAGCCGAGAGAGGGGGGCAGTTATCATTCCCCCCTCAGCCCCACACTCCCTCATCTGATGGGAGTGGGAGGGATTACGTGAGGGGTCCCAAGAGCTCTTTTCACTCACTCACCTGGGCAGTTGATGTCCACTGAGTATCCTGCTCTCCAGTCAGCGCTATGCACATGGGGTGGACACACCAAAGCCCCTGACCTCATGCTTGATGTCCCAGTTCAAACCTTGCCCAGCTCTGCCCCCAGGGACCTTGGTATAAAAGACTTCCCGAGGCCCCTTGCTTTGCAGCCCAGCAACCCTCCCCAGGGTGAACAAAAATTCTCCACGTGGTCCATGCCCAGTGCTATAAGCGGGGGACGAGACAGTAAAGGTGAGACACAGGCTCTGCCTCCGCAGAGCTAGGACTGGGGGCCTGGAAAGAATCACTCAGCTAGCAGTGACCAGCATGGCTGAGTGACAAAGGAGAAAGACAGGGGCTGGCGACCCAGGCTGGAGGTCCAAGAAGGTTTCCCTGAGGAACTGACTTCTGGGGGAGGGGGACTGGGCCCCTGAAAAGAGCTGGAGGCTGGCCTTCCTGACTCCCTGGCTCCAGCCTTCTCTGCCATCCCCCTAACCTGCTCCCTCTGGCCCAAGCCCCACCAGGGCCCCCATAAACACCGTCCCCCGGGCCCCCTTCCCTGGGGCCAAGGAAACTCATCTCCAAGCACTTTTTGGCTTCTAAGCCTCCCAGCCTCAGGCTGCTGGGTGGTTTGGTAAACAGCTTGTTAAGGTGATTAACGCTGCAATTAAAGCTGGAAAAACCGAGGCCAGGGTGCTGGCTGAAGGCTCTCCCTTCCCCTCCCCCTCTCTGTTATCCCCCTGCCCTCCTCTTCCATCCCCGCCGCCGGGCTTGGTTGATGCAACTCAGCCTGACTTGGCGAACCAAAGCCCTCCCCTAGGCTGGGAGGCTGCACATCAAGTGTCCGGTTGGCCTCAGCTGCCCAGAATCCCTTCCCTGCGGAGGTTGGGGGCTCGGCTGGCCCGGGGAGTAAGTGGTAGTGATGGTGTGTTGCTCAGGCGGGTGGTGTGCAGAGGCTGATTTGGGGTGAGGTCTCTAAGATCCACTAGTGCCTGGGACCCCTTAAAGGGAGGGGCCTCAAGGACAGGGGTAGAGACCATCCTTCTCGTCCACTTCCGCAAGTGAGAAGGGCAGGGGCCGTCTCCTTCCAGTAGAGGGGCAGGAGTTTCCTTTCTCCAGGCTCTCAGAGTCAGGGTGGCTCATCTGAGGGGCTGCGAAGTGCCAGACCCTGAGCCTTGCATCCGGGGAAGGTTTTAAGGACCCACTGGGTCCATGCCTCCCCTCCCTTCAGCAACAGCTCTAGCCAACCCGTGAGGGCCCTCGAGGCTCCTGCTCTCAGGCTCCCCCAAAAGCCTCCTTCCTCTGTACCCCGTGAGTCCTAGGAGAGGAGTTATTCTGCAGGTGGGGTCTCCAGGGAGTATGTTCCCAGACCCCCATCTCTGCCTGTCATGCTGCCATCCTTCTTTCAAGGCATAATTCAAATCCCACCTCCCCCGTGAAGGCTTTCTATGTTTCCTTCCCACCCACCACCAACTGCCCCTGCCCTTTCCTCTGACAACCCATCCAGTCCCTCTGACTGTGTCAGGTTTGCCCAGCTGGGGGCCTGTCCAGGGTGGGCCCTGCTTCTGGCCATGGAGCTCGTAGCCCAGGTCTGTGCCTCCCTTCCCCAGGCTTCAGTCATCTGTGGTACCAGCTCCTAGAACAGTGCGTGGAATAGAGCAGGTGCTCAATAAATATTGGTTGAATCCTTTTTGGAGTGCACCTAGAGATCGGTGGATCGACCAATGTGCTAAGTGCAGCCAGGGGCCTGGGTCTGAATCAGGCACATTGAGGGTGGGATGGGGCAGGAGGCTAGGTGGGCAGTAAGCCCCATCTCCACTGTCACCATCGTCAACAGCAACTTTGATACACCAAGCAGTACGCACCACGTGCTGGGTGCCTTGTGAAGCGTTTTACATATGTTATCCATTTAGTCCTTGCAACAACTACCTGCCAGGCAGGTAGCATTATTCCTATGTTACAGATGAGAAAACTGAGGCTTAGAAAGGTTAAGTGACTTGCCCAAGATCACACAGTCAGTAAAGTAGTGGAGGCCCGATTGAGTCCAGGTCAGCTGACTCCAGCGTGCACATTCCTGACTACAGCATTAAGCTTTTCCAAGGATCAGCCCTGGGGAAGAAGCCCAGCCACCACCACCCCCCCCCCCCGCCGCCTCCACTTTTCCCAGGGGAAGAACTCAGGGAGGAGGCCTGGAGGGCTGGGGTGGGCACAGCTGCCCAGCTCTCTGACACTCTGCCCTGGCGTCTTAGTAACCTGAGCTTCAGAAAACACCCCCCCCCCCCCCCCGCCGCCTCCACTTTTCCCAGGGGAAGAACTCAGGGAGGAGGCCTGGAGGGCTGGGGTGGGCACAGCTGCCCAGCTCTCTGACACTCTGCCCTGGCGTCTTAGTAACCTGAGCTTCAGAAAAGCCCATGAAGAGCACGCATCCTCCAGACAGACGAGGGTTCAAATCCCAGCATTGCCATGTATTAGTTATGTGAACTTGACAGAGATTGGACCTCTCTGAGCCTCAGCTTCCCCACCTGAAAATTGAACACTATACCACCCACCTCCCTGGCTGCTGCGAGGATAACATGCAAAGTGCCTGGCATAGAGTAGGAGTTTAGCAAATCCAGCCCTTATTAAGGTTTGGAGAACAGTGATCCTCAGGGCAGATTGGGGTTCCCTCGCCCCCGCTTCTTCCCTGAAAGTTGTCACGAGGCAACGGTGTAGTCAACAAGCACCTGGCAGAAGATGGGCTCAGCTGCCCCACCTAGGCACTCTGCCAGGTCCCCCACCCAAGTCCCTGTCCTCGTGGCTCTCCTACCCACCAGGGCTGTGAAGTGGGCCACCTGCCTGGCCTGGAGGTGAGGAGAGGAGGAAGGGGAGGTGAGGGGCGGGGCTGACCCTGAGGGAGGTCACCCGGGCAGTTAATCCAGCCTGACAGAGCAGGGATGAGCAGGGAGGAATTAGGGAGCTTACAACATCCTTTCATCCCGCAACAGCCCGCCCGCCAGCTTGCCCGCCCAGCCTCCCTCCTTCCTTCCTCTCTCTTTCTGCCCTTTTTTTCCCTCTCCCTCCCTTTGCTGGCAGCCCAGTCCTAATAAAATGCAGTGTCTCCAGTAAGTCTGCCCGGCTGCCGCCTCCTCGCTGCTCCTGCCTGCACGCAGCCCTCAACCCAAACTGCTCAGCTCAGCCCCGCCTGGCAGCTGCCACTTAACCCTTGCCAGCCTGGCTGGCGTCCGTGGGCTGGAGGCCCTCCTCCCTTCCACCACCCTCGGGCATGGTGGGAGGGGAGGCCTATTTTCTGAGAGGCAGAAGGGTGAGGTGATGGCTGGAGGGCCCCCACGTTCTGGAGCCCTGCTGTTCCACAAGGCCCTTCTGTCTTCTGCCTTCTCATCCTTATTCTGCTTTGTGCCTCACTGTAGCCACAGAGGCCAAAAGGGTCGGGATTGTCGTTCCCATTTGACAGATGAGGAAACTGAGATTCTGACAGAGAGGTTCCAGGCTAAGCTGGGTCACCTTGGCTGCTGGGTGGTGTTGCTGACTCTCCATCCTAGACTTTTTCCAGTACAGGGAGCTGCCTATACCTGTGTGTGCATGTGTGTGTGTGTGTGTGTGTGTGTGCGCGCGTGATGCTCGGGTGACTTGAGCGATGTGTGTGTGCACCTGTGTACCCCTTGGAATGTACGATTTGTATATTTGTGTGATGCTACCATGTCTCAGGTGTGCGTTTGGGTCTGTGTACTGGCCTCAGAGGGCAACACGTTTGCCTGAGGTGGGAGTCCGTGTATGTGTGATGGTAGAGAGATGCGTTTCTTGGTACGTGTGTGTGCATAGGCGAGAGAGGTGGCTTCACAAGCATGTGCGTGCATTCACGCTGTCTCCCACCTGTGCCAAGACGTTTGTTCACACACACACCCCTCCGTTCCTACTGCCACCTCCAGCTCTCTGTCCCCAGAGTCTCGGAGTCTGGCAGCTGGAAGAGGAGGGTGGCGGCACTGCTGGCCCAGGCCGGCAGCCGCAGCAGCAGGAGGGCTCTGAGTCAGGGCCCCGAGCACGCCCAGGGAAGGTCAACGTGGAAACCCCTTATCTGTTTCCATGGTCCAGCCTGGATCCCAGTGGCCTGGGGTCCGTGCCAGCTGTGGGAGCAGTGGTGTTCCCCCTGCCTGAGGCCTCACCCTCACCCCCAGCTGAAAGGGATAGACAGGAGGGTGAGGGGCCAGGGCATGGAGGCAGGCGGTTTACACGCATGTGCAAGCGTGTCTGCGTGTGAGCCCAAGATCACAGAGCAGCCCTGAGATGACCCGGTGGCAGTGGCGGAGGGCTGCTGGCTGGCAGG
Source organism: Lipotes vexillifer (assembly GCF_000442215.2). Lineage (NCBI taxonomy): Eukaryota > Metazoa > Chordata > Mammalia > Artiodactyla > Lipotidae > Lipotes > Lipotes vexillifer. The sequence continues at coordinate 1,043,312 of NW_006791954.1, read as the reverse complement.
GGATGCCAAGCCACCAAACAGAGTGGAGTCAGGGGGGCCAAGGGCTGGGAGCCTCGACTCCCCAGACCGTGGGGGCAGCCATGGGGTCAGAAGCACCTACTACCCGGCGCCAGGCTCAGCCCAGTCCTCGAGCCCAGAGCCCCAGCAGTAGGTCCCCAGGGCTCTGACTCCCCCAGGAGACCCTGGAGGCTCAGAGGGCTTTCCCCACCAAACACCTTCCCCAACTCCCGGCCCTCCGCCGAGAGCTGCCTGCCTCTAGCCTCCAGTTCAAAGAGCTCAGTGGTTATTTTCTTCTTTTTTATTAATGTTATATATAAAGATGGGTCCAATAAGAAAGCAGAAATGAGAAGGCTGGGAGGGGGTGGGACTTGGCTTCGTTCCTCTACCCCTGGGGTGGGACTCTTCGAGATCCACCACGTCTCTCCTCTCGCCTGCGCCTCCCACAAACCCAAATCCAGCCGGAGCCCACATCTGTTTCTCTCAGCTCACGACGACGCACAGGCAGGTACATCCAGGAGGAAAGGGCCACATAAATAGGAAACCACAGTAGGGAGGAGGCTGCTTCTCTCTGTTGTTTTAGAAAAAATACATACTATATATATAGCTACAGTCTTCTCCCTCTCCTTTTCTTCGATGTTCGACCACATCAGGGGTGGAGGAAAGTTAGCTCTGGGGGGCGTCTGGGCCAGGAAGGGGCAGTGCCACTGACCCTTCAGACAGCCACCCCCTCACCCCTAAAGGCACCGAGTTATAACCCTTCCCTTGTGCCCCGTGCACCTCACCTGACATTCTCCGTCTTGGTGGGAATTATCTGTTTCCAAGGCCACCGGAAAGGGGGTGTTTTGGGGTTTGTCTTGCCTTGTAGATTTGGGGTTTGGCGCCCAAACTGCCAACTTACTGGGGGAGAGGAATAGGTGGGGTGCGGGCAAGTGGAGGCACCCACGCAGGGGAGATTGGTCCTATCTGTTAACAATGCCCTTTGCCTTCCTATTTTTCAACAGCTTTTGAAACCAAAGTTGTGCAAAGTCCTGTACATGGAAGAAGAAATGGGTCCTCGGGAAGGATGCCTGGGATCCACCCCTCCTCTCCGACCAAAGCGGGGCAGGGGAGGTGCTCCTTGAGTTCTCTCTAAAGCCACAAATATTAAAAGCTTCCCTTACTTGGGGGCTTTTCTTTGGTTTAACCCTCAAACCCTAAATGAGGGCTAAAAGTTCAGGGCGGGGCCCGTTGAGGTCCCCACCCTGAGTCCCAGTCTCAAGGTTCAATGTCTTTTTGGCAGAGGGAATGCTCAGTTAAGGGGCAGCCCAGGTCCCCGTGGCAGGAGCTTAGGCCTGGCAGGTCCCAGAATCCACAGTGCCTGGTGCCCCAGTCCAGGCCTGACCTGAAGACGCTCCACGGTGTCCCCAGTGCCCAAGGAATCCAGTCTAGGGACTCAGTATAAGTTTTAGAATCTGGAAGGTGATGAGCTATTTAAAGCCAATCCAGGCTCTTGGAGCAGAAGGGAAACAGCTGTCCCAGCTGGAGTGAAGTTCCCAAACATCTGGAGGGGCACCCCAGTGTCTAGGCAGGGGAAGGGAAATTCAGGGGGCATCCTTGGTCCATGCAAATTTCATCTGGAAGCTCTTGGGTCCCTGGAGGAAGGGGCAAGGGAAGGGGGAAAAGGGGTGTCCTTTCCCCTGTGCTCCTCGATGATTCCTGAGTGTCGGCTAGGACGGAGGCACCTTCTGCTTGGTCCTGGGGTTCCTTTGTGAGAGGTTCAGGCCAGGTGGGTGCTCAGTACACAGCTCCAGGGTTGGGCGGGGGCCCGGGGGAGGCATGGTGCAGGGCGGCTGGTTGAGGCGGCGGCTGCTGTAAGTGGGGTCCACTCAGGTTCTGTGCATGGTACCAGGAGTTGGTGGGGTCGTCCAGGTAGCTGGGGGAAGCGCTGTATGGGAGAGGCGGGGGCAGCTGGCTGCGGGCAGGGGCTGGAGTAGAGTGGGAAGAGGTGTCCCAGAGGGCGGGTGACGGTGGTGAGTTGCAGGCCATGGAATCACTGTTATTGGGGCTGTGCTCCAGGGGCGCCTCCCCGTTCTTGTACAGTTTCTTGAATTTGGAGCGGCGGTTCTGGAACCAGATTTTCACCTGCCCCAGAGAAGAAAGGGGGAGCTAGTTAGCCTTGCAGAACGCTGAGTGAAAACCCATCAGGGAACCCAGCCTAGAGAGGGCAAGGCCAGCAGCCACCGTCACAGGAGATCCAGGCAAAACCCAGGCACCCGATCCCCCAGGCCAGCATCTTTTTTCTGTCGGGGACAGAACTTCCGCCAGGAACTACTGACTGCCTAGGTCCAAATTTTGCTCTGCCACTTACTAAGCGTGTGACCTTGGGGCAGTTACTTAGCCTCTCTGGTTCTTGCTTTCCTCTTCTACAAAATGGGGATGATGGCAGCACTATTACCTACGTCATAGGGTTATTATGATGCTCAAATAAGTTAAGACAAATAAAGAACTCAGAACAGCCAGCCATACTACTGACACAGTAAGCACTGAATAAAAGGCAGCCCAGGTGGGAGACGGGCGGTTTGTGGTATTTTGTTCACATTGGAAACCCATGAGCAGAGGTGCACAGATACACAGAGACAAATGCACACCCACATAAGCATCTCCATGCGCGGCAACATACGCACTCACAGCTTCACACACGAGACACCAGGCTATAAAGATACACACATGCACAGATACGGCCAGGTAAACACCCTGCAAACATGAGCACCCACGTTCACACACTCAGGAGCCCTCCAGGGCTGGCTAATGGGGGTGACCTGGGGACTCAGGAGCAGGTGAGCCATGATTCCCCAAATTTCCCCTGGGGTTTCTCCCCCTCCCCCTGCTGCTCTCCACCCCATGACTGGTACAAACAATGAATCAGCTCCTCACCGGGTGACCCAGATTCCCGACGGACCAGGCCCCACACAGCCGCAACCCAGGCCGTCTGTCAACACCTGTAGGGAGCCAGGCGTCCGCCACTCCTCCCCTGAGCAGTGACAGGCTGCTGGGGGCTTTAGGGACAGGCTGGGGGTGGGGGGAGTCCCACCTCTGAGTTCCTGTCCGCCTTTGTGGACAGGAATCTCTGTTCTTGGCTCCCGGCACACACAAAGGGGTGGAGCATTTGGGTGCTGAGCAGGAA
>NW_006791954.1:1025628-1039084 GCF_000442215.2 Lipotes vexillifer | reverse complement strand
TTTGGGTGCTGAGCAGGAATGCAGTCTTTTGATACAAGCACACATTTTTGTACATGCACTCACCCCTGTGCCCAGTCAAGTACATCTGCCTTGCCATCTATAAGCACAGTGACCCTTGAAAGGTCTCACTCCTTAAGTGTGCTTTCCCACATGTACACAGATCCATTAGCCTGTGTGCAAATATATACATGAATACACGTATATGTGCACCTCTTACACACACAAGCCTAGCCTGGGGGGAGACACGGTGTAGACTCCTATCAGCGACCAACCCTGTGAGTGACTCACACTGTTGGGGGACTGTGGGAGCTGGCGATTCTGGGATACAGGGAGGACACCTCTCCTTGTGAGAGACTCAGTCGCACAGGTTCACAAATATGCACGCCTGTACACGTGCTAATGCACAAACTTCTAACAGAGGTTGAGATCTGGGGGCCCCTCCACCCACAGGCAAGGGTTTCAAGGCCCTGCGGGGAACTTAAGAGGCCATCTAGGCTCAGCAGCGCCTGGGGAGTCCCGGGGTCCCGCGGGGCCCCACCGAGTCCTCGCGGCCCTCGACCGCCCATCACTGACCTGCGTCTGCGTGAGGCCCAGCTGCGCGGCCAGCTCGGCGCGCTCGGGCAGCGCCAGGTACTGGGCCTTCTGGAAGCGGCGCTGCAGGGCCGCCAGCTGGTAGCTGGAGTAGATCGTGCGCGGCTTTCGGACCTTCTTGGGCTTCCCGTTCACCATGCGCACCTCGGCTTCCGGTTCCTCCTTCACGGACACTGAGGGCGACGCACGGGGCAGTGGGCGGCTCAGCCTCGGCCTGCGACCCCGGGGCCCTCGTCACCCCGCGGGACACCCCACCCTCCGGCCCACCTACTCACCCCGGGACTTCCCGGCTGCTCGCTCCGCCGCCGGCGCCCCGGGTGGGAGCTGCGGCCACAGTGCCGGGCCGGCGGCCGCCCGCGACGCGGCGCTCCCCCGCTCCCAGCTCCGCGCCCCCAGAGCGCGGTCCCGGCGCCAAGCTACCACCGGACGCGCACGGCCGCCGCCTCGCTCTCCGCAGCTCCCGCCACCGTCTGCCCGCCGCCCCGTCACCCGCACCACGCTGGCGGTCGCTTCTCTCCCTCCTTCCCTTCCGTCTTCCCTTCCTTTATTGTTCTTTAAAATTTTTATCTCAGAATAGTTTTAGATTTTCAGAAAAGTTGCAGACACATCAGACTCCCTTCTTCTTTCCTTCCTTCGCCCTTTCCTCTGTTCCTTTCTTGTGTCCGTTCTCTCACTTTGTCTCTCCACTTTTACGCTGACTCCACTTTTCTCTTTCTCAGTTTCTCCACTCTCCGCTGCTGCTTCCTCCTGTTCCGGGGTAATTCTGAGGGGTCTTCCCCCCCCCCCCCCCCCAGCCCGGATCCAAAGCGGGGTCGCAGAGCTTCCAGCGCCCGCTGCCTACCCGCCAGCCCTCTACAGCCCGATGGAGGACCGCCTGCTGAAGTGCCCGGAGAGCACCTGGAGCAGGAGGTTCTCTGACATCCACAGCCCCTGCGTCCTCGCCTCGCTCACCCGGATCCTCACCCAGGACCACGGCGCCGCGCACGCACCACGCCCCGAAGGCGCGCAGTCTCGGGACTGGAAGGTCGTCTGTCCCCTCTGGGGGTCATCTAGCCCACCTTCTCTAACTTCGGACAGGTACATTTCTTAGCCGGGGCGCCTCCCTAGATTTCCGCTCCAATTCCTCGCCTTTCTCTCGCTCGCTGGGGAAGCTCCCCGTGTCCCCCACTCTCCCGCGACCCTGTGGTCCTCACCTGGGTCCTGCGCGGGCAGTGGCTGTTCCCGGTAGGCTCCGTATTGCCTGTAGGAGGTTCCGTAGGTATACTCGGACTTGGGCGAATACGCGCCCGTGCCTGCAAGCCCGTTGAGGTTGAACTGGTGGTGGTAGGTGTAGGGGTTCACGGTCTGGCCATAGGGCTGGCCCGAGTAGTAGTCGTGCTGGGGAGCGCTGTAGTAGCCCAAGTCAGTGACGGAAGACTCCGGCAGGGTGGGCGAGTCCTTGGAACCCGCATGGCAGCTGAGCGAGCTGGAGATATCGGTGAGGATGCTGCTGAGCTTGCGATCGAAGGAGCCACTCATCCTGGCGGGCGCCGCGCCACCCCCCGGGCTGGCCTCGGCCGGAGCGCCGGAACGGGCAGGAGCGCGGGGGAGGCGGAGGAGACGAGGCGGGGGTGCGTGTCCGGAGGGCAAGGGGAGGGCCCGGCAGCGTCTCTGGGGAGGGTCGGCCGAGGGGCGCTTAGACCAACGCCGGTCTTCCGGCGGTCGCGGCGCGCCTCTCGTAGCGTCCCAAGCCACAGTCAAATGCTGCCAGCTCCGCCCGGCCAGCCGGTTATAGACTCAATAGTGGAGTCGCAGAGGGAGGCCCCAGCGCTCTGATTGGCTGCAAGTCTTGCCTTCCAGGCAAAACATGCTCTTGAGCTCTTTCGTTCCTCTCTCTCTCTCTCTGTCTGTCTGTCTCTCTCTCTCTCATTCTTTGTTGTTGCCCAACACACACACACACACACACACACACACACTCTCACTCACACAGACCCCTCTGTTCCTCCTCCTGTGGATCCCTCCCTCAGCCCAGATAAACCCCCAGTGTCTCTGAAGGAAAGAGAGGGAGGAGGGTGTCTATCTGTAGAGTCCCCAGGATCCTTCAGTCTGTCTGTCTCTCTGGCTGTGGGTGGAAGGTGGGCTGAGGTGCGACAGAGAAGGAGGGGAATTTGCCTATTGGGTGTTTGTGGAGGGAGGTGGTCCAAGGTGTGTGTGTGTGGGGAAATGACAGGCAGATAAACATGCCCAAAGTAGGACCCAGGGCTCATGATAATGTTCTAATTTCTTTTAAAATCAGAAGAAAGGAGAACATTTTAGGTTGAAGAAAATGGTTGAGTGTATATTAATATATTTATTGTCTTTACAGCAATGCAGTCATAGAGTGTAATTAAAAAATATATATATTCTTAATGGAGGAAGGGGCCCATCAGGCAAAAGTGCCCTGGGCCTATGAAAGTCATCATTGGGTCCAGGGAGGGTCCTATTCTAGAGGGCCTGGTAGGCAGGTGTGTGGATGAGGGGCTTATGGAGAGGGGGGAGGTGCACAGCCTGTGTGTGGCGATGTTAAAATTATCTCCAAAACTTTCAGAGATGGCCTAGGCTTGCTGGAGGGAACAGGGAACCTGGGGTCCCCATGAGGATGGGTGGGACACAGGCTGGATATCTGTGTGCTTCGGTAAGTTTGGGGGCAGATTCTGTGTATTTGGGACAGCACTGGGGGAGTGTGGGCATTTTTCGAGATCAGGTGTAGGGGACGGGTGTACTTGAGGTGTGTGACGGAAGGATTTCAAGTGTTCCGCAGTAGATACAGAGTTCGTTTACATGCAGAAAATGTATGTGAGTGCAGGAGTGTGAGTGTGAGAAAGTGTACCAGTGTATATGGGGGGGGGCTGTAAGCAGTGTGAGTGGAGGACCGTGGGATGGGGTGTCTGTGTGTGAATGCGTAGTTGTAAACCTATGTACATAAAACTCTCAGCACCTTCCCGATCTCCGGTAGTTGGGAACCATGATGCTCCACTGAGCCCACAAGGCCAGGCCTCTAGGGCATCCAAATGGTTCCCAACGCTTTCGCCCATTTATCCATTCCACTCTCAATTCTGTTTCTCCGCCTTTCTTGCTGGGGGGAGGGGGAGCTCCTCCAAATATCATTTCCTCGCCGCATATAACGTTCACGCAGGGCTCCCCGTCAATTCTTCTCCTGTCCCTTTTCCCTGCCTGGCCGGCTGACGCGTCCCAGGGACACGCAGTGCCAGCGCGCCACCTTCCGGTCAGTCCTGGCCTCTGCGGCCTCCCCAAGTCTCGCCCAGCCCCGAGGAAGGGTCTCCTTCATAGACTCTGTCCGGTAGAGAAGCGTGCAGGGGGCTCTGTGCCCCTTGCCAAAGTCAGACCGCCGGGGCGGGCTGCCAGGGTTCTAAGGGCTTTGAGAGCTGCCGTTGGCTGAGACAGAGGGCCACAGTCCGCGGGCCGAGGGGCAGGAGTGCCCGCCAGGTCCAGGTGGCTCCGGGGAGGCGTGAGAAAGGTGGGGGCGGGGGGCGGGCTAGGGGAGGGCTATCTGTCTATCTCCGCGTCCCCCCAGCGCCTATCGCCCGCCGCTCCGAGCCCGTGGCGGGGCGAGTTACCACCCGCTCTGGATGCCCTCTGTTCTGTTGCCAAGAGGGCGCCTAGAGAGCCCGCGGCGCTGGGGACAGGAAGAGCACTGGGCAGGCCGGCTCCCCCTCCCAGGATGAGAGCGGGGGAGGCGGGCAGGGCCTGCTTTGGAGCCCCCAGCTCTCCAAAGCGTCGGATAAGCCCCTTCTCGGGGGCTCATTCATTCATCCATCCATCAACTGAGACAGAGAAGGGCCAGGTAATTCAGAGAAAGCAGAGAGTCGATCTTCCTCACGCGGTTCTCACAAAGGCCTCACTCCCTTCCGTCCTCACGGCCGCTCCTGAGGAAAGTGAAAGCCCTGGGCTGGGAGTCCGGAATCCTGGAATCCTGACAGGGTGCTGGTGCTGGTGGGCTATGTTAGGATAATTTCTGTGCTGCATCCTCTGCTCTGAGAGCCCAAGACTTCTAGAAGTGGATTAGAACTGCAGCATTAGGGACTCAAGCGAGAGCAACTAAACAATTGTCTGGTAATGTGAGGTTACTATCTGGTGCCCCCATTGCCTTCTGTGCTCCAGGGCACCAGGGACTGCATCTGTCCAGTTCACTACTACCTTCCAGTTACCTAGGGCAGGTCCTGGCACACACAACCTCAGTGCTCAGTAGATGTTTGTTGAATGAATAACTGAGACCCCCCTAATACTGGAGAGGGGCTGAATCATCTTGGCTGGGTATGCTTGTGGGGTTAGGAAAAGGGGCGGCATGGAGCAGGCACCGGCGTCAAGCTGTCCCACTCTAGCGCAGGAGCAGCTTCCCAGATGGGGCCATATGGCCCCAAAGGGGCCTGTCAGACTAGCAGGACTGAAGCCACCAGCCACTGGGCTGGCACCTGCCAGCTCAGGGTGACGAGGTTGCCAGAGGATACAGTGGGACCAGTGCCACCCACTGCACCTCGCCTGAGCCAACAAGATGAGCAGGTGTCAGTCTGGCCAGAGTCCTGCCCCTGGTGGAGGGGTGATGGAGGGCAGTCAGTCAGGTGCCTCTGGGAGGCTGGTGGGAGGGAGTAGGGGCAGTGCTGGTCAATGCCCAGGTCAGAGTCCATTGCCCACCCTCTCTCTGGCATGAAAACAGGTACCTTGTTGAAGCAAGCTGTTCCCTGAAGCCTAAGTATTATGCCATCTGGGCACGGCCACAACAACTGGTCTCAGAGTGCCAGGTCTGAGGGGAGGAACTTAGGAAGGAGGACGGAAGCAGAGGGCGGGCCGGCCAGCCCTTGCTCTCTTCATTGCCTGATGAGCTGGCGCCATCTAGTGGTCACTGTGAGGAGGCGAGTCCAGCCCTACTGGGGAGACCTGGGAAGCGCGCCACCTGTGGGACCCCCACCAACATACCCAGAAGGAATGTTTTCTTTACTTATCGTAGGAGCCCTATCAACACTAAATATTCACTTTCATCATCACCTTGCCTTACTCTGCAGCTGCCGCCTTTCCCTCCTCCCACCCGTCCTTGTCCTGCCAGTGGCTCCTTCCTTTAGGAATAAATCAAGAAGTGGATTATTAGATGGCCTCTGAGGTCCCTTCAAGCTCTGATGTTCTAAGATTTTTAATTCTAGAACTCTTGTCTCTTAAGGGGAAAATTCCCCCTACCTTTTCACCAACTCCCTTGGAGATCCACCCCAGGGCTTCAGCACTTTGCAGCCTGGATGTTTCTCTTCTTTCTGGGGTCCTTCATCCATCCAACGAATCCTTCCTGAGCTTTTACCATACTAGGTTCTGGGGATGGAGTAGTGAACAAGGCATACACAATGGCCTCCTCCACGGAGCCCAAGGTTTAGTGGGGGAAGTGGATACACATGCAGCCAGTTTCACTACAGTGAGTGTGGTATGTGCTGGGATGGGGGCAGCACACGCTGCTGTGACAGCCCAAGGGGGCCCAAACCCTTTGTGGAGGTGGGAGGATATCTGAGCTGAGGCTTGAAGGATGTGTGGGCCTCCTCCAGGAAAAGCAGGGATGAGGGGATGGAGAGGGTTCCCAGCCAAGGGAAAAGCCTGTGCAAAGGCTAGTGAGACTTCCTGGGGCATAGCGCTGGGGCTGGAGTGGAGTCAGAGCCCCAGAACACAGAACCCCTGGGACTCCAGAGCAGGAGGGTGGGCTTTATCTGGAGGCTTTAGGAAATCACTGAAACTTTTTAACCAGGGGAGATCGGATTTTTATTCCAGAAGGGTCCCTCTGGCAGCTGTGTGGGGTTGACTCAGAAGGACAAGATTGGAGGCTGGGAGGCTGCCGCAGAAGCAGGGGAGGGGGGGAGCTGGGTCTGGGTTAAGGAAGAGGCAGTGGAGGTGAAGAGAAGTGGGTGAATTTGAGACATGGTTAGAAGGTAGAGTGATAGTGCTTGGCTGCGAATGACAAGGAGCGGGGAACAGCAGGGAGTAACATTCAACTTCTGACTTGGGCAACTGTGTGGAAAGTTGGGACCATTCTCTGAGAGGAAGAACACCAGGGAGAGGGGGTGCTTGATGGGGAAGAGGATGTGTCCTGTTTTTTTCAACTTCTCATTGGAGTATAAAATGTATGCAGCAAAGTGCACAAACCACAATCAGTGATTTGCACAAACCAAACATGGCTGTGTAACTAGCACCCAGGGTGAGTACCAGGTTGGGAAACATCACCTGCACGGCACTCAGATGCCCCCTCCTGTTCCCTTCAGCTACTGCTCCCCAAGATCTTAATGCCTAGCACCACAGCTCAGTTTAGCATATAATTGGAAGTGTACAGTGTGTACTCCTTCATGTCTGGCTTCTTTTGCTCAACATAATGTTTGTGAGATTTATCCATATTGCTGGATAAATCATTCATTTCCAGTACTGTAGGCGGGTATTCTAGCATAGGAATGTGCCAACATTTATTTATCTGTTCTGCTGTGGATGGGCATTTGAATAGTTTCCAATTTGGCGTCCTCATGAGCAGTGCTCCTGTGAGCGTTCTTGTACGTGTGCTTTGGTGCACATATGTATACACTGTTGTTGGACTCGAGGAGTGCGATTGTGAGCCGCGGCGTGGGCGTGCATTCTCCTTTAGAAGATTCTGCCAAGTAGTTCTCCAAAGTGCTTGTGCCATCAGCTCCTTTTTTTTTTTTTTTTTTTGCGGTACGGGGGCCTCTCAGTGTTGTGGCCTCTCCTGTTGCAGAGCACAGGCTCCGGACGCGCAGGCTCAGTGGCCATGGCTCACGGGCCCAGCTGCTCCACGGCATGTGGGATCTTCCCGGACCGGGGCACGAACCCGCATCCCCCGCATCAGCAGGCGGACTCTCAACCACTGCGCCACCAGGGAAGCCCCATCAGCTCCATTTTGATCATGCTGAGTCTGAGGGTTTCTGAGACATCTAGGAGGAGCTGTCCAGCAGGCAGTTGGCTACATGGATCTGAACAATCAGTAAAGAAGCTGGGATTGGAGATGTAAATTGGGGGCTTGGGACAACTTGTGGTAAGTGAAGTTCGATGGCATGGGTCTGATGGTCCAGGGCAGGGGGGTGCAGAGAGAACAGAGGGTCGAGGGTCTCAGGGCAGCACCTGTGAGAGAGTGACCAGAGAGTGTGAGGCAATGCAGAGGGAGGTGGCCCTGAGTTTGTGGGGGGCTGGGAGAGTGTTTCAAGGAGGACGGAGTGGTCAGCAAAGTCAAATCCTGCTGTGAACGGCCAGATGGGGACTGAGATGTGCCCACGGGATGACATCTCAAGGAGGCATTTGGTGATTTCAAGGAAGAGTGGGTTCAGGGGAAGGGAAGTTTATGGCCGGCTGAAGGGTAAGTGGGAGGGAGGGTGTGCAGAGAACAAGTGAAGTTTGACTCTGAAAGGAAGAGGAATGGAGAGGGTGGTTGCTGGAGGGCATTTGGCACATGGGGAGGGGTGTCTGTGTGCTTTAAATGGGAGGAAGTCTGTTTAGAAGTCAATTACAGCAGCCAGTAGAGGGGACTTGGGAAAGGATCTGGAAGCCCACCCAAGGGGTTAGCCTTACAGCAAGTTCTCTCTTCAGTTGAGTCAAGAGGAAAGATGACCTGATAAGAGCTAGCTTTCACTGAACGTTCTAAGCATATGAGTTCGTTCACTCCGCCCACCGCCCTGTGAGGGGGAAACTGAGGCACAGAGTTGACAGAGGGGGAAACTGAGGCGCAGAGAAGCTAAGTAAATGCTGGATTCACAGTTTGAGCCCAGGCAGTCTGACTTTTAACCTCTGTGGTAGCTACTCTGTTCTCTGTACTTTTCTGGATGCTTGAAACATTTCAGAGGAAACAGAGTTGTTCAAGACAATTGCGGGTTCCTGTATAGGTGTGTATGCAAAGTAGATATGAAGTTAGTAGCTGAGGAGAGGGGAGATGGTGGATGGTCCTAGAGGTTTAAGGACGGTAGAGAAAGGTAAGTCCCAAGTGTAGCTGCTGCCATGGGGACCGGGGAGAGGACTGGCCAGGGGAAATGGAAGAATATCCAGGGCCCCTAGAGCCCTCTTGCTTGTGAGAGGTCATGGGGTTGCAGTGACCCCAGGAGGCATGGTGGGGGTCCCAGGTGGTGGGCTGCTCTCCAGCTGGGCTCAGCACCAGCTGTGGGCAGATTGTTGAGTTGACCAGGTAGAGGTTGCTTAGCAGGCAAGGGAGGAGTGGACATTAGCGAGGGTTGCTCAAGTGGTTTCCAGGGGACTCTTAAGTTGGGCAAGGAAAGAAGTGGAGGATAGAGTGATTGGTGGAAAGTGGCGGAGAGTCCAGGCTGGGGTCCCCACGAGGTCAGAGGGTGGCAGCAAGGAGATCACAGAGGGGACGCTCTTGTGGTCAGAGAGCCAGAGATCGGAGTCTATTCAAACTGTGGGGGAGGGGGCAGTGGGGAGAAAATCTTGAATGAAGCTGGGGAGGGAGGGTACAAATATAAGAGTTACACCACACTTCTCAGAAACCACGCGAGCAAAATCAGAGTGGGGTGAAATCTTTTTTCAAGTGTGGAAAGGAAAAACAATAACAACATAGAGTTTTTTCTTTAATTAAGTAGTGTTGATTTACAATATCATGTTAGTTTCAGGTGTAGAGCAAAGTGATTCAGATATATATATTTTTCCAGATTATTTTCCACTATAGGTTATTACAAGATATCGAATATAGTTCCCTGTGCTATATAGTAAATCTTTTTTGCTTACCTACTTTATGTATAGCAGTTTGTATCTGCTAATTCCATACTCCTAATTTATCCCTTCCCCCTCCCTTTCCCCTTTGGTAACCATAAGTTTGATTTCTATGTCTGTGAGTCTGTTTCTGTTTTGTAAATAGATTCATTTGCACTATTTTTTAGATTCCACATATAAGTGATATCGTATAATATTTGTCTTTCTCTGACTTACTTCACTTAGTATGATATTCTCTAGGTGCATAACAATATAGAATTTTGTTTGCATTTTGTTTTTTTGTTTGAATTTTGGTTCCATTTTATAATTTCTATCTCTTTATTGATATTCTCTATTTGTTCGTACACCATTCTCTTGGTTTTCTTTAGTTCTTTATCCATGCTTTTCTTTAGCTCTTTGGGTGTATTTTTAAGACAGTTGATTTAAAGTCTTTGTCTAGTAAGTCCAATGTCTGCTTCCTTAGGGACGGTTTCTGTCAATTTCTTTTCCTGTGAATGGGCCATATTTTCTGTTTCTTTGTATGCTGTGTAATTTTTTTATAGTTGTTGGACAGTAGACATTTTAAATTTTATAATGTGGTCACTCTGGAAATCAGATTCTTTTCTCCTCCCCCAGAGTTTGCTGCTGTTGCTTGTTGAGGGATATAGTCATCCATTTGTTTAGTAACTTTTTCAAACTATTTTTGCAAATACTATGTGCCTTATCGTGTGTGGTCACTGAAGTTTCTGTTCTAATATCTCAGTGATCGGCCAGTGACTTGATCGTTTTTTTTAAAACTATGTTTTTAATACTAACTTTATTTATTTATTTATTTATTGGCCACATGGTGTGGCATTTGGGATCTTAGTTGCCCGACCATGGGTCAAACCTGTGCCCCCTGCATCGTGAGCATGGAGTATCAACCACTGGACCTTCAGGGAAGTCCCAGTGACTTGATCTTAAATGTCAACATTTAGCATCTCCTTTCTTTTTTACACACTCCTCTGAGAGCTGTAAGTATTTACTAGATTTCAGAGTTCCAAAAAAGTTGATTCTGTCGATTGTCACTCTTTGCTTCAGTGGAAGGGCTGATTTTTGGAGCATCCAACTGTACCATTTGCCTTGATGTCATCCCTGATTTGTTTTTGAAGCTTACTCTCTTCAAGATATATTGTTAAGTAAAAAATAAAGTAAAAAAATAAAGATGGAGAGAAATGTGTATAGTACGTTACCAGTTACCTAGAAACGGGGGGGGGGATATATTTGCTTATAAACAGTGAAAGGATAAACCATAAGATTAAAAAAGAATAGTTTTTAAAAATAGAACTACCATATGACCCAGCAATCCCACTCCTGGGCATATACCCTGAGAAAACCATAATTCAACATTGTGCCACAATGTTCACTGCAGCACTATTTACAATAGCCAGGACATGGAAGCAACCTAAGTGTCCATCAACAGATGAATGGATAAAGAAGATGTGGCACATATATACAATGGAATATTACTCAGCCATTAAAAGAAATGAAATTGAGTTGTTTGTAGTGAGGTGGAGGGAACTAGAGTCTGTCATACAGAGTGAAGTAAGTCAGAACAAGAAAAACAAATACCGTATGCTAACACATATATATGGAATCGAAAAAAAAAATGGTTCTGATGAACCTAGGGGCAGGACAGGAAAAAAGACACAGATGTGGAGAATCGACTTGAAGACCTGGGGAGGGGGAAGGGTAAGCTAGGACGAAGTGAGAGAGTAGCATTGATATATATACACTACCAAATGTAAAATGGATGGCTAGTGGGAAGCAGCTGCATGGCACAGGGAGATCAGTTTGGTGCTTTGTGACCACCTGGAGGAGTGGGATAGGGAGGGTGAGAGGGAGACACAAGAGGGAAGGGAGATGGGGATATATGTATGCCTATAGCTGATTCACTTTGTTATACAGCAGAAACTAACACAACATTGTAAAGCAATCATACTCCAATAAAGATGTTTAAAAAAAGAATAGTTTTTAAGTGAATCCTTATTGAATATAGATACAAAAATCTTTATCAAAATATTAGCAAATAGAATTCAGCATTACATAAAAGAATTATACACCATGTCCAGGTGGGACTTATTCCAGGGAAGTAAAGATAATCCAATATTTAAAAATCAATCAATGCAATCTACCATATTTACAGGTTAAAGAAGAAAAATCACATGATCCTATCAATTAAAGCAGAAAAAAGCATTTGACAAAATTCAACACCCATTCCTGATGAAAATTCTAAGCAAACTAGGAGTAAAGGAATTTCCTAAACTTGCTAAAGAACATCTACAAAAAAAAATCTGTAGCTAATATCATATTTAATGATGAAAGACTGAATGCCTTGTCCCTAAGGTAAAGAACAAAGTAAGGACATGCACTCTGTCACTGTTACTCAACATAATGCTGGAAGTTTTAGCCACCTCAGTAAGGCAAGAAGAGGAATTAAAAATAAATACAGATCAGAATCCAACAATATACTAAAAGGATCATACACCATGATCAAGTTGGATTCATTCTGTGGTCACAAAGATGGTTCAACATATGCAAATCAATCAATGTGATATACCACAATAACAAAAGAAAAGACAAAAAACCACAAGATCATTTCAACAGATGCAGATAAAGCATTTGATAACATTCAGCATCCATTCATGATAAAAAAAAACCTCTCACCAAAGTGTGTATAGAGGGATTATATCTCAACATAATAAAAGCCATTTATGACAAACCCACAGTCAACATAATACTCAATGGTGAAAAGTTGAAAGCCTTCCCACTAAACTCTAGAACAAGACAAGGATGCTCACTCTCACCACTTCTATTCAACATGGTATTGGAAGTCCTGGCAACAACAGACAAGAAAAAGAAATAAAGGTATCCAAATTGGAAGGGAAGAGGTAAAATTGTCATTATATGCAGTTGACATGATACTCTATATAGAAAACCCTAAACACTCCCCACAAAAACTTATAGAACTAGTAAATGAATTCAGCAAGGTTGCAGGATAAAATATTAATATACAGAAATTGGTTGCATTTCCTTACACTAACAATGAAATATCAGAAAGAGAAAGTAAAAAATAAAATTCATTTAAAATTGTGTCAAAGGAAATTCCCTGGTGGTTAGGACTCCACGCTTGTCAGGGAACTAAGATCCTACAAGCCACATGGTGCAGCCAAAAGAAAAAGTGTCAAAAATAAAAAAACTCAAAAAACAAAAAAACTAAGAATAAATCTAATCAAGGAGGTGAAAGATCTATATGCTGAGAAATATAAAACATTGATAAAAGAAACTGAAGGTGATTCAAAGAAACAGAAGGATATCCCATGCTCTTGGATTGGAAGAATTAATATTGTCAAAATGGCCATACTACCCAAAGCAAGCTACAGATTTAATGCAGTCCCTATCAAATTACCCATGACATTTTTCACAGAACTAGAACAACAATCCTAAAAATTTATATGGAACCAAAAAAGACCCAGAACTGCCAAAGCAATTTTGAGGAAAAAGAAAAAAGCTGGAGGCATAACCCTCCCAGACTTCATACAGTACTACAAGGCTACAGTAATCAAAACAGCATGGTACTGGCACAAAAACAGACATATAAATCAATGGAACAGAATAAAGAACCCAGAAATAAAACGCATACACCTACGGTGAATTATTTTCAACAAAGGAGGCAAGAATATACAAAGGAGAAAAGACAGTCTCTTCAGCAAGTGGTGTTGGGAAAGCTGGACAGCCTCATGTAAACCAATGAAATTAGAACGCTCCCTCACACCATATACAAAAATAAACTCAAAATGGTTTAAAGACCTAAATATAAGACATGACGCCATAAAACTTTTAGAAGAGAACATAGGCAAAATATTCTCTGGCATAAACCATAGCAGTATTTCTTAGATCAGCCTCTGCTCCCTAAGGTAAAAGAAATAAAGGTAAAGATAAACAAATAGGAACTAATCAAACTTAAAAGTTTTTGCACAGCAAAGGAAACCATAAACAAAATGAAAAGACAACCTACGGAATGGGAGAAAATATTTGCAAACAATGCAACAGACAAGGGGTTAATTTCCAAACTGTGCAAACAGCTCATAGAGCTCAATATCAAAAAAAAAAAAAAAAAAAA
>NW_006791954.1:1016300-1025583 GCF_000442215.2 Lipotes vexillifer | reverse complement strand
AAAGAACCACAAAAAAAAAAAAAAAAAAAAAAAAAAACCCACTAAAAAAATGGGCACAATACCTAAGTAGACATTTCTCCAGAGAAAACACACAAATGGCCAACAGGCACATGAAAAGATGCTCAACCTCACTTGATTTGATTTGATGCAAATCAAAACCAAAATGAGGTATCACCTCACACTGGTCAGAGTGGCCATCATCAAAAAGTCTACAAATTATAAATGCTGGAGAGGGTGTGGAGAAAAGGGAACTCTCCTACACTGTTGATGGGAATGTACCTTCCTGCAACCACTATGGAAAACAGTATGGAGGTTCCTTAAAAAACTAAAAATAGAGCTACCATATGGTCCAGCAACCCCATCCCTGGGCATATATCCAGAAAAGACAAAAACTCTAATTCTAAAAGATACATGCTCTCCAATGCTCATAGCAGCACTATTTACAATAGCCAAGACATGGAAGCAATCTAAGAGTCCATCAACAGATGAATGGATAAAGAAGATGAATGGATAAAGAAAGTAAATATAATGGAATATTACTCAGCCATAAAAGGAATGAAATATTGCCATTTGCAGCAACATGGATGGGCCTAGAGATTATCATACTAAGTGAAGTAAATCAGACAGAGGAAGACAAATATTATATGACATCATTTATATGTGGAATCTAAAAAATAGTGCAAATGAATCTATTTTCAAAACAGAAAGAGACTCACAGGCATAGAAAATAAGCTTATGGTTACCAAAGGGGAAAGGGAGGGGTGGGAGGGATAAATTAGGAGTATGGGATTAATAGATACACACTACTATATAAAAAATAGATAAGCAACAAAGATTTATTGTATAATACGGGAAACTATATTCAATATCTTGTAATAATCTATAATGGAAAATAATATGAGGGGCTTCCCAGGTGGTCCAGTGGTTAAGAATCTGCCTGCCAATGCAGGGCATGCAGGTTCGATCCCCGGTCCAGGGAGATCCCACATGCTACAGGGCAACTAAGCCCGTGCACCACAATTACCAAGCCTGCGCTCTGGAGCCCACGAGCCACAACTACTGAAGCCCATGTGCTCTGGGGCCCACGTGCCACAACTACTGAGCCCACGCTGCAACTACTGAAGCCCACGTGCCTAGAGCCTGTGCTCCACGACAAGAGAATCCACTGCAATGAGAAGCCTGCGCACCACAATGAAGAGAGTAGCCCCCACTCACCGCAACTAGAGAAAGCCTGCACACAGCAACGAACACCCAAAGCAGCCAAAAAAATAAAAATAATTTTAAAAATAAATTTTTTTTTAAAAAAGAAAATAATCTGAAATATATATATGTATGTGTGTGTGTGTGTATATATATATATATATATATATATATACACATATATATGTATCTGAATCACTTTGCTGTGCACCTGAAACTCACTATTATAAATCGACTATACTTCAATTAAATAAATACATACAGATCAGAAAGGAAGAAATAAAGCTGTTCCTATTTGCAAGTGACATGACGTGTTACAAAGAAAATCCAAGGAATATATTTAAAAAAAACCCTCCTAGAACTAGTGAGTGAGTTCAGCAAGGTCACAGGATATAAGATGAACATATAAAAATCAATCATGCTTCCATATAATAGGAATGAAAACTGAAAGTAAAAATACAATACCATTTACAATTGCTAAAAAAAGAAATACACAGGTGTAAATCTAACCAAAAAAAAGTAGACGTAAATTTAGCTAACATTGTGTTGTCAGCTGTGATTTATGGTTCACTCTAATGGATCATCATCATTGCATCACTCTGAGTGATGGCACTGAAGTGAGCAACTTAAGAGACTTTAGCAGTTTACCTTTGACTTGGCCTGTGGATTGAGATGGTGATAGTCTAATTTTTAACAATGTGAATATTGTGACCATGTATTTTAAGAGTTCAGATAACGAAGATGAGAATAATTACAATACCAATGACACCACCAGGTGAAAAAGGCTAAAGGACTGTGTTAGGACTGTGTTTTTTTTTAATTATTTATTTTGAAGTCTACTTAATTTACAATATTGTATTAGTTTCAGGTGTACAGCAAAGTGATTCGGTTATACATATATATGTGCATATATCTATATTCTTTTTTAAAAAATTCTTTTTCATTATAGGTTATCACAAGATATTGAATATAGTTCCCTGTGCTATACAGTAGGACCTTGTTGTTTATCCCTTCTATATATACCAGTTTGCATCTGCTAATCCCAAACTACCAATTCAACCCTCTCCTACCCCCTCCCCCTTGGCAACTATCTGCTCTCTGTCCCTGATTCTGTTTCTGTTTCACAGATAGGTTCATTTGTGTCATATTTTAGATTCCACATAGAAGTGATATGATGAGGTATTTGTCTTTTCTCTTTCTGACTTACTTCACTTAGTATGCTAATCTCTAGCTGCATCCATGTTGCTGCAAATGGCATTATTTCATCCTTTTTTATGGCTGAATAGTATTCCATTGTATATATGTACCACATCTTCTTTAACCATTCATCTGTTGATGGACATTTAGGCTGTTTCCATGTCTTGGTTATTGTGAACAGTGCTGCTATGAACATAAGGGTGCATGTGTCTTTTTGAATTATAGTTTTGTTTGGATATATGCCCAGGAGTGGGATTGCTGGATCATATGGTAATCCTATTTTTAGTTTCCTGAGGAACCTCCATACTGTTTTCCACCAACTTACATTCCCACCAACAGTGTAGGAGGGTTCCTATTTCTCCACACCCTCTCTAGCATTAGTTATTTGTAGACTTTTTAATGATAGCCATTCTGACCAGCATGAGGTGGTACCTCACTGTAGTTATGATTTGCATTTCTCTAATAATTAGTGATGTTGAGCAGCTTTTCGTGTGCCCATTGGCCACCTGTATTTCTTCTTTGGAGAAATGTCTCTTTAGGTCTTCTGCCCAGTTTTTGATTGGGTTGTTTGTTTTTTTGTTGTCGAGTTGTATGAGCTGTTTGTATATTTTGGAAATTAACCCCTTGTCAGTCGCATCGTTTGCAAATATTTTCTCCCATTCTGTAGGTTGTTTTTTTCATTTGGTTTATGGTTTCCTTTGCTGTGCAAAAGCTTGTGGGTTTGATTAGGCCCCATTTGTTTATTTTTGTTTTATTTCTATTGCCTTGGGATACTGACCTAAGAAAACATTGGTACAATTTGTCAGAGAATGTTTTGCTTATGCTCTCTTCTAAGACTATTATGGTGTCATGTCTTATGTCTAAGTCTTTAAGCAATTTTGAGTTTATTTTTGTGTATGGTGAGAGAGTGTGTTCTAACTTCATTGATATACATGCGGCTGTCCAACTTTCTCAACACCACTTGCTGAAGTGACTGTCTTTTTCCCATTGTATATTCTTGTTTCCTTTGTTGAAGATTAATTGAGCATAGGCATGTGGGTTTATTTCTGCGTTCTCTATTCTGCTCCATTGAGCCATATGTCTGTTTTTGTGCCAACACCATGCTGTTTTGATTACTGTAGCTTTGTAGTATTGTCTAAAGTCTGGGATGGTTATGCCTCTTGCTTAGTTCTTTTTTTTTCAGGGTTGCTTTGGCAATTCTGGGTCTTTTGTGGTTCCATATGAATTTTAGGATTATTTGTTCTAGTTCTGTGAAAAAGGTCATAGGTAATTTGATAGGGATTGCATTAAATCTCTAGGTTGCTTTGGGTAGTATGGCCATTTTAACAATATTAATTCCATAAGTTTGTTTTCTATGTCTGTGAGTCTGTATCTGTTTTATTCATTTGTATTATTTTTTAGATTCCACATATAAGTGATATCATATAATATTTGTCTTTCTCTGAATGACTGTGTTGTTTTAATGACAGAAAGACACATAGAACTGGAATGGGGAGGTAAATAATCAAAACAGAGAACTGCACAGTATGCAGAAAAGAATTTGGGCTTGAAGAAGGGGCCATGAAGCAAACACAGACTCATATATATGGAATCTCAACAAATTTGGGATGAGTCAGGCAAGTAATTATAAATCAATCAAAAGTTTTTCATCTCCCAAAAGACACAATCCTCAGTCACAAATAGTGGCTCAGGCATCCTACATGAATGAGCATGTATCATCATATAGTTTCCTTGACAGCTCTGTGAAACTGAGTGAAGTTACATTACCTGATTCAGAGGGTGCAACTAAAATGTCCCCTGGGAGAACAAAAGGGGATTTTTCGATAACCTACGTCGTGGCCTCCAACAGTAGAGAGCTGATTTTGTCAGATCTCACCAGCAGTCATGCTATGTATTTCAAGTCTGAATCATGGCAACAAAAAGATGTTCCACCCCAGCTCTTAGGTAGCTTGACTTGAAAAACAGAGTTTCAGATGGTCATCTTGATTTCTATGAAGGTTTTTAAAAATCCACAGAAAGCACAAAACTAAAGGCTGTTGATATCTTATCCACATACAAACTAATCTTGCTCATCTATCTTGGATATTCAGCAGACAGGGCAAATGTAAACTTTGGCAAATTCCATTCAGTCTGGAAACTTCTTACCAAAAAATAGAAAAGATCTTACCTGCTAAATGGACCGCACCTCCTGTGCACAGTGCTGTTGAAAGGAGTGTGATTTACTTTTTTGTGATATTGAGGTTTTCATAATGAATTTTTTCCAGTCACTTTTCAGTTTTCTCAAAATGTGCAGAAGCGGTTAATGAGATCGCATCCTCAGACATGTGCCTACAAAACAGCTCAATTGCTGTCCCTGGCAGAGATATTAGAATGTTGACCCACTGTAAAATCATATTTTTAAACGGTGAGATAAAAAGAATGTCTCTAATTTGGAAGTACATTAAAGATGAGCATGGAGAAAGGGATTACAGCAAAACAGATGTTTATGCTGTTTCTCCAGAACTGCTTGATGATCTTTGGAGAGGCCATGAGGAGCCTAGAAAAGGATGAACCAACTGCATCTGAGTTGTTCAATGTCATGTGTAGTTTGTGACGAAAACTCATATACAGAAAAAAACCCCTCATACTTTGGAAATAAGACTGCTTCAAGAATTTCTTAATTTCTCTACTAAAACTTTAACTTATTTGAAAACTGTATTAGTCTGGGTTCTCCAGAGAAACAGAACCAATAGAACATTAGATAGATATATAGACAGGTTAGATAGTTAGATAGATAGATAGATAGATAGATAGATGATAGGTAGATAGATAGATATGGGCGTCCATATCTATCTATACTACCTATCTATATATAGATATATACTTACTCATTATAAGGAATTGGCTCAGGTGGTTATGGTAGTTGAGAAGACTTTTGTATCTGTAGTCAGCAAGCTGCATCCCAAGACCTGAGACCCAGGAGAACCAAAGGTGTAAGTTCCAGTCTCCGTCTGATACTCAGGCTTTCAAAGGACCGGATGAGGCCCCCCACGTTGGAGAGAGGAATCTATAGAGTCAGTGTACTCAGTCTACTAATTCAAAGGCTAATCTCATTCGGAAACACCTTGACAGACACATCCAGAATAATGTTTAACCAAATATCTGGGCACCCCAAGGACACAATCCAGCTGACACATAAAATTAACCATCGCATAATTTCAACTTTGATTTCACAACTTCAAATTACCTCTGTGCTTTATTTTCCCTGAGAAAGAAGTTAAACTTCTGGTGACATCTGAGTACTTAAAAATGATGGACATTTTGGATACGGATAGTCTATATGATGAACTCATAGATGCAAAAGACTGGATTGATAAAAGCTGGTCGACCAAAAGTCTGTAGATAAAAGTAGGACATTTCTCAAGAGCTATAAACTGATTTCTACAAGTCTAAAAACCTGCTGTTGTCAGTAAGTAAAATCCTAAGTATTCCACTCTCAAATGTTTATGTTGAGAGGATTTTTAGTTTCACGTCATCGTACTGGACTGACACCAAGGAATCAGTATAATGTAGGATTGATAAGAGCAAAGCTGTAGGTCCAAGTGAATTTTACATTTGCCTGTCTGGAGTTGCACTATTACATAAAAGAAGAGAAGGCCATCCTAAATAAAGACCTCAGGCAGTTCAGTTACTGGAAGAGAAAAGAGAAAGAGTCAAATTACCTTACCATGCCATGGGACAGGAAGAAACATGTCATTGCTCTTTTTTAAATTAAATATGGGTAATATCTGTTTAATTTGTCCTATTATATTTCTGTTCTCCTTTTTAAAAGCCTCACACTTATGCATCTTAAGAATACACAGTAATAGGGACTTCCCTGGTGGTGCAGTGGTTAAGAATCCACCTGCCAACGCAGGGGCACGGGTTCGACCCCGGGTCCAGGAAGATCCCACATGCTGTGGAGCAACTAAGCCCGCATGCCACAACTACTGAAACCCATGCACCTAGAGACCTTGCTCCACAGCAAGAGAAGCCACCCAATGAGTAGAGCACTGCAATGAAGAGCAGCCCCCACTCACTGCAACTAGAGAAAGCCCGCGCACAGCAAGGAAAACCCAACGCAGACTTGTACAAGCCTCTTAGATAGCCTAATCCACCAGAGGACAGACAGCAGAAGCAAGAAGACAACAATGCTGCAGCCTGTGGAACAAAAAACACATTCACAGAAAGATAGACAAGGTGAAAAGGCAGAGAGCTATGTACCAGATGAAGGAACAAGATAAAACCCCAGAAAAACAACTAAATGAAGTGGAGATAGACAACCTTCCAGAAAAAGAATTCAGAATAATGATAGTGAAGATGATCCAGGAGCTTGGAAAAAGAATGGAGGCAAAGATCGAGAAGATGCAAGAAATGTTTAACAAAGATTTAGAAGAATTAAAGAACAAACAAACAGAGATGAACAACACAATAACTGAAATGAAAAATACACTAGAAGGAATCAATAGCAGAATAACTGAGGCCGAAGAACGGATAAGTGACATGGAAGACAGAATGGTGGAATTCCCTGCTGTGGAACAGAATAAAGAAAAAAGAATAAATAGAAATGAAGACATCATAAGAGACCTCTGGGACAACATTAAACACAACAACATTTGCATTACAGGGGTCCCAGAAGGAGGAGAGAGAGAAAGGACCTGAGAAAATATTTGAAGAGATTATAGTCGAAAACTTCCCTAACACGGGAAAGGAAATAGCCACCCAAGTCCAGGAAGCGTAGAGAGTCCCATAAAGGATAAACCCAAGGAGAAACATGCCAAGATACATAGTAATCAAATTGGTAAAAATTAAAGACGAAAAATTATTGAAAGCAGCAAGGGAAAAATGACAAATAACATACAAGGGAACTCCCATAAGGTTAACAGCTGATTTCTCAGCAGAAGCTCTACAAGCCAGAAGGGAGTGGCAAGATATATTTAAAGTGATAAAAGGGAAGAACCTACAACTAAGATTACTCTACCCAGCAACGATCTCATTCAGATTCGATGGAGAAATCAAAAGCTTTACAGACAAGCAAAAGCTAAGAGAATTCAGCACCACCAAACCAGCTCTACATCAAATGCTAAAGGAACTTCTCTAGGTGGGAAACATAAGAGAAGAAAAGGACCTATAAAAACAAACCCAAAACAATTAAGAAAATGGTAATGGGAACATACATATCAATAATTACCTTAGGGGCTTCCCTGGTGGCGCAGTGGTTGAGAGTCCGCCTGCCGATGCAGGGGACACGGGTTCATGCCCCGGTCCGGGAAGATCCCACATGCCGCAGAGTGGCTGGGCCTGTGAGCCATGGCCGCTGAGGCTGTGAGTCCGGAGCCTGTGCTCCGCAATGGGAGAGGCCACAACAGTGAGAGGTCCATGTACCGCAAAAAAAAAAAAAAAAAATTACCTTAAATGTGAATGGATTAAATGCTCCAACCAGAAGACACAGGCTCACTGAATAGATACAAAAACAAGATCCATGTATATGCTGTCTACAAGAGATCCACTTCAGACCTAGGGACACATACAGACTGAAAGTGAGGGGATGGAAAAAGATATTCCATGCAAGTGGAAATAAAAAGAAAGCTGGAGTAGCAATACTCATATCAGATAAAATAGACTTTAAAATAAAGAATGTTACAGGAGACAAGGAAGGACACTACATAATGATCAAGGGATCAATCCAAGAAGAAGATATAGCAATTATAAATATATATGCACCCAACATAGAAGCACCTCAATATATAAGGCACCTGCGAACAGCTATAAAAGAGGAAATCAACAGTAACACAATAATAGCAGGGGACTTTAACACCTCACTTACACCAATGGACAGATCATACAGACAGAAAATTAATAAGGAAACACAAGCTTTAAATGACACAATAGAACAGATAGATTTAATTGATATTTATAGGACATTCCATCCAAAAACAGCAGATTACACTTTCCTCTCAAGTGCGCATGGAACATTCTGCAGGAATGATTACATCTTGGGTCACAAATCAAGCTTCAGTAAATTTAAGAAAACTGAAATAATATCAAGCATCTTTTCTGACCACAACACTATGAGATTAGAAATCAATTACAAAGAAAAAAACGTAAAAAACACAAACACATGGAGGCTAAACAATATGTTACTAAATAACCAAGAGATCACTGAAGAAATCAAAGAGGAAATTAAAAAATACCTAGAAACAAATGACAATGAAAACACGACGATCCAAAACCTATGGGATGCAGCAAAAGCAGTTTTAAGAGGGAAGTTTATAGCAATACAATCCTACCTCAAGGTACAACAAACATCTCAAATAAACAATCTAACCTTACACCTAAAAGAACTAGAGAAAGAAGAACAAACAAAACCCAAAGTTAGTAGAAGGAAAGAAATCATAAAGTTCAGAGCAGAAATAAGTGAAATAGAAACAAAGAAAACAACAGCAAAGATCAATAAAACTAAAAGCTGGTTCTTTGAGAAGATAAACAAAATTGATAAACCATTAGCCAGACTCAAGACAAAGAGGGAGAGGACTCAAATCATTAAAATTAGAAATGAAAAAGGAGAAGTTACCACAGACACCGCAGAAATACAAAGCATCCTAAGAGACTACTACAAGCAACTCTATGCCAATAAAATGGACAACCTGGAAGAAATGGACAAATTCTTAGAAAGGTATAACCTTCCAAGACTGCACCAAGAAGAAATAGAAAATATGAACAGACCAATCACAAGTAATGAAATTGAAACTGTGATTAAAAATCTTCCAACAAACAAAAGTCCAGGACCCGATGGCTTCACAGGTGAATTCTATCAAACATTTAGAGAAGAGCTAACACCCATCCTTCTCAAACTCTTACAAAAAGA
>NW_006791954.1:1015873-1016290 GCF_000442215.2 Lipotes vexillifer | reverse complement strand
AAAATATAGCAGAGGAAGGAACACTCCCAAACTCATTCTATGAGGTCACCATCACCCTGATACCAAAACCAGACAAATATACTACAAAAAAAGAAAATTACAGAGCAATATCACTGATGAATATAGATGCAGAAATCCTCAACAAAATACTAGCAAACAGAATCCAACAACACATTAAAAGGATCATACACCATGATCAAGTGGGACTTACTGGGATGCAGCAAGGATTCTTCAATATATGCAAATCAATCAGTGTGATACACCATATTAACAAACTGAAGGATAAAAACCATATGATCATCTCAGTAGATGCAGAAAAAGCTTTTGACAAAATTCAACACCCATTTATGATAAAAACTCTCCAGAAAGTGGGCATAGAGGGAACCTACCTCAACATAATAAAGGCCATATACGACA
>NW_006791954.1:989132-1015692 GCF_000442215.2 Lipotes vexillifer | reverse complement strand
GGAAAAGAAGAAGTAAAGCTGTCACTGTTTGCAGATGACATGATACTATACATAGAGAATCGTAAAGATGCCACCAGAAAACTACTAGAGCTAATCAATGAATTTGGTAAAGTTGCGGGATACAAATTAATGCAGAGATATCTCCTGCATTCCTATACACTAATGATGAAAAATCTGAAAGAGAAATTAAGGAAACACTCCCATTTACCATTGCAACAAAAAGAATAAAATACCTAGGAATAAACCTACCTAGGGAGACAAAAGACCTGTATGCAGAAAACTATAAGACACTGATGAAAGAAATTAAAGATGACAAAAACAGATGGAGAGATATACCATGTTCTTGGATTAGAAGAATCAATATTGTGAAAATGACTATACTACCCAAAGCAATCTACAGATTCAATGCAATCTCTATCAAATTACCAATGGCGGGGCTTCCCTGGTGGTGCAGTGGTTGAGAGTCCACCTGCCGATGCAGGGGACACGGGTTCGTGCCCCAGTCCGGGAAGATACCACATGCCGCGGAGCGGCTAGGCCCGTGAGCCATGGCCGCTGAGCCTGCACATCCGGAGCCTGTGCTCTGCAACGGGAGAGGCCACAACAGTGAGAGGCCCGCGTACTGCAAAAAAAAAAAAAATTACCAATGGCATTTTTCACAGAACTAGAACAAAAAATCTTAAAATTTTTATGGAGACACAAAAGACCCTGAATAGCCAAAGTGGTCTTGAGGGAAAAAAACAGAGCTGGAGGAATCAGGCTCCCAGACATTAGACTATACTACAAAGCTACAGTAATCAAGACAGTATGGTACTGGCACAAAAACAGAAATATAAATCAATGGAACAGGATAGAAAGACCAGAGATAAGCCCACGCACCTATGGTCAACTAATCTATGACAAAGGAGGCAAGGATATACAATGGAGAAAAGACAGTCTCTTCAATAAGTGGTGCTGGGAGAACTGGACTGCTACATGTAAAAGAATGAAATTAGAACACTCCCTAACACCATCCACAAAAATAAACTCAAAATGGATTAGAGACCTAAATGTAAGACCAGACACTATAAAACTCTTAGAGGAAAACATAGGAAGAACACTCTTTGACATAAATCACAGCAAGATCTTTCTTGACCCACCTCCTAGAGTAATGGAAATAAAACCAAAGATAAACAAATGGAACCTAATGAAACAAAAGTTTTTGCACAGCAAAGGAAACTACAAACAAGACGAAAAGGCAACCCTCAGAATGGGACAAAATATTTGCAAATAAATCAACGGACAAAGGATTGATCTCCAAAATACATAAATAGCTCATGCAGCTCAATATTAAAAATACAAACAACCCAATCCAAAAATGGACAGAAGACCTAAATAGACATTTCTCCAAAGAAGACATACAGATGGCCAAGAAGCACATGAAAAGCTGCTCAACATCACTAATTATTAGAGAAATGCAAATCAAAACTACAATGAGGTATTGCCTCACACCAGTTAGAATGGGCATCATCAGAAAATCTACAAACAACAAATGCTGGAGAGGGTGTGGAGAAAAGGGAACCCTCTTGCACTGTTGGTGGGAATGTAAATTGGTACAGCCACTATGGAGAACAGTATGGAGGATCCTTAAAAAACTAAAATTAGAATTACCATATGACCCAGCAATCCCACTACTGGGCATATACCCAGAGAAAACCATAATTCAAAAAGACACATGCACCCCAGTGTTCATTGCAGCGCTATTTACAATAGCCAGGACATGGAAGCAACCTAAATGGCCACTGACAGATGAATGGATAAAGAAGATGTGGTACATATATACAATGGAATATTACTCAACCATAAAAAGGAACGAAATTGGGTCATTTATAGAGACGTGGATGGATCCAGAGACTGTCATACAGAGTGAAGTAAGTCAGAAAGAGAAAAAGAAATATTGTATATTAACATATATATGTGGAACCTAGAGAAATGGTACAGATGAACTGGTTTGCAGGGCAGAAATTGAGACCCAGATGCAGAGAACTAACGTATGGACACCAATGGGGGAAAGTGGTGGGGGTGGGGGTCGTGGTGGGATGAACTGGGAGATTGGGATTGACATGTATACACTAATATGTATAAAATAGATAACTAATAAGAACCTGCTGTATAAAAAAAAAACCAATGCAAACAAAAATAAATAATTTTTTAAAAGAATACACAGTAATATAGCCCACAGAAGTTTAATATCCAATGAAAAGTTTTCAAGAGTTAAAATAAATTTATAAAATTATCTGAGGACAAAAAGATGTTATAAAAATATTGTTATATTTTTCTCGCACATATTATTTGTTTAATTGGTCTCACTATCAATTAGTACTAATCTCCTCTTTTAACTAGTCCTATTGTTGTTTTGTTTACATAACAGCATTTATGGACCAGAAAAGTAAATAACAGAGAATAACATATAATTTCAAATAAATAACTATTTTCATATATTAATGTTAAGGTCATAAAACATGTATATACTATATATGATTTTATTATGCCTTTATACATTTTGTCTGGTATGACTGTGTCCCAGGTTGACTTTAAAAAATTGGTCACCCATACATGAGGTGATTCCCTGCCTTCTGAAAGCCAGGGCCCGGGTAGAATTCATTTCACAGAGCTCAGATGATGTCGCCAGGTCCACTCTGTTTCTCTGTCTGCTTTCTCTGGTTCCCCCTGCAGCCTGCGCTTACGTTATCCTCACCCTGCAGTCCTAACCAGGAAAGTACTGGGACTGGGCTTCAGCAGATGCCCTGGACCACTTGCATGGTGGTGTTCAAAGGGAGTTTCCAAGCCTGGATTCGCTCACCCGAGTGGGAGGGAGGCTGGAGGGAGCCAGCTCCCTCAAACACTGGTTACGGGAGTGGAGAAGTGCTTTCCTAAAGGGAAACTGAGGGGCTCTTACCAGAAGGGGGAATAGATGATGCACAGGCAAAAGCATCCTCAGCTGTCCATTACCCGGTCAGCTGCGAACCAAAGTGCTTTCCACTAAATCGTTTTTGTCCAGCTCCCTGGGGCCAAACAAACACGCATCCATTTTATCACTTACCATATTATATTGAGATGATCTATCGATGTGTCTCTCTTACCGATTTGACAGTGAGTTTCTCAAGGTCAGGGACCACATCTGACTCCCGCTCTGTCCCCAGCGCCTTGCACTCAGCCAGGCACATCGTATATGCTCAGTAATGTCCCTGGGATCCTGCTCTTGCCTCTGTTCTCAGCTCTCACGTCACGTGTGCCTCGCACAATCTCTTCCACTCCTGTGGCGTTCAATCTGTAGCTCCAGCACAGACCATCCCCCTGACTTGGTTGTCCCAAAGGCAGCTCAAACTCCATCTGTTGGAAATTGAACTTGCCGTCTTTATCCTAAACATCCTCCTTCACTGCTCCTCTTCTCAGCAACGGCACCGTGTCACTCAATGTACTACGCTCCGATCTGCCACAATCAGTCATTCCCCGAGTGTAGGATCAGTTCTGCCTCCCAAATACCTGTCAATTTTCCCAACATCCCCATCTCACTGCCCTGTCCCCCACCATACTCAGGCCTCAGCATCCCTCCCCAGATGTCCTGCACCAGGTCTCCCTCAGCCTGCCCCTCCTCTGTAACCATACTCTAGCTCAAAGCCCTCCGGTGCATCACCTTCACCTTCAAGCCCACACCAGCAACCCTGCAGGCTCCAGCCCTGCCAAGATCCTTGCATTCCCTAGGGGCCAGCTGGGAACACGTGCCCCTCTCGGTGTCTTTCCTCCTTCCTCAGGTGCTAACCCCCTCTTGTCCTTGGAGACCAAGCTCACCTCCAAGAAGCCTTCCATGATACACAGCCTGGTCCCCTAGCTGAGAGCCTTGCCTCTGGCTTCCTAGGTTGTCTGTGCTTTTCTCTTCCCTACTGTGTGCCCGCTGTTGTATTCGACAGCAATTTGGCTTCCTGTGGTAAAAACCTCTTGGTTAGACAGGCAGTCTCTCTACTTACCAGTCTCTCCCTCTAGACTGTGAGTGCCAAGAGGGCAGGATGATACCCCTTATTGCTGGGACTCCAGTCAGAGTTTAATCACAGGGTTGGCACATAGTAGGTGCTCATCAGTTGTTACATGGATGATCGGCGGACCAGGGACAGCAGAGATTGGCAAACTTTGTAAAAGGCCAGATAGGAAATATTTTAGTCTTTGCAGGTCCTATGGTTTCTGTTACAACAAGAAAACAGCCACAGATAATAATAAATAACATGTGCTTGCAAAATCAGGCAGCAGGCTGGATTTAGCCTGTGGATTTTAGTTTGCCAGCCCCTCAAATACAGGGATGAGCTCTCCCAGTGCTTGGGGACAACTTCCACCTCACTTTCGTGCCCAGTGAGACCCATGCCTACTTGCTGTTCTGACCAGCATCCCTTCTCAGTCCAGCTCCCAAGGCCCTTCCCCCACCTTCCGCTCTCACCCTCCCAACCCATTCCACTCTCAGTGCCTTGTCACCTCCTTTAGGCTCGAAGCTACCTGTGACTCAGAATGCAGCCTTCTTTCCCTGGGGCTCCTCCTGCCCAGACACTGGGACTCCCCATCATTCCCACCTTGACACAATGACTACCCCTTTGGACAAAGGAATGACAAGCAGATATTTACCATGAATAGCATTTCCTTAGCTGATCAGAAGCAGTTTGCAAAGCAGTTTACCTGCAGTATTCCACTCTTTTGTTAGCCCAGGTCTTTCCCCTAAAGACTTGGCTGTCCTGGTCCCTGCCCTGGCAGAGGCATGGCATACCAATCAGCAGCGTTGGTCTCCAGGAAGATGAGCGTTTGGAGAGGGTTAGTTGCCTCTCCAGAAAACCGGGGAGGGACAGGTATAGAAAAAGCATGGGGCGTTTTGTTTTATGATAGGCTGGGGGAGTGGAGAGAAGATGTTAGCCAAGGCATCCGTCCTTGCCCAGCCCCATGGCCTAGGCTGAGCTCCTGATTAGGCAGGTGGCAGGAGCATTTATGTGAGAGACTTTGAGCCTCTGAGCCCCAGCACAGCTGCTGTGGGGCCCATGCATCAGAGCTGAGCGCCACTCTGGCACCCAGGGGCTGGCAGTTTGAGGAACACTGGAAGACAGCACCCTGGGAAGGACACTGGTGTTCTCTCCAGGGCACCATCAAGTCCCCTTGGTGTGATTTTGTGGGCAAAGGAGCTCAGCTGGAGGGATGGAATGGGGGAGGGGGAGCAGCGTGGGTGCAGCCGGGCCCCCACTGCTCGGGGAAAGGTTTGCGTTTATTCCTGGGCTTCCCCTCCAGAGATCCTGCTGTCCCCAGTAAAAGTGGGGTCTGTGACCAAGGGGGAAGGGAAGAGTGGTTGTCAGGGGTGGGCAACCAATGATTTCGCTACACTTGGATGTTTCCTTACAGGGACATCTGAGAAGTCACCATTTGTCCTGCAGCTGGCCCTGATGGTGAAGAGCAAGACAAGGAATGGAGAGGATGGAGACAGCTATGGAAACTGGGCCAGTGGAAGGAGGGGAGACACGCCATAGACGTCAGCCAGGTATGGAGAGGCAGAGGCACCCCCAATTACACAGGTGGGGTCACTGAGGCCCAGAAAGGGCCAGTGACCTGCCCACCGTCACACGTCAACGTCTCCCATCCCCAGGCCGGGCATTTCCCTGTGTTAGAGCCACTGAGTTCATCACAGGCCCTGGTGGGTCCCCACAGTTATCTGCTTTGTGAGGTGAATGACAGTGTGTCTCTGGGCCCCAGGTGCCCACTGGGGCTGCCCAGACCCTCCACAGCAGCCTGGAATCTGCCTTCTTTCCTCTGAGGAGGAAGAGGCCAAGTTTTCTCATACAAATGGAGAGAGGCAGGAGCCAACAACCCATCCTGGCACAAACCAGCCAACTTAATATATTTAGAAGTCGAAGGAGAAACCGGCAGACAGACAGAATT
Organism: Lipotes vexillifer; assembly: GCF_000442215.2. Taxonomy (NCBI): domain Eukaryota; kingdom Metazoa; phylum Chordata; class Mammalia; order Artiodactyla; family Lipotidae; genus Lipotes; species Lipotes vexillifer. The sequence continues at coordinate 1,009,749 of NW_006791954.1, read as the reverse complement.
CCTGCCAGTCCAGGGCCTGGCCCCTCCTCAGGCTGACCATCCTGTCTGGATGAGGGGACAGGAGCCCTCTCATCCTCTCAGTCTTTCTCTGTCTTGAGGATAAGAGGTCAGATCATAGGTAGGATTTTCCAAAGGTGAAGGAGAAATCTCTTTCCTTGGAGATTTTTAAAAATAAGAGAAAACTTATTTAAAAATAAGAGAAAAATAAGAGAAACTTCTTTTCCGGCCTAAGTGTGCCGGAAAAGAAGGGGGTGTGGTCTGGAGGCAGGAGAAGGGTCAAGGTGGCCCTTGGATGAGTCTGAACGGTTACAATCCAGGCTTCTGCGGTTTGGAGACGGGCGATGCTGGGCCCTGACCGCGTGCTGCAGTTAGCGCAATCACCACCAGGTGGCAGCTCTGTCCACTTCTAACGGATGAGGACTCCGGCTGCTGGGAACTCAGATGGGTTACCGCTTTTGTTTATTCATCCATCATTTATTCACTCGTGGTTTTTATTCCCCAAGCACTTTGGACTCCTCATATGTTCCAGCAGGCATTGTGCTAGGTGTAAGGAGGGAACAAAAGTGGCCGAGACAAGGGCTCTGTTCTAGGCATCTCGCACAGCTCCTCTCTACTCAGCAGCCCGTCCCATGCGCAGATGAGGGTCAGTAAGGGCAGCTAGGTGTCTGTGGGTCAGGCCTGCTACCTCGGTCGCTTCCTCCTGCAGCCACGTGGGATGGTGCCCCTTGCCTCTGTTCTGCAGCAAGAACCAACGGGCAGTGGGCCCTGAGCGAGGTTTGGATGGCCTCCCATCCCTGTGTCGGGTCGCTCACAGCGGGTCTCAGGTGTAGCCGCACAGAGGTCCCCGGGGGCTGCAGTTTTCTCTATCTCTGTTCCTCCTCCAACCAGACCCAACTTCCAACCACCAGCCCCTCCCCTCCCCTCGTCCTCCCATCCACGGCTCTCTTCTGGCAGCTTTCCTCAGAAATGTGCATCCACAGAGCAGAAAGTGGGCCCCTGGAGCAGACCCAGGTCCTGGGTGCCCTGGGGTCACTGTGAGCCTTCTGCCTTCCTGAAACCTGGCTCCTACCCGACCCCTGCTCTGGGTAGCCAGGGCCAGTGTTTACCTCCAGAGCTGGTCTCCTGTGCGCTGGAAGCATTGAGTCTTGACTCTTTATTCTGTCCCCACCTGAGATACAGCCTCAGAAGGGCAGGGACCTTGGCTTGCTCCCCGTTGAAGCCCCAGGACCTTGCACAGTGCCTGACACATAGTCCTCTCAACAAACGTGGGCTGGATCACTCAATGGAGGTGACAGAATGCAGCTATGCAAAGGCTTTGAGGTCTTCAGTGGGAGGCCCCATGGATCCACAGAAAGGCAGGTCAGGCAGGGGTAAACTTGGATGCTAAGAACACACCCGAGGGCTTCCCTGGTGGCGCAGTGGTTGAGAGTCCGCCTGCCGATGCAGGGGACACGGGTTCGTGCCCCGGTCTGGGAAGGTCCCACATGCCATGGAGCGGCTGGGTCTGTGAGCCATGGTCACTGAGCTTGCGCGTCCGGAGCCTGTGCTCCGCAATGGGAGAGGCCACAACAGTGAGAGGCCCGTGTACTGCAAAGAAAAAAAAAGAACACACCAGAGAGTGTCCATGTGTCCAAGTAACTGCCTTGAATTGAATCGGAGGACCCCCCTGGACCAACCTCAATGAGGACCACAGGAGCCCCAGTCTGCTCCTTACACACCAGAACTCCAGACCCAGCAGGGGTGTGGTAGCACCCACTGGGGTCACTTTTTGGACAGGGCCCCCAGATGGCTTCCTTGGCCAGCAGCCACGGAGCCCTGTCCTCTGGAAGAGTGTCAGCCACTGTTTGGCCTTGCTTCCCACTCCCCTCTCTTCCTGCTCCAGCTTCCCTGGCAACTGGGAACCCCCTCGCTCAACCCAGCCCCGTGCCTACTGACCCATGGTTCAGCTCAGCTAGAAAGCATCTGGCCATGCCCATGGCCCTGGCATCTGGCCCGTTGCCCTACATGAGGAGCACCCCTCCCTCACACCTTCCGTGCAGTTCCTCCATTAGAGTTATATCTATTAGAAACTTCCTGACTCTCAAGAAAATCCCCTCTGTAGGTGGGGGTGGCAAAGCACCCCAGCCCCAGTACTCAGTGCCAGGTAGAGTGGGAGTCCCCCGATCTTATCAGTTCATCACATTCCTAACATTCCCCGTGGGCAGGGGAGGAGGGGAGGACAGAAGAGGAGAATGCTGCTTGACTTCAACATCCTGTGTCTCTGTTTGCTCCAGTTTCTCCCCGCCACCACCACCCCCAGCCCAGGGCCCAGGGCCCCTCCATGTGCCTCCCAGGCCCTCGAATCTTGGACCCCGTGTCTAGTTCCTCATCCTTTTCTAGTATCTTCTGAGAGTTCCCCCAAATCTCCCTTCCAAACTACACAGGACCAGAAGTGAGGGTCAGGTTCTCCACCCACCTCCCACCTCTACCAGCCCCAGCCCCCCTTCCTCTCTTGCCAGAGGAGGGGCTGCCTGCCCACCTTCTTTACACAGCATCTGTGGATATTCGGACAAAGTTGTCCTTTACCTAAAACACATACACATCCCTCTGCCCTCTGGCCACCTCCCAACTCCTGGCCAGAGAGCAGTGGCTGAAGTGGGGCTGGGATCCAGGAACCCCGAGTTCTAATTCTGGCTCCTGCCACTAACTTACTGACCTGAAGCTTGTCACCACCCTGTTCTGAGCCTCAGTTTCCCTGAGGAATGACAGGAATGGACTGATGGTCTCATGTTTCTGAGCCTAAGGGGAACACCTAGTGACCCCTTAGACTAGACTAAAGCTTGGTAGAGGATGTGAAGGGGAGTTATCAGGGAGGTGCTCCCCCTTTGGAGACAGCTCCGTTTTGGTTTTTGAGTGAGGAGCAGGCCATTCCCAGGGGTGCCCCTCCCCCAAGTGTTCCCCACCCCAGGTCCTCCTTCTCTTATCAGAAAAATGTGTCCAAAAAAGAAGTATCATGGGGCTTCCCTGGTGGCGCAGTGGTTGAGAGTCCGCCTGCCGATGCAGGGGACACGGGTTCGTGCCCCGGTCCGGGAAGATCCCACGTGCTGCGGAGCGGCTGGGCCCGTGAGCCATGGCCGCTGCGCCTGCGCGTCCGGAGCCTGTGCTCCGCATCGGGAGAGGCCACAACAGTGAGAGGCCCGCGTACAGCAACAACAAAAAAAAAGTAGCGTGAAGAGTATCTCCAAACACACACACACACACACACACACACACACACACACGGACACAGAGCCAACATCAAGCTTCATGGTGAATTACTGTAAACTTTTCTACGAGATCAGGAATGAGACAAGGATTTCACTGTCACCACTTCTGACTAGCACTACACTTGCAAGTCAAGTACACAGGGCAGGGAGGCAAAAAATAAAAGTTATAAGAATTGTAAAGGAAGAAATAAAACTACCAGTACTTTGGGGTGGGGAGGGGTGTTGAATCATTTATCTTTTTTTTTTTTTTATTGAATGAAAGATTCTTTAAATTCTATAGTGCTTTACAATTTTCAAAAGTTTCACACACATAATTCATGTAATCCCATAATAACCCTTTTTCTCCCTACCCTTATATTGCCCCTCTCCCTTTCCCTCTCCCCACTGGTAACCACTAGCTTGTTCTCTATATCTGTGGGTCTGTTTCTTCTTTGTTTTATTCACTAGTTTGTTGTATTTTTTAGATTCCACATATAAGTGATATCATACAGTATTTGTCTTTCTCTGTCAGACTTATTTCATTTAGCATAATGCCCTCCAAGTCCAACCTTTGCTGCAAATAACAAAATTTCATTCCTTTTTATGACTGAGTAGTATTCCATTGTGTGTGTGTGTGTGTGTGTGTGTGTGTGTGTGTGTGTGTATATATATATATATATAGAGAGAGAGAGAGAGAGATATCTATATACATCACATCTTCTTTATCCATTCATCTGTTGATGGACATTTAGGTTGCTTCCATACTTTGGTAATTGTAAATAATGCTGCTGTGAACATTGGGAAAACTACTAATTTTTAGATGACATATGATACACAGACAAAATCCATAAAATATACAAAATATTAGACTAAATAAGTGAACTTAACAAGGTCACTGGATACAGGATCAGTATTAGAAATCAAATGTTCTTCAATATACTATCAATGTACAATTAGGGAAAGGAATTTTTTAAAAAACACCATTTATACACCTTAAGATTAGCAAATACCTACCTAGAAATAAATCTAACCAAAATAGTGCAAGAATAGTCAATACACAGAAAACCACAAAACATTACTGAGAAATACTTTAAAATACCTAAATTAACAGAGGGGTATACCATGTTCATGGATTGGAAGACTAGATATTGTAAAGGTGTTCATCCTCCACAAATCAATCTATAGATTCAATGCAGTCCCAATCCAAATCCTAGTGAGAATGTGTATGTGTGTGAGTTTGTGTGTGTAACTTGGCCAGTTGATTCTAAATTTACTCCTATGAAAAAATTAAATTAAATTTATACAGAAATGCAAAAGACCAAGAAACGCCAAGGCACTCTTGAAGAAGAGCAAAGCAAAAGAACTCCAGCACCAGATATGAAGACAGTGTGGTATTAGTGCAAGAATAGACCAGATAGAACAAAATACAGAGCCCCAAAACAGATCCACACAAATATGGCCACATGATTTTTTTTTTTTTTTTTTTTTTTTGCGGTACGCGGGCCTCTCACTGCTGTGGCCTCTCCCGTTGCGGAGCACAGGCTCCGGACGCGCAGGCTCAGCGGCCACGGCTCACGGGCCCAGCCGCTCCGTGGCCAGTGGGATCCTCCCAGACCGGGGCACGAACCCGTGTCCCCTGCATCGGCAGGCGGACTCCCAACCACTGCGCCACCAGGGAAGCCCCGCCACTTGATTTATGACACAGATGATACTGCTATGCTATACTGGGGAAAGAATGGTCTTTTCAAAATGGTGCTGGGTCAATTGGATATTCATTTGGAAAAAAAGTATCTTTTAAAAATTGAAATATAATGGACATACAGCATTATATTAGTTTCAGGTGTACAACATAATGATTCTACATTTGTATACATTGCAAAATGATCACCACAATAAGTCTAGTTATTATCTGGAAAAAAGATATCTTGATCCCTATTTCACGCCATACCAAAAATAAATTCAGGATAAGTTTAGTTCTAAATATAAAAGGTAAGAAAACTAGAAGAAAGCATAGAATATCTTCATGTCTTTGGGGTGGGCAAAGATTTCTTAAACAGGACACACAAAGTACTAACCATAATGGAAAAAACTTGAGAAATTATTCTCCACTAAAATTAAGAACTTCTATTTATCGCAAGTCACCATGAAGAAAGTGAAAAGGCAAACTACAGAGTTGGAGAGGATATCTGCAATGCAAAGGGCTTGTGTCCAGGGCTTGTCTTGCAGATCAATAGGAATAAGATGGACAAGCCAACAGAAAATCAGCAAGAGGCTTGAATAGCCACTTCACAAATAAGGCTTTGCAAATGGCCTGTAAACATATGGGAAGATGCTCAATATCATCAGTCACCAGTGAGATGCAGACACCATAAGGAGCTAAAAGGGAAAAGACCGACACTATTAAGTATTGGCAGGATGTGAAGCACGTAGCACTCTTGTACCCAGCTGGTGGGAGTAAGCTGGCACAGCCACTTTGGAAACCTTTATGGCAGCATCAACTAAAGCTGAACTTATCCAACCCCTATGGCCTAACAATTTCCCATCTGGGCATGTATCCAACAGAAAAGCATACATTATGCCCCAAAAGACAGGTGCAAGAGTGTTCACCACAGCACCATGGTCAGTAGCCACAAATTTTAAAAGCTGGATGCCCATCAGCAGTAGAATAGACAGATAAATGGTGATATGTTCACATGATGGTGTATTATACAGCAACTCAAAGGAGCAAACTACAACTACAAGAAACAACATGGAGGATCTCACAAGCTTAACGCCGAACAACAACAAAAAATGCCAGACACAGAAGAGCACATATTGTACGATGCTGTTGATAGAAAGTTCAAAACCAGGCAAAACTACTCTGTGGTGGTAGAAGTCAGGGTGGTGATTTTACCTTTAGGGAAAGCAGAGATTAGGGGGAGGCAAGAGGGGCTTTGGGGGAGGCTGGAATCAATCTATTTTTTTGAGCTGCATTCTGGTTACATATTGTGTTCATTTTTTGTTTTAGAAGTTTGATTTTTTGTTGATGTTGGCCGTGCCATATGCCATGTGGGATCTTTTATTTATTTATTTATTATGTTTTTTATTTGGCCGCACCGGGTCTTAGTTGCAGCACGCGCATCTTTGTTGTGGCATGTGGGGTCTTTAGTTGTGTCATGCGGACTCAGCTGCGGCATGCATGTGGGATCTAGTTCCCTGACCAGGGATCGAACCCGGGCCCCCTGCATTGGGAGCGCAGAGTCTTAACCACTGGACCACCAGGGAAGTCCCACATATTGTGTTCATTTTGTGAAAACCCATGCACTTTTCTGTCTGTATGTTACACTTCAATAAAACATTCACGTTTCAACAAAATTAAATGGTGGCCCAGAGAAACCTGTGAACTTGCTCAGGGTCACACAGCTCTTAGACCGGCAGTTAAAGTCCTAGGTTCTTACTCCTGCTTTGTTCCCCCCTCCATCTATGTGGAGTGGGAAGAAAACAAAACCACAGTTGCTGTTATAAAAGCTGACAGCAGAATTCCCCTGAGAGGAGTGTCTGCTTGGGAAATAACTTGCTGGGCTCTCTCTGGGCGTGAAAGGAAGAGCAGCATGGCCCCAGCTAATAGCCTGGAGCGCTCGGGGTTTCAGGGGAGAGTTCTTGAAGAGAGATGTGGGTGGGGCGGGAGCGTGGGGGGAGACAGAGGGACAGAAAGAGGCTGAGAACCAAAAAGATGGTGGGTGACCAGGGTGAGATGAAAACATGGCGGCCGGCCGTGAGAGGAGAGGGCCGCCGTGGGGCTTGAAGGCCAGTGGTATCTGATATTCATCACTCCCCTCCCTCCTCCAGCACCCCCACCCCGCAGGAATGATCCTCCACCTTCACTGCCTTGGGTGACTAGTATTCAAGGAGGAATTAAGGAAGGAGGGGGTGCATTCCACACCTGGGCTGACAAAGTGCAGGGCCAACAGCCCACAGGTGAGAGGCAGAGAAGACGTAGAGAATTCAGCAAAGGCCAGACCCTCGGGGTGGGGGGCTCATGCTGCTCCAGTAGGATTTTGTTTTTTGTTTTTGCGGTACGCGGGCCTCTCACTGCCGTGGCCTCTCCCGTTGCGGAGCACAGGCTCCGGACGCGCAGGCTCAGCGGCCATGGCTCACGGGCCCAGCCGCTCCGCGGCACGTGGGATCTTCCCGGACCGGGGCACGAACCCGTGTCCGCTGCATCGGCAGGCGGACTCCCAACCACTGCGCCACCAGGGAAGCCCCCAGTATGATTTTTAATGTGAGAAGGGTAAGGGTGAGCCTAGAAATGTGGAGCACTCGAGTTCCCTGGGTGACTGACCCTTGGGTTTCATGTGAACCAGGCAGGGGAGATTGGATGTGGTTTAGGGCCCATTGCACTCAGCTAACTTCCCCAAGCCCTTTCCTGCACTGGTGCAGGCTGCAGAAGGTCAGACCTTTCAGCCAGATGTTACACAGACACACAAACACCGTGGAGAATGTCAGTGACCAAAGGCCAAGATGGCTGGAGGAGGCCGTGGAGATTCACCTTTGCTGACACCTGGGAGCTTGAAGGAGCCTCCCTTCCCAACCCACCCCCACCCCTGCCCTGTCCAGGCCTATCCTTGGGTGGAAGGACTCTGACACTCAAAGAAACAGGGGTTCAAGGCCCCAAGGGAAGAGTCAGCAGCCCTGAGGAGCTGAGACTGAAGGAGGGGGCGGTGCTTCAGCTCCCCCCAGGACAAGTGGGAGGACGCTTACCACAGTATCTCCTTTGCCTCTGACAATTTAGAAACCCTAGTCACCTGCAGTAGGTCCAGTTTGTTAGCCCAGAGGTGCGGGACCTCTCTTCTCTCAGACCTGTCACTCACAGTGACACCCCAGTCGATCAGCGGAAGACTGCAGGAGGCAGTGCTAGACCATTTCTTTCGCACTGATGAGGCTCTGAGAGGCTCCAGCCCAGACACAGCTGGGAAGTCATGGGGGTGCAGGACAGGCCGGCCCCGGGTGAGGTGGCAGGAGGGCAAGGAACATGCTTTGCTCCTGGCTGTTAACGAGGCTCCAGGTCGGTGTGGGAGTGCGGGGGCAGCAGGGGTGGACACAGCCCCCAAGAGAGATAGGACCCTCCTCATCGAGGCCCATCTCCAAATGTCACCTCCTCCAGCATGCCTTCCCAGATGCCCTCATTAAAGAGGCTGTCCCCATCCTCATCCCCAACCCGCATTCCCAGAACACAGGCACACCAGCCCCCCACCTGAGTGGAGGGCCTGCTCTGCCTGTCTCCCCACTGAGCACTGACTGACCTCTGAACAGCAGGGCCAAGGGCTCCTCTGGGTCTCCCCCAGGCTGCCAAGGTGCACTCTGCACAGGGCAGGTGCTCACCAGCACTTTCTGAGTCAACCAGAGAGGGGTCCACGCCACCTGGAAGACTTCCTGAGGGAGGGAGCCCAGGAGAGGCAGGAGGACCTTCAAGAATTTAGGGGAGAAGAGGGGGTGCTCGGATCTCCTATGACAGCCACATGCCCACCAAACCCTGATTCTAGGGCAGACCTGCCCTTGCCGCCCTGGCTGGGGACCAGCCCATCCCCAAAACTAGTCCCAGCCAGGGAAGCCCAGGTCTGGGGAGGAGCGGCCGTGACTGGGCAGAGGGTCCGTCCTTCCCTGGAGCCCTTGGACCCACAGGGCCTGGAGCCTCTCAGGCCCACAGCCCCTCCCCCCCGCTGGCCAGAGCTGAATGGGGCTCCCTAGGAGGCAGGCGGTGCTGCTTGCCCCTCTGTCCCCAGGGGTGTTATCAGGGAAAGGGTGGCCTTCAGGGAAGGGGAGCAGGTGTTTACCTGGTTGGGAGAGGCTTGGCTGAAGTTCAAGTTTAGCTACTTAAACATGCCAAGGGGGAAAGAGACGTTGTCTGCTCCTATGTTGCTGCCTCAAACCTCCCAGGGCACGGGTGGGGCCGGATGGGACCGAGAAAGCTGAGTGTCTATGGGGATGCATAACCACTTTTCCTGGCCTGGCCCCTCCTTCCACCAGACCTCTCTTGGGTGGGTGGCACCTGGATTCTTGTCCCAGCCTGTCTGTGCAGAGATGAGAGATGAGGAGAGAGGGGACAGAGAGGCAGAGGAAGACAGAACTAGAAGGCAGAGGCGGGTGATGGGGGCAGAGGAGGGGACAAGGGAGAAGGTTCCAGAAAGCACTCGGGCAGAGGCCCTGGAAGTGGAGCAGGGCTGCCCAGTTTCCTGGCCCAGAGGGAGGGAGCTACACAGGTCTGGGCCCTGTACACTGCCCAGGAAGAGTATCGTAACTTTCTGGGGGCCGCGCCCCAGGGCAGTTCTGAGGGTGTGTCTGAGGCTGCCACGCACGATGGGGCGGTGTGCCCTGGGTGGGGGCTGCTTGTGAGGCCGACAGGCCCGGAACGGCACCCCCAGCCCTGTCAAGCTCCTTGATTGTTTTTTCCTGTCAGCTCTGCCTTCAGGGACGGCCTCCCGCCCAGGATGTAAGGCAGGCAGCAGCTTGTCTGACCCAGCCTGGCCCTGGGGGAGCCCCCTTCCTAGGGGGCTGAATGACCTGAGCCAGCGTGACAAGAGAGACTCTTCCCACCGCCATCCCGGGAGCCAGGGAGGGCCCCCTCCCTACCCCCAGCTCTCCAACCTCTCCTCTGAGAGCAGGCCCAGAGCCTTTGGGATGCAGCCAGGTTCCTGCTGGGCTGGTGGGCCGTGGGAGGATCAGTAGGCTGGCTACTGTTCTCAGCATCTCCCATCCCCCTCAGAGGGTGAGCCAGGCTCCTGCCTCCTCCAGCTTCCCCTCCCCGTGTCCAGGGCCTGCTTGCCTGAGTGAGACAAGAGTAATGGATGCAGCCAGGGCCTGACCCAAGTTCCTTGGCTCTGGGCCCAGCGCCAGGAACACAGTCCGTAAATATTTGGGGAGTGAATGGTGCCCGCCCCTCCCCACACAGCCGACTCATATAGCCACAGAAGGCTTGCAAGAGAAGGAAGCCTTGGTGTCCGTCTTCATCAGCCTTGCTGATGGATATGCTCTTTCTAAAATCTAGCCTCTGTCCTTCAGGGGCCCCTTTACTTGGTGTTGGGACCGAAATGAACTGGTCTGGCCTTTGGAAAGTTAACCATGGTCCTCATCCCGCTCCACTGTGCCCCCTCCTGGAGAGTTGTCTGCCCGCTGTCACCCTGTCTGGAAGGGCTCAGCCCTGGGTGGGCGCCCCAAAACTCCTTGGGAGTCCCCTTTCCTGCCCTACCGGGAGCCTGGAGGGGAACAGCAGTCTTCAACTCCCCCTCTCCCGTGGCCTCAGATCAAGACACCAAGGTTGTCTTTTGAAGGAAGTCTCTGGACAGTTCCCATGCCAGGCAGCTGGGAATTGGAGGGAACCAGCAGCCGCCGGCTGCAGGGGGACCCGCACTCCTAGAGCCTTGGGACGGGCTATGGAGCAGGAAAGCTGGAGTCAGGGCGGGCAGGAAGGTGCTCGCATGTGCTTTTCCAATTTTGCTCTGTTGGTCTGCCCTCACTTCGTGATACTCCCCCGGCCCACTGTCTTGTCATGTAATATGCATGGGATAGAGTATACAGTAAGTAGTCAATACATGTTAACCATTATTACTAAGACTTTTAAGACTCAAAGACCAAGTTCTCCACGTTCCCTCAGCCCTGAGTTCTAGGTGTGCTTCTCATTGCCTGGGGGAAGGAAGGCTGTGTAGGAAATAATATACTTTGGGACTGGACAAACCCCTGCCCCAACCTGCCTGCCCTGAGCCGGCCGACCTGCTCCCAGCCGCTGTTGCCCTCCCCACCGGGTTCTCATGGGACCCCAGATCTGGGGTCTTCCTCCATATACTCCCCCAGCCTTGCCAGCCTTGTGCCCATCCCACTTCCAGGCAGAAGGACATAAATACTCCTGAGATAGATTAGAGCCCCCAGCATCCTCTCCGGAAGTACCAGGATAGTTGGGGTTCCTGTCTGGGTCAGGGAGGTCTGGGAATTCCTAGGGCTTGGGTTAGGGAGCCCAGGGAGTAGGGAAGCACCCCTTCCAGGAGCTAAGGAGAGAGGGAGCAGGGTGGTCCCACCCAAAGGTGGCATTCAGACCCCTACCACCTCTGCCTGCGTGCCTAATGGGTGTGAAGTGGTGTCTCCTTGTGGTTTTTTTTTTTTTTTTTGCGGTGCGCGGGCCTCTCACCGCTGTGGCCTCTCCCGTTGTGGAGCACAGGCTCTGGACGCGCAGGCTCAGAGGCCATGGCTCACGGGCCCAGCCGCTTCGCGGCACGTGGGATCTTCCCGGACCGGGGCACGAACCCGTGTCCCCTGCATCGGCAGGTGGACTCTCAACCACTGCGCCACCGGGGAAGCCCTCTCCTTGTGGTTTTGATTTGCATTTCCCAGATGACTAATGATGTTGAGCATCTTTTTTTTTTTTTTGAGCATCTTTTTTTAAAGCGCTTATTGGCCATTTGTATATCTTCTTTGGCGAAATGTCTATTCAAATGCTTTTTAACCACCTTGCTGGCACCAAGCCACTAGGCTGTCCTGCCTGCATCCATTCTCCCCGTAGCAGCCTGTCCTTTGCTAAGTGAGGCTCTAGCCGGGCTCTTCTCTGCTTAAACCTTTAATGGCTCCCCACTGCTTACAGCTGAACTTGCCAAACTGTGTCCTGTGAAAAGTGTTTTGGAAGAGGTCAGGAGAGGTTCCTTTGAAGATGGTTCCATGGTCAAATTATGGTCACAATTTGGGGAAATGCTACGTCCTCTCACCCATGCCAGGAGTTTGCCAACACATGTTGGCCCAAGTAAGTCCCAAGGCAAACATTCCCCTCCTTAACCCAGCGTTTCCCAAACGAATTTCATGATAGATTCACACTCTCCTCACCCTGTATTTTCTTTTGCACAGCTTTATTGAGATATAACTCACAAATCATACAACTGACTCATTTAAAGCATGCAATTGAATGGTTTTTAGTATAGTCACAGAGATGTGCAGACATCACTAGTATCAATTTGGGAACATTTTCATCACCCTCAAAAGAAACCCCATACCCCAACCTGCCCCCCTTATCCCTCCCTCTTGTCTCTGGGCAGCTACTAACCTACTTTCTCTCTCTATATTTGCCTGTTCTGGACATTTCATAGAAATGGAATCATACTAGATGCAACCTTTTGGGACTGTCTTCTTTCACTCAGCAAAATGTTTTCATGGTTCATCCATATTGTAATGTGTATCAGTACTTTATTCATTTTCATGGCCAAATAATTGTCCATAGTGTGGATAAGCTACATTTTGATTCATCAGTTGATGGACATTTGTGTTGTTTTTACTTCAGAGCTATTTTGAATAATGCTGCTATGAACATTCATGTACAAGTTTCTGTGGGAACGTGTGTTTTCATTTCTCTTGGGGTATATACTTGGGAGTGGAATTGCTGGGTCAAATGGTAACTCTATGTTTAACTGTTTGAGGAAATTCCAGGCTATTTTGAAGCAATTGCATCATTTTACATTCCCACCAGCAGTGTATGAGGGCTCCAATTTCTCCACATCTTTGCCAACACTTATCTGACTTTTTGGTTCTAGCCATCCTTGTGGGTGTGAAGTGATATCTCATTGTAGTTTGATTTGCATTTCCCTAATTATTAGAGATGCTGAGCACTTTTCATGTGCTTGTTGACCATTTGTATATCTTCTTTGGGGAAATGTCTATTCAGATCCTTTGCCCATTTTTAAACTGGGTTACTTGTCTTTTTATTATTGAACTGTAAATGTTATTTATATATTCCAGATACAAATCCCTTATCAGATATATGACTGATCAGTATTTTACTTCATTCTATGGGTTATCTTTTTGCTTTCTTAAAGGTGTCTTTTTATTTATTTTTATTATTTATTTATTTTTATTTATTTAGGCTGTGCCACATAGCATGCATTACCCATGCCCCCTGCCGTGGAAGCACGGATTCTTAACCACTGGACCACCGGGCAAGTCCTTAAAGGTGTCCTTTGAAGCACAACTTGGATTAAGTTCAGTGTCTCAATCCATTCTGGCTGCTATAATGAAATACCTCAGACTAGGTAGCTTCTAAACAACAGAAATGTATGTCTCACCGTTCTAGAGGCTGGAAGTCCAAGATCAGGGTGTCAGCATGGTCAGGTGAGGGCCCTTTTCTGGGTTGCAGACTTCTTGTTTTAGCCTCACATGACAAAAGGGGCTAGGGAGCTCTGTGGGCCTCTCTTATAAGGATACTAATCCCAGTCACGAGGGCTTTGCCCTCATGACCTTATAACCTCCCAGAGGTCCCACCTCCTAAAATCATTGCCTTGGGGATCAGGATTTCAACATATGAATACGGGTGGTGGGGTTGGGATCACAAACATCCAGACCACGGCATTCAGTTTATCTATTTTTTCTTTTGTTGTTTGTGCTTTTGGTGTTATAACTAAGAATCCATTGCCAAATACAAGACCACAAAGACTAACCCCTATGTTTTCTTCTAAGAGTTGTATAGGTTTACCTCTTATATTTAGGTCTTTGATCCATCTTGAGTTAATTTTTGCATATGATCTGACGTAGTGATTCAGCTTCATTCTTCTGCATGTGAATATCCCAGTCCTCCCCTGCAGCCCCCCTTGTATATTTACAAAACCTCCAGTAGCATCTCATGGAACCCTGGTGCTTCAGGGAACACCAGTTGGGAATCGCCAACCTATATGATCAGGTCCAAGTTTCTTAGCTTAGCCAAGGCCTCTCACCATCTGCCCCCAACTGGCGTCTTGCTGTTCCTTAGACTTGCACTGGGTTTTTCTGCCTCCAGGCCTTAGTGTGTACTGTTCTAACACTTTGCCCAACCACTATCACATTCACGCACACCATCCACCTTTTCCTACTGAAATTCACTCATCCTCTAAGGGATAATAATAGCTAACATTTATTGAGCACTTGCTACGTACCACTTTCCTAAGCGCTTTATTTGTAGTATTATCTCATTTAATGCTTACACTAACCCTATGACGTATATACGCCTATTATCCTCATTTTATAGGTGAGGGAATCAAAGTTCAACATGGGTAAGTAAACTGCCCAAGGGTGCACAGTTAGCAAGTGATGGAGGGAGAATTTAAACCCAGACCGTCTGCCTCCAGAGGCCCTGCTCTAACAAATCACTGCCCTCCAGTCAACCTTCGTTTATCGCCCCCACTCTGCCCAATACTTCCCTGGTACCAAAATATATTTACTGAACTCTACTATGTATTTTGCTGAAATACCAAGTTAGCAAATGAGTAAAAGAATGAATAGAACTGCATTGTCAGAGCTGGAAGGGCCTCAAGCTTCCTGGAATGTGGGGTACACTCCAGGATAACAGGCTCTGTGACTCACCCAGGGTCACAAGGTGGGGCAGAAACCATGTCAGGACGAGCGAGGTCTCTACCTCCTGCAGGTAGTTTTGATGCCATGCCTGCTGTGTCTCCATTCAATATACATTTACTGAGTTCCTTGCCTGTGCCAGGCCCCAGTCTGAGCCCCATCTGAGACAAACAGAACAAGATCCCTGGGACCCTGCCCTGTCTTTCTCCCCGGGGACAATGGGGCTTAGGCCTGGCAGGGCTCCTCCAGGGTTTCAAGGGCCATCCCCTGGGCTCCGACCCGGCTTTCCCTGTTCCCTTGGAGGAAGCGCTGAGAATGGGAGATGGCAGGCAGTCAGGGGCACAGAGCTGGCCGGGAGGAAGGGCCCCAGCTCCAGTTATTTCCCTGGCACCCTTGTTTGCTGCGTGCCCCTGACTTCCGGTGGTTGTTTCCGCCCCACCCATAACCTCCCTGGCTGAGTAGGCAGCTGGCCTGGGACTGGAATTCTCCCGCCATCCGCAATTTCAGCCATCTCTCGGATAGGCAGTCCCTCAAAGCCCAACAGACCTGGATGAGAATCTTGCTCCCTCCACCAGCTGCATGACCTTGGGCCTGTCACTTTGCCAGTCTAAGTCTTTGTTTCCTCTTCTGGAAAAGGGGACAATGGGACTGACCTCGCAGGTTTGTCATGAAGAATAAAAGACATCATATACATAAGGCGCCTGGCACAATGAGACTCCCAATACAAAATGTTATCTCTTTTCTCAGCCTAGCTCTTCCCACTTTCCTCCTCCAGGAAGTCTTCCAGGATGCCCTCTTTCCCCTGTCTCCCCATCCCTGTGTTGGGGTCCCAGTCTGAGCCTTGGGGAAGGCCAATCGGGCTCCTGTGTGATGGAGGTGCTATGATGGGGTTCTCCAGGTGCTGATATCTCCACGAGCTCTCAAGTGTCCATTTCTCTCACATAGACGTGTCCATGTCTCATAGGAAATGGGGCTGAAGGGGACCCACAGGGAGCTTCATGAGTTTTTCAATGGACCAGTTCAATTCAATGCACATCATTGACCTCGACTCCCAGCAGAGCACTGTGGTAGGAGCTATCGGCAGGGTGGAGAGAGAGGGGGGGGGTCTGAGCTTACTTCTCCTGGAGTACTGAGCTATAGGGGGAGAGATGGCCACTGCCACCCCCACACCCATCGCAATAAAAAATAACTTTTATTGAGCTATGACTATGTGATAGACATTGTGCAAATTCTTTTACTCTCCACAATGACTCTATGCTTAGGGTGCAATTTTAAACTCAATTTTACAGACATAGAAACTGAGGCACAAAGAACTTAAGCAACTTTGCTCAAGTGAATAAGTGACATCTGGCCAAATGTGACAAATGCTCTATCAGAGGGAGAAACAGGGTTATGCCGGAGCAGAAAACATCCACTGAGATCCAGGGAGCCTGGGAAGATGATGGGTTTCAGCTGGCCTTGAAGGAAGAGGAGTGGTTCACGGGCAGGAAGAAGTAGGAGCACTGCTTGCAGGCAAAGGCCTCAAGAAGGGGGTGAGGGCTTCCCTGGTGGCGCAGTGGTTGAGAGTCCGCCTGCCGATGCAGGGGACGCGGGTTCATGCCCCGGTCCGGGAGGATCCCACATGCCGCGGAGCGGCTGGGCCCGTGAGCCATGGCCGCTGAGCCTGCGCGTCCGGAGCCTGTGCTCCGCAACGGGAGAGGCCACAGCAGTGAGAGGCCCGCGTACCGCAAAAAAAAAAAAAAGAAGGGGGCGAGCAGGCATTTGGGGGATGAAGATCTGCCTGGCAGTTGGGGCTGTGTGGGGAGGACAGGAGTGTGGAGGGCAAGGGCAGAAGGTGAGCAGGACGGTCATGGAGGACCTCAAGCCCCCGGCTGAGGACCTGGGCTTCACGTTTGGTTCTGCAAGGCACCCAAGGTAGTGTTTTAAGTGGAGTCAGATCAGAGGAGAGGAGGAGGGCCTCCTGGGGCCAGGTGACAATTGTCTAAGGGGAGAGAAGGGAAAGATACGGTGGGTAGCCCGATGCCAGGTGCTCCCCATGTATTGATCTCAGCCTCCCAACAGTCCCTAGAGGTGGGCATGATCATCACCTCTTTGTAAATAAACTGAGGCTCAGAGCTGACCAGAGGTGGGTTAGAGGCCAATGGCATTGGGGCGGGGGCCCCTGTTCCCTAAGGTGAGGCCAGGCCCCAGACCATGTTTGCCCACTGGCGGCGAGGGTGGGTGTGTAGTACTCTGAGGTCTTCTCAGGATGTCGGTGGGTGCAGAGAGGAGGGTGGGCATGGAATGAATGAGGTGGGGGGAATGAATGAGGTGGGGCTTCTGGGGTTACAAATGGGGTCACCAAGAGAGCTAGAACAACAGGGGGCCAAAAGGAAGGAAGGGCAGAGCTGAGGGGCTGGAGCCCAGGGTGCAGGTGGTGAGAGGCCTGCGGGGGTTGGGACCGCAGGGGTTATCTTCAGTGAGTTTGTGGTGGGCCTGGCTGACCACTGGCCTGATCAACAACAGAGCTCAGGCTGGTGCTCTTGGGGAAAGGCCTGGGTTTGGGGTACAAACCTTGGGGTCCCTCCTGGACTCTGGCCTCCATGTCTATCTCTAGCCCTGCCCTGGGGCCTCGGGCAGATTGCCAGCCAGGCCTGGGCCTGCACCTCCACCTAGGAGGCCCTAGAGGTCCCCGACTCGCTGGCTGTCCTTACTGCTGAGTTCTCCCGTGTGCCCTGCATCCCAGAGCCACCAACTCCTGCCCACACTCCTCGTCCAAATATCTCGACAGTCCACCTACATCTCTACAGTAAGGCAGCCCCTCACCCCTTCTCACTTCTCTCTCCACATCAGCCCCCAGATGGGTCCCCCTGACTCCCAACCAGAGGAAGCTTTTGAATCCACAAAGGCTGTCAGCTTACTCCAAGGCATGAACCCATCATTTCCCTTCAGTTCCAAGGCCCGCAAGCTGAAGCCCAAACTCCAGGCTCTAGTGCTTTCCTGAGCGTGTCCCTTCCAGCCAGCTGTACTTGTGATTACTGCCCACTCTCCTACCTACTGCATCTCAGTGCCCCCCACCTCTCCACACTCCACTCGTAAGTTCCCTTCTCAGCAGCCGTGGTGGACTGTGCTCTCACCCATCGCAGAGCTATACCTGTCAGGGGCGTGGTCCAGAGCAGTTCAGCCACTTCAGGAGTGGTCTTGACATCCTCCAAGCCCCATCTGACTCTTTATCTCAGATGAGTCCCTGATGCCCAGGACAATCCCCCAGAGGGAAAAGGCCAAGCTCCTGGGGGATTGTTTTACAGGAAAGTGAAATCTCCATCATTGCCCTCATCATGCTAACAGTTAAGTGAAGAGGGCAGTGCCAGGGCCTGTCTGGAACCCCTGCCTGCCCCGCCCACTCCCCACTAAATCATTCTTTGTCCCAGCTCTTCCCACAGCAACATTTCCTCCCTGCCACCCCCCGCCCCACCTTCATGGCTGCCTGAGTCATTTTATACCCCAGGGCCCTGGTTTCTGTGTGTGATGCTGTAACATCCTGCCCCATCCCTGCCAGGTAGGGCTCCCTGCCTTTTAATAGCAACCTTCAGGAAACAGGCCCTAAGCCACAAAAAAGGTTGCCCAGTGGTGAGAATTTCTGTGATCCTGGCAGGAAAGGAGAGGGCCATGAGGAGGAGGAACGTCTGCTGTCTCCCAGATCAGAGTCCAGAAGGGTGCCCTGCCTTGCACATCAGACTCTGGGTCCCGAGAGCAGGCTTGCACCTACCTCCTCCGTCTGCCTTGTAATCTACTCTTTAGCTCCGCTGAAACTTGCAAGCAGATTTCAAATCAGCGGCAACTCGCCCCACTGCCCTTCTTGCCGCTGCTGGCCACTCAGGGGTGAGGTCCCAAGTGAGGGGCTGGTTGGGGACGGGGCGGTGCTGGGATGAGGGGCGAGAGCTGGGAGGAGGCTACAACCTGCGTTACTCAGAGCCCTGGCCCGTCCGGAGCAGGCGGGGAGGAGGAAGTGAGTCAGTGGGCACAGCAATTCATGCCTCAGAATTCTGACTTTCCTTTTCAACCCACTGAGCCAAGACGTTTGTCCCAACAGGATCCTGCTGTGGGGGAGGGGAGGGGAGCAAGAGGATATTTATGAGACAGAGCTGGCCTCTCACTCACCTCTACCAGGTTCACATTTTTAGGGCCATAAACAGTATGTGGCCAACTGAATTCAGCCAGACATGCAGTGGTTGAAGACCTACTGTGTGCAAGGGACTGTCATGGGTGCTGAAAATACAGGTGTAATTGACAGAGAGCACAACTAGTACTTAGTGAGCGACTTCTGGGTCCCAGTTCTGCTGTTTTTCAACAAACCTGTGAGTCTGGTATCTGTGTCCAATTCATAGTGAGGAAACTGAGACTAAGAGGTGAAGGGTCTTGTCCAAGGTCACAGCCCTATCAGTCTATAATCATACTATGAGCCCAGCCTACAAGTCAGTGCAAGGCCTGGAATATGCAAGAGTGATTACATCTGTGTGTGTGTGTGTGTGTGTGTGTGTGTGTGTGTGTGTGTGTACACAGGGGTGCAGGGGGCAGGGGTGAGGGAAGAAAGTGAAAACTCATGAAAGATTTCAAAGAACAAGTGGATATTTCCCAAGTGAACAAGGGGGTGTAGGGAGGCAGAGGTATCAGCACGTGCACGGACCAGCCCTGGCGTGTCTGTGGAATCCTGCCAGGGGCAAGGCACTGCGACAGAGGCTGTTACAGGGGAGCAGGCTGTGGGGACAAGGGGGAGGTGTTGAGCCCGTTCTGGACGCTCAGAATCTGGGAAGCCTGTGGGTGGCCAGCTGGAGGTGACTGGCAAGGGTTGAACATCAAGGCTGGAGCCTGGAGGTGCTTGGGTGGGGGTCATCAGCATGGGGGAGAATGGTAATGCACAAAGGGTGATCTGGGGAGGCAGAGGGATGAGCACGAACAGCAGCCCAGGGTGGGCTGAGGAACCTCACAAGGGGGTGAGGGTGCTGGGCAGAGACAGTGAGGGAGGAGGGCCAAGAGAAGGCGCAGAGGACAGTCAACAGGGTCACTGCTGCCGCCCCAGAGAGGTCAGGGGCAAAGAGCCAAAGACTACTACCGGGCTTGCCCCCCAGAGGAGGCTGGTTCCCAAGTGGATAAGGTTTCAGTGAGATGAGGGGGCTGAAGCCAGGCTGGGGAGGTAGAACGGACCAAGACAACCCAAGGGCAGAATCCCTACTCCAGGGAGAGCAGACAGGTGACTGATCTCAAGGATGTGACTTCTAAGCTGTGTGTGTCCTGGAAGAACAGAAGGCAGCCAAGATGACTGGGGGATGAGGGAAGCAGGGTGCCTGGAGGAGATATTCACACCTGTTGCACCTTGGGCATCTCAGTACTTTCAGCTGTAAAGTGGGAGACATCTCCACCTCATAAGGTTATTAGAAGATAACATACATAATGGGCGGGACACACAGTAGGTGCTCAATAAACGTAAGCTTCCCTTCTGAATTCAAGTGTTCATAAAACATTCAGAGACACATAGTCACCTAGGCAAACAGGTGTGAATGTGCAAGGGACCATGTGCACAGATACATGTTCCAATCAACATGTATATAGGAGTGCTCCATAGACAACCACACATGGCCCTCCACCCTTAGCAGTATCTCTAGGAAGTTAGTGTGAGTGTGTGGAGGAGGTAGATGAAGCCCCCCACCTGTCCAGATTTCCCACCTGGCCAATAAGAACCCTGCCAATAAGAAGGCATCTCCCCAAGAGATGGCAAGGCCCTAGGGGGCTGGTGACTCAGCTCAGCTGGGGCTACCAAGTGGGCCCCCGTGGCCTCCCAAACTCGAAGAGGCCACCTTGGCAGGAGGTGGAGAATGCTATAGAGTCCTATCTCCCAGCCAGGAGGACAGGGCTTGTGCAGCAAGGCCAGGCCATGGTGGGCAGCAAGGGGACCATGGAGAGGGTTGAAGGAACTAGAAAGACAAAGGGGTTGGCCAGCAGGGAAGTTTCCTGATGTCTGCAGCCTGCTCGCCAGGGCCCTGTGGGGGTCACTGCCCATTTATCCCTGGAACCCCTCTGCTCTT
>NW_006791954.1:979964-988923 GCF_000442215.2 Lipotes vexillifer | reverse complement strand
CTCTTTCCCTCCCCCACCCGCTGCGTACCCCACCACACATGGACCTCAAGTCCAAGTCAAATCAGCGCCCTGGGTCCTTCTCACTCACTCACTCTCTCCCTCCCTCCTCTGCCCCTGCCCCTGCTCAGCCCACTTCACCCATTGCCTAAATTATTACAGCAGCCCCTTCCTGCTCCCCAGCCCAGTTCGTCTTGGCAATGCCAACTTCACGCTGTAGCCAAAATGTTCTTTCTAACACCCCCACTGTTCCATAATCACCAGCCCTGCAACATAATGCAATGTTTAAATTTGAGAGCTTTCAGCACGTGAGGCCAGAATGAAACCCTGGCCTCCTGAAGAAACTCTCCTTCATCTTTGAACCCCTGAGGGTTCTCAGCTCTGTGCCAGTACGTAGCAGGTTGTCAAGGAATGCCTGAAACTGACAGATGCTGAGCCAGAGAAGTTGCCTGGCCTGGATGCCTGTCCTGCCCCCACATCTGGGGCACAGGAGAAAGGAAATCTGATAAACCCATTCATGCTTCACTGCTCCTCGCTCCCTCCCCAGTAATTTGCATTTTCAATTCAAGTCAGAGATAGAGACCTGAGTCTTAGTTCCATAGCTGAGATTTGGTCCATTTAGTTCCAGGAATATTAGGAACCTTGGGACACAAGGGATGCCAGGTGAGGAATAATAAGGGATTCCTTCCAGCCTTTCATTTCATAGATGCGGAAACCGAGGCCTGGAGGAGGAAAGGAACTTGCGCAAGGTGAGAGGGCAGAAGACAGCCTGTATCCAGCCCTCGTGGAACCACAGTTCCACTCCATCCATATCTCTCCATCTCTGCACTGACCTTCCTATGAGAAGTGAGTGAGCAAGTGGTGTGCTCTGGGGCTCTGGGAGAGGGAGATGGGGAGGGGGGGGAAGTGTTGTGTGTGTCGTCGGGGCGGGGGGAGCGGCAGAGGAAGGCTGGTATGAACACAGCAGGCACTGAATAAATGGAAGGTGCCTTTACAGAATATGACGTTGTCATGTTACCACTGGGAAAACTGCACCCCAAGTTAGGCCCCAACTCTTCTGCGTTCTTCTCTTGAGGCTCCCTCTTGCTAATAATCCTTTCCTTCTCACTTGTCCAGATACTCCTCCTCCAGGAAGCCTCCCTGACTCTACAGCAGAACCCACAGTTTGTATGTTGTCATGTTTGCCCACAGAGGCAGATGGACCCCATCCAAGATTTGGTTCAATGTCAAGACTGACGATGCCACAGGCACACTAAGAGGGAATGAAAAGGTTTATTATTTACATAATTGAGGTCTCTGGAGGAGCAGGGCTGGCTTCTCAAACAGGTCCAAAATGGCTTGAGAGAGCGAGGAAAGGAGATTGGCCTGGGTTTTTACTGTGGTGAGGGAGTGAGGCCAGGTGAGCATTTGTGAGGAAAGTGGCTTGCATGGTTCGAATCTCCCATGGACGCCAAAGGAGGCAGCACAGCACCCAGGCTTTCTTATGAGCTTGTCCAGGTGGGAGGCACAAGGGGGAGAGGGAGAGGGGACGGCTTAAAAGGTGTCAGCAGTCAAACATCAAAAAATGGGCTCAGACTCCTCGTTACACGTTATTCTCCGTGTTTACATTTCTAGGTGGGTCCCTTCTCTACAGGGAAGGGTTGGCATGATGAGGTCAACTGAGGGATGAGATGAGGCTGTGGATGATAACGTCACCTACATCAGAGGATTCTGGACCTTTGGCATGAACTGGGGATTTCTCTTTCTGCATCTCTCCAGCCCAGAGACCCCTCCAGTCCCTTCATCCCTCCATTCCCATTCCATCTCCCCCAGATCTGTCTGACACTCCCCCACATTCCTTAGCTTGGGCCCTCCCCCTACCAGGCACCCGTGCTCCCACTCCCACATTCCCTCTGGACACTCCCCCTGAGTGGAAAAACCATCCCTCATCCCTTTCCTGCTCCCAGCCCTGGGATCAGACATGCTGGTCATTCCTGTTTGGGATGGCCAAAGAGATAACACCTGGCATGGAGCCCATCTGTCATCACAGAACTCTCAAAGCTGTTTCAGGTGGGGCCCCTGTCCACACTGAGTGTCCACCCTGGCCCCTGGGCTCCTGGCCCTGTCTGTTTCCTCCTTCTCTAAGAATGAGGTAGAGGACCCAGCAGCCGGCTGGAAGGAGAGCAAGGTAACGGTTCAACTTCCAACCAGGTCAGCTTCCTGTTCCTTGGCCCCACATGTCCTAACCCCTGGAGGCTCTGGGCCACAAAGCAGACCATGGAGAGAGGCTGGGCAGCTCTGAGAGTCAAAGCTTGGGAACAAATGCTGCTCCAAGGGCAGACAGGGATGAGTGTCCTCTCCCCAAACACCGCAGAGAACGCTGCTATCACAGCTGCTTTTGTTTAGGCATGTCTGGCTTTCTGACTAACATCTGGAGTTTGTCTCTTAGAGACACAGCTGTGGCCAGTGGCCTCCAGTCCTAGCTCTACCTCCCATGAGCTGCGTGACCTTGGACATCCAGGTTCCTCCTTAAGTCAAATGAGGAGTCAAATGAGGCCGGGAGAATATGAGAGTCTGCAGGTGAAAGGATTCATAAGCACAAGTTCATCTCGAGTCCCTTCCCAGGCTCTGAATCTAATTTTGTACTCCTAATTCTTTGAAACTAATTTTGTACTCCTAATTCTTTATCTTTTTCCTTAAAGAGGGCTCCAAATTGTACAAGCTTCAAGGCCCCACAAAACCTAGACCTGCCCTGAGTATGGTACAAATGTTAATTATTAGCATAAGTGGTCAAGAAGGGCCCTGGGCTCAGATAACACAGGATTAAAATCCGAGTTGCATAGCCTTCAAGTTGCTTAACCTCCCTGAGCCTCAGTTTTCTCATCTTAAAACAGAGATAGCACCTCAAAGATTGCCGTGAGAATTTAATTTAATAATATTTGTGGGCTTCCCTGGTGGCGCAGTGGTTGAGAGTCCGCCTGCTGATGCAGGGGACACGGGTTCGTGCCCCGGTCCAGGAAGATCCCACATGCCGCAGAACGGCTGGGCCCGTGAGCCATGGCCGCTGAGCCTGCGCGCCCGGAGCCTGTGCTCTGCAACGGGAGAGGGCACAACGGTGAGAGGCCCGTGTACCGCAAAAAAAAAAAAAAAAAAAAAAAAATTTGTAAAGCACTTGGCATAGTTTCTGCTGCACAAGCACCACTATATGGTGGTTTTCTTATGATCATAAACTCTCAGAGATAGGGGCTCTAAAATGAACTTCAAGGAAGTAGGAGCTGAGAACTGAACTCCTGGACCAAAATAAGAAAGCTCCTTTAGCCTAGAAAAAAGAATGGTCAGGGGAAATGGGTTTTTGTGCTGCAATAAGGGAACTCTTAGTCAGACTCAAGAAAATACAGAGTGATCTCTTTAAGGTCCCTTTCAGTTCGATTCTTCTGCGGATAACCAGGCCTTTGGGCCTCGCCTACCTAACTCCTCCACCTTGGCGCCACCCACTACACACCAGTGGGGGCTGGAGTCCCCGCCGTCTCCAAACGCTCAGTTGGAGCCTGCGTGGTTGGAGGGGGCCTTTGGGATTCTGCTGGGCTGGGCCTGAAGGCAAGGGTGGATGAGAAATGGGTCCAGTCTGGGCCCAGCTCCCTGGCCACGCAGACACTCTAAAGAGAAGGGACTTCTTTCCACATCTACCGGACATCCATGATACAAAATAGATTATCAGAAGGCGCAGCCCTTTGGGGAAAACGCTGTCTTGTTGCTAATTACAGTTAGCGATGCTTGGTTATTACCAATGCTAAATATCTGTCTGATTTTGTTGAGAGACCATTCCCAGCTCGGATCAGGGTGGGTGGGAGCGAGTGGGCAAAAGAAAGAAATCTTGACAAGGACGGTGAAGGGCTGGGTACGAGGAAGAACGCCAAGAGACCGCTAACCTTCTCTCAGGGGCTCACAGCGCGGCGGAGGCGAAGGCATTCCAGCCAGTGGCTTGCGGATGTCGGCTCCCAGATGCGCCAACGCCGGGGCTCTCCAGCCGGACCCACAGAGGTGGCCGCGTCCGGAACGGCCTTTCCAGCAGCTGTAGCCTCCGCAGCAAAGCAGCGGGACAAATCCCACCCCCGGCCCCGCCCGTCCAATCCATCTTGCTCGGGAGGCGACGCTTCTCGGGAGAAACAAGGGGCGGGGAGGGGTAATCCAAGCCTTTGGGGGCTCCGGACAGGTGTTTGGGGAAGAGGGCGGAGCCGGGTTAGGGAGGATGGAGAGGGAGGGGCGGTGCTGCCCCTTTAAGAGGAGGCGGCCGAGCCGGGACCTTTTCTCTTTCCCCGGAAGGAAAGCCTAACCCCGGCTGGGCGCGCAAGGTGGGGAGGTGCGGGGCTGGGCGTGGAGAGACGGGGCGCGCGCGGTGGGACCCCTCCTTCCCGTCCTCCTTGCGGTCGACAGGTCTGCCTGCCCAGATCCGCTGCCGAGCCCGGATCGGAGGCGACAGTGCGGCCAAGTGGGCGCGGCCGGCACGAGTTGGGGGGCAGGGTGCCCGGGGCAGGGGGGCGGTGACCCAGGACAGTGCAGGCGGGAGAACAGACCCGCGGACCTCAGAGGGGAATCCGAGAGCTCAGACCGTGAGCGGACGTGAAACTGGCCAGGGCTGGGGGCCAGAAACTGATCAGCGCTTCGGGGCTCAACTAAGCGGACGCCAGAGTGTTCTCCGGTGGCGCGGAGGAGCAGGTGAACAGGTCCTCACTCCCAGCTCCACGCCCTCACGCGCTCTCGCCCGGGCTCCGGCTCCCGTCTGCAGCCATGGGCCGCGGCCCCAGCCGCGCCGCCCGCGTCCTACGCCCGATGTTCTGCGCGCTCGCCTTGATGGTGGCCGCCAGCGACCGCGTCGCCTCCGCCTTCAACCTGGACACCCGATTCCTGGTGGTGAAGGAGGCCGGGAACCCGGGCAGCCTCTTCGGCTACTCGGTCGCCCTCCATCGGCAGACGGAGCGGCAGCAGCGTTACCTGTAAGTGAAACTGGCCGGGGTGGGGTGGGAGAGTGTGTGAACAGGGTACGGATCCCGAGTTGACTCCAAGCCCTGGGCCAGCTGGCTTCCAGGCTCGCAGGCCTCCAGCTCTGGGGAGCGACGATTAAGGGAGCGGGGACCTAGGCAGCCCTTCTGCTGCCGAGGCTTGGCGGGAAGTAAAGGGATTGGGTGTGGGATTGGGGGGCAGTAATTACTGGCAAGTGCTGACCCGGCCAGAACCTGTCTAGACTCAGCCCCTCAGGCCTTTAAACCTCTCTTGAGAGTAGAAGTGGGGTCCCCGTTTCCTGACGCCCCTCCCATTCAGTGAACTGGGTGCTTAGTATACCGAATGCCTCTTCTCTCCAGGGCTGGGAACTGGGGAAAACTGCAAGATAAACACCTTTTTTCCCCTTTCCTGGGAAGAACTTAGGGGACATGCATTTAAGCCCGCCCCCACCTCGCACATAGTCTGCGGCCCGCCAGCCACACCCTCGGCAGAACCACACTGAAGGGCCTTCTCAACTGCTTGGCGGTTGGAGAGTGAAGTGATGGGCGAGCCTGGGCGTTTGGAGCTGTCCAGGCACTCCTTCTGACCCCTTGAGGATGCAGAAGTAGAAGTGAGAGGAGCTGCTGTCCCAACTCCTGCTTGGTCTTCTGCAACCTACCCCCACCCCCAGCAGTGATGCCCTCCCACCAGACGTCCTCCCCGCATTCCACGGATTCATGTTGAATCTACAACCCTGAGTGTGTTTGTTTTGGTCTCAGGAGGGAAATAGTGTTTTTCTCTTTCTCTGTTCTCCTTCCCCAACAGCTGCAAGAAGGCGGAGAAAGAGCTAGGCAGAGGGGAGAGAGGGGAAGGACGCATCCAGCTGCTTGTGTTGTCACCCCTGCCCCCCTTACTCACGCCCAGAGGGGCATGTCCAAGTTTGAGAAGTTTCTCTGCATGGGCTCAGTGTGCTGAGGTTGGCAGTTAGGGGAAGAGGCCGCTGGGGAAGGTGAGGCTGCCCCAGGAGGGAAGGTTGTTAGGACGGGACAGGCAGGCCCTCTTTGGGCAGTAGCTCTTCTGGTTGACCTACCGAGATGTCAAACCCTGCTGAGCAAGAGGACCTGGTCAGGTAAAGGGTGTGTTGAAACCTTTCTCAACTCTGGCTGGAACCTGCAGAAACTTGAGGAAGTTGCAATGTCCAAAGTTCAGACTGCCGCAGCCTTGTTCCCTGCCCTCCTGGCCCAGCCCCTGCCCAGGCCACCTACCTACTTGGCCTCAATTCCATCTAGCTTCTGCAGAGGCTAGGGCCACCACACCCTTCCCAGCCTGGCCCCAGCAGCTGCGGTCTGGCCTTAGCCACTCTTCCATCTTTTGGAGACCTTAAGTGATCATCAGCACACGTTTCTATATTGGTGCTCTTTCTGCCCCAGCCCAGAAAAAGATTTTCAGATTTTCAGTGCTGAATCTGCATGATATAAGGCAATGTAGTGTAAAGAGAATATCAGAAAAGCGAGGGTAAATAATAGAAAGCTAGAGTAAATAATAGATTCTGTAATCACCCCCCCCCCCTTTTTTTTTTTTTTTTTTTTTGTTGGTTTTTGTCCGGGGTGAGTCTTGTTGGCTCAATGCTGTAACTTCAGTGCCAGGAAAAATATCTAAGTTTTGTAATCCCCCCCCCCCCTTTTTTTTTTTTTTTTGCTGTGTGACCTTAAGCAGGGTATTTCTCTTCTCTGGGCCAGTTTTCCCCAAGGAGAGGTTGGGTCTGGATCTATGTACTCCTTCCTGCCTCTGTTGGCAACTTGGCACTGTGGAGAAAGAAGAGGCTCCCAAGTCCCATTGCCAGTTTCCTGTCTTCAATCTGTCACTAATACCTGAGTCTTAATTATCTTACATGTCAGGGGGAGGGGAACCACACGGCTTCTTCATGGGGTGATAGTGGGCTTTTAAGGAGATAATTTGTGTAAAATGCTCCGCATCTGCCTTCCTCTCCCAGGAGCAGCTGGGAGCTCTTGTGCTGAAGCTGAGACCTGGATGCACCCTCACTAACCAAGGACCTCACCCAAGAGGGCTGAGCAGAGGGGTCCTACTTTTCTTCCTGGGCAGCTAGAGATGGCATTAGGCCTGCCAGGAGCCCAGAAGTTTCTAAAACTAATGAATCTCGGAGAGGCAGGTAGTTCTAGATAGCATTCTGGGTGACTCACTTGGGTATCCTCAGACTTTTCCAGAGGTGGTTCTACATCTTGGGTCATCTCCTCATCTCACTGAATTCTGCCCCATGACCCTTTGGGAGAATCAGCTGGGCCAGCTGGGCTTAGCTGCAGCCAGCTGTATAGCCAGATGTAAACAGCTGCCTGAGTGCACAGCTCAGGGGATCCAGCAAGTCAAGTGGCAGTTTTGTTAGCTTCAAAGTCCCTTTGGAAAAGGGGGAGGGTTCATGATCCTGAACAAAGTCTTAGCCTGAAGTTCACTGAAGGTTTTCAGGAGATGCAGGGATCCTGGAAAGTGTATGCAAAATCTTGCGTGTTTGTGCATTGTTCTGGGGCCTGGAGGAGGGGAGAGCATAGCTTTCATTATATTCTCAAAGACGGCCTTATTCCAGAAATGGTTAAAAACCCAGGTGTGTCTTTGTTCCCCATCACCTTCATCTCTAGACTGAGGTTCCATGGCCCACAACATCGGAGGCTTACTGCAACCCCAGCCCCAATTTCGCAATCTCTGGAGTGAGGGGTCAGGAGCAGGACAGGGAACCAAGGTTCTTTGGGCTTCTTGGTGAGATACATGAGGACCCCTGGGTGAGCGGAGGGACTATTCCTCAGGGAGATGGTCACTGACCTCCCCCCCTTCCCCCAGCACCTGTTCTGTCATTCCCTCCTGGGAATCTGGGTGTCCTGGTCTGGCTTGACCTTGTGGGCTACGGGAGATACCTCTGGGGCTCTTGCCTGGAAATGAGGGTGTCTGGGAAGCCTGGGGTGGGGGTGGCTGCAGCTCCTGGAAGATGAAGTCATACCTGAGGCAGGCAGGAACCAGGCTTACTTGCTCTCCTAAAACGTGTTTCCCTGGGCAGGGTAGGCACCTGGCAGCCTCCAAGGCTCGTGCCAGGGGAAACGGGCATAGCAGCTGTGGCTGCAAGTGGAAGGCCTGGATGCATAGTGTCCTTTTTCTCTGGCTCTCTCCAATGACCAGGCCAAGCCAGAGAGCTTAGAACTGGGCAGGAGGTAAGGGAAGCCTGATCTTGCAGAAAATGAAGTGAAAGAGGCTTGGTCAGAACTAAACAAAGAAGGAAGAGGATGGCAGTAACAGCAAAGGGAGATTGAGGTTAAATGACATGAAGGATGCCCTAAGGGATCAAATGTGGAAAAACTACTAAGGAGCCAGGGAAAGGGAGAAGAAATGAGAAAAACAGCCTTGTTCTTTATTATTGGAGGCTTGAGCAAGGCCTCTTTCTCCTGTCCTCTCTCATTCTCTCGCTTTCTCCTTTCTCCGGCTTGTTGCTCTGATTCTAGGGCTGAGTCACCAGAGGGGAAAGGGAGCTGGGGGGGCAGCGTAAGGAGAAGTAAGGCGGGGATTGAGAGGATTGCAGTTTCAGCTACCGCAGGAGAAGCCTCTGGGGACATGGCTAACTCAGTCAGGAGGATTGGCACAGAGCTGGGATCCAGGCATCTGAGAGCTGCCCCCAACCCACCGCAGGGCTCAGAGCTGGAGTGGGCCCCCTCCCCAGCTGGCTTCCTGGCCTAAGGAGTAAGGCATGGGGGCCCGCTGGACCCTCAGTGTTAACTGAAATCTTTCCACTGGGGCTACCCCAGTGCCTCCCTGAGGTGAGGAGTCTGGAATGTTGAATCCTACAGGCTGTTTCTCTGAGCATCACCCCACCCCAGTATCCCTCAGGGGGCCGTCTTCTCTGGGGTGAGC
Organism: Lipotes vexillifer; assembly: GCF_000442215.2. Taxonomy (NCBI): domain Eukaryota; kingdom Metazoa; phylum Chordata; class Mammalia; order Artiodactyla; family Lipotidae; genus Lipotes; species Lipotes vexillifer. The sequence continues at coordinate 980,058 of NW_006791954.1, read as the reverse complement.
CAGCCTGGTGCCCTGGCACCCCTGGGCCCCATTCCCCTGCCTCCTCTGATTCCACTGCTTTCTACCTGGCTGTTCCATTAGCTTTGAACCGCCC
>NW_006791954.1:968581-979945 GCF_000442215.2 Lipotes vexillifer | reverse complement strand
ACCTGCCTGTCCCATTAGCTTTGATCCGCCCCTGAAAGAGTGATGGGGCAGGAGTGAGAAAGTGCTTCTCCAGAACTTGGAGCTCAGGGGCCTCCACAAAGGCCAGGAGGGGCTGTCTGGCCGGAGCCTAAGGATAGGGTGAAGAGGCAGCTGTTTGAGAGCCCTTGCGAGGTCATTTTATTCATCTCCGTACCTCCTGGAAAGACACCTACTCCCGCCCAGCCCAGTCTGACTCCAGGAAAGAGGCAGTCCAGTCTCCTTTCCTCCTTGCTCCAAGAGCTGGGCAAAGCATCCCACTTAGCATCCCGCTTCTGGCTGCTGCTGGGAGGGTGACCTCAGTGGTGGTTTGAGAGGGATCAGCTTCTGGACTCTTTGATCTGGACCAGATCCAACAGCAGGAGCAAGGTGCTCATTTGCATAGTAATTTACATTCATTTACATACCAGTAAGATCTTTCCCACCCTCTGGATTTTCCCACACCTGCCTGTGGCTGGAGGAAGCTGGACCCGGCCCTCTGTGCACCCTCCTTCCCCCATCTACTCCCAGTCCTCTGGCCGTAGACCCATTGGATCCTGGGCTGGGAGCCAGAGGGCCTTAAAGGGCCTCTAAGCAGGCCAAGTAGGAGCTAAAAATACTCCAGGGAGGTGGGAGGTGCTCCCTGTGGAATCTCTGAGGAGGGAGGGGCCTGGGATGCGGGGGGCTGGGATTAGGACCCTGTCCCACCGCCCATCAATGGGCACAAGGCTGGTGCTGGGTGAGAGTGGAGAGGGTATAGGTGGTAAGGGGATTTATGTCAATCCAATTGCTATTCATGCCCAGCTTTGCCTGCTCTGTACCACAGGAGGCAAAGAGGCGGGGACCCTCAGGCCACTCCCTCTAAGATGAGGGAGCTGGGAGGGCATGGCCACCCTGTTCCTCAGCCACCTCCCACCCTGACAACTTGGGCCCAGAGAGCTGTAGGCACAGCAACACTTCCCTTGCATTGCACGCCCTGGAATGCAACCTGGGCTCTCCAGGGACGCCTTGCCCACTGAGGCCTGGACCCACCCCTTCAAGGTCATTGTAGCCAACCCCCAGCTGCCACCTCCAGCCGTATCTGAGCTCCTACCCTAGAATGACTAGCTGCCAGTGCCCCACCCCCACCTGACTGATTGCCTTAGGCCATGGAAGTGTTACTTCTGTCTCATCCTCTGCCCCATCTAAACACCTGAACTAGTCTGCTCTGTGCCTTCTGCTTCAGGTCCCCTAACCCAGTGGGGCAGAAGTTCCTGGGTCCCCGGAGCAAGGCCTGGGGGTGTGCTAGGGCCAGTCCTGGTGCCACAAGAAAGCAGAACGACAGTGCTCACGTTGGCCTTGGCTTCATAGTCAGGTGGCCCTTTCAAAGAATGAACCCACTTTTTCCCCCAACAACCCTGGAGGGTGGTGGGACAGCTGCTGTCCCATTTTACAGATGAGGCACTCACAGCTCAGAGAGGGAAAAGAAATTGTCCCTTGAGGCAGAGCAGACCTAGAACCAGGCCCTTCAGCCCCAAGGCTGAGATATTCCTTTCCCACAGACAGCAGGTCCCCTCTCGCACCTGTCAGGCTGGGGGCAGATGCCCATGGGTGGTCAGGCAGCGGACCCACTAGGCACCCTACCCAGCCCAGACAGAGGGTGACTAACAGGGCCTGGCTGCCACACTGGCCCCCTGCCAGCCTTCCTGCCGGAGCTCCCAGCCCTGCTCTGCTTAGAGAAGCTATACCCCTGCCCCCAGGAACCCTTCCCCAGGGTGAGGTCTGAGCTGAGGTGTGAGGTGCAGGCAGAGGTCCCCTTCCTGGCACCCCCAGGCAGCGCATTCCTGACACCCAGTGGGCCGAGGCACCCAGGCCCTGGCATGCCCAGGCCCTGCCCTGCCCACTCCCTGCAGCCCTCACTCTCAGGTCCCAGGCAGGAGCTGCAGGCAGGGCTGTTGCTCTGCACATCCAGACTCTGGCAGGGGGCCTGGCGCCCAAGTTCTGAGCTTGGCGCCTCAGGTGACAGCATTGCTGGGGCCGGATGGAGGGGTACCTACCTAGGAGGTGCCTGCCACCCAGGAGGCTGGGTCCAGCAGGACTGAGGAGGTGTTTTTGGCAAAACGTCCAGAGGCTGAAGACAGATGATGCTGGGAGAGCAAGGGGTGGTAGAGGTGGGTTCTCAAACTGTGGTGTGAATATTTGGGATGCATGTTAAATAAGCAGGTTCCAGGGCTCCACCCCCAGATTCAATCCAGGTTGTCTGTGGTGGGCTGAGGAATTTGCCTTTTTAACAAATATCGCAGGGATTTTTGATTCTGGTGGTCCAAGAACTGTCTTTTGAGATAATATTTCAAAGCTGATCACCTGCCTCCCTCTCCTCTAGTCACCTCTCTGGTATGGGAAGGGCTGCTGGAGCCCTAAGAACCCTTGCAGGGACTTGCAGTTGGTGTCCCTAAAGAGGGGTTCCAGGCAGGCTGGGGACAAGGTGATTTATAGTCCTCACCCATCCCCATTCTCATGCCCACCAGCCAAGAACTCTGCCCCGGGGCCACACTGTCCAAAGTGTCAGGTACCCAGCTCCCCTGCCACCACCCCTACACCTCATATGTCTGTCTCAACAGGGTGGGGAGGGGGAGAGTAGACATCGCCCAGGTCACATAAGGGCCCTGCTGACCTCAGCTCACCCAGCTCTGGTTTAGGGTCAGTTGTCCTTTCCTGCCCACATTCTTCAGTGCCCGCCCCCAGATCTAAGTCCTCAGATGTGGCTCAGAGAGGTAGGACCAGGGCTCCTCCAGCCTTTGCTATCTTCCCCTCTGGCTTCATCTCAGAGGCCAAACAGTCCTTCCAAAACCCAGATCTGGCCATGTCGCTCCCTCGCTTAAAATCCGTCCATGGCTGCCCTTCCCACCCTGCCTCTTGTCCCTCCCCGTGTTTCTGGCCTGCAGCTGTACCGAGGGCCTTGCAGATCCCTGAGTCACTCTCTTGCTCATGCTTCCCGGCTCTTGCACAGGCCAGACCTTGGCCCACAGAGCCCCTCCTCCGCTTCTTCACCTGGTAAGCCCTGGTCATCAGACTCAGGCCAGGGTCCCTTCTTCTGTGGGCCTCCCTGATTGCCCCCCACACAGAGTCTGGGCTGGTTTGCTCCCTGCTTTCCTCTCATGAGGCACTGACCACAGGTGTCTGTCTCCTTGCCTGCCTTCCCCTACCCTGGGCACTCCTCGAGGGCAGGGGCGGGGAGCCATTCATCTCCCGACGGCAGAGCCTGGCACAGAGCAGATGCCCGGCCCATGCACGTTGAGCAGTGAGTTGTTTGAAGCGGGCTTTGCGGACTATGGGCCCGGGTCTACCTACCTTCTTGCCCCCAGGCTCCTGGCTGGCGCCCCCCGGGACCTTGCTGTGCCTGATGGCTATACCAACCAGACCGGTGCTGTGTACCTGTGCCCACTCACTGCCCACAAGAACGACTGTGAACGGATGGACATTGCAGAGAAAAGTGAGCAGAGGGCCTGGGAATGGGTGCTGGGTCAGGAGCCTGGTGGAGGGCGTAGCACAGAGAGAATGACTGGAAGAGACGGAAGGCTCACCTGGGTAGCTTCTAGTCCCTTCTTGTCCAGCTGGGAAGAGGGAGTCCTAGAGTGGGACCAGATGGGATTTGTGGAGCTCAGACTATGATGGGCTGGAGAAGGCGGGGAGGGAGGGCTGCCCTGCTGGAGTGGAAGATCCGGGAGGGACCAACCCCTGCCCTGTGGATGCTCTTGATGCTGGGAGGGTGGGGTGAGGTGCCCTGGCTCATGACCCCTCTCATGCCCACAGGTGACCCTGACCATCACATTATTGAGGACATGTGGCTCGGGGTGACTGTGGCCAGCCAGGGCCCTGCGGGCAGAGTCCTGGTAAGTGGGCGCTCACCGTCGGTCCCCCCGTCCAGCCCTCTCCTTCATCTCCCAGGAGCTTCGGAGGGAAGCAGAGGACAGGAGAAGGGTCCCTTGTGCATGAGCTGGAGCCTTGCAAATGTCCATTTCTGTGGCTGTATGTCTCCACGGCATGTGTGTCCCTTCATCCTGCACTTGTAGCAGGGGGTGGGGGTGGGGAGGGTGTCTGGCGCTCTCCAAGGGCCAGCCTGGGTCCTGTCTGAAGCACCCACTGCCCCCCCGGGGGTGTGCTCACCCTTCGTAGGAATGAGCTGAGGGAACTGCGAGATGGAAAGGGCAGAGAGGGCCTCAGGCAGTGCGGCCTGGGCGCGCTCCTTCCGGGGAGGCCGGGTGGTGGAAGAGGCACAGCCCTGCTCCCCCAGCTCACCCGGCTGGGGTTTGGGGGCCCCCTCCCTGCTGTCAGTTGTCACCTCCTCAATTTCTGAGTCCCAGATAGACAATTTATTTTTCATCTTTAAATTCATGTAACATTTACATATAGTGAAGGTACAAATTTTGTTTCAGTTGCGTTTTGACAAATTATACAACTGTGTAACCAACACCCATTAAAGAAATAGCATATTTACATCATTCCAGAAAGCCCACTTCTTTCCAGTCAACCGTCCCCCCCCCCCATAGCTGTCACCTCTGGATCACGTTGTGATTTCTGTCACCTTTGAACACTGTCATAAGCTCTGGGTTTGACCAGTTCACTGAAACACCCTTTCTAGTCTTTTGTCAAGGATGGTGTGGGTCCAGGTTTCCATTTAAGTCAGTTCTAGATCCTGGGTCCTTCAGCAGTTTTCTGCTCACCCATCCATTCATTCAGTCCGTTTTTGGTGAGTATGTCCTGTGTGCCCTGCACTGAGCCCACACTACAAACTTTGTAGTTACCCCGGGACAGGCTCAGGCCGGCACGAGCATGGGTTTGGCTCACAGCTGGACGGGGACACAGACGGCAAGCAAACAAGAACTAGGCCTGGTTCTGGGTTTCCCCTGGCCCCTGGCTGTTTTACAAATACCCTATTCTGATTGATTTGCCCAATAACTCTTTATGGAGCACCTCCCATGTGCAGGGAGAAGCTTCAAGAGAGGCAGCACAGCCTGATACTTAAGAGCCCAGACCCCGGAGCCCGACAGCCTTCGTTTGAATATCCCCTGCCTCTCTCTAGATGTGAGATCTTAAGCAGGTTTCTTAGTTCTCTGTGCCTCAGTTTCCTTATCTAAAATGGGGGAGATAATTATCCCTACTCCATAGGGCTGGTAGGAGGCTTAAAAGAATTAATATGTGAAGAGCTCAGACTTGTGTCTGGCATATAGTCAGCACTCAGTAAGTGTTGCGGCTGCTGCTATGGTTGTTGTTGTTATTCTAATATTGACCTTTCAGCAGAGAAGCAAATTCCTAACCTGCTCTGTGTCCAGCTCCTTTTAGACCCAAGGGCCTGAACCCCACATTCTCTCATCCTTTTCCCTTTTCGTTTTGCCAAGATCTCTAAGCCACTCTCAAATCCAGTACCTTCTGGTCTTCCGAAAGTGTTCTCAGCCCTCAGAGCAGGTTTCTGAATTCTGGAAAGGCAATGCAGGTCCAAGCACCACTGTGGGAAGAAAGAAAATCTGGGAGACCTCTTTCCACTCCCTTCCTGCAAAGCCAGAGGTGCACAGGGCTGTGGAGACACTGCTCCTGAGTCCCTGCCGCGGGCTCAGCTGTGTGCATTGGTGGGGGCTGGGGTCCCCAGGTCTGTGCCCACCGCTACACCCAGGTGTTGTGGTCGGGGTCGGAGGACCAGCGGCGCATGGTGGGCAAGTGCTATGTGAGGGGCAACGACCTGGAGCTGGACCCCAGTGATGACTGGCAGACCTACCACAACGAGATGTGCAACAGCAACACCGACTACCTGGAGACCGGCATGTGCCAGCTGGGCGCCAGCGGCGGCTTCACCCAAAACACTGTGTACTTTGGCGCTCCTGGTGCCTACAACTGGAAAGGTGGGGACCGTGGGGGAAGGGAAGAGGGGCAGAGGCCACCACCCCTGTTAGGCCCGAGGGCAGCCTGCCAGAGCCTCCACACGAGAGGGCAGAGGAGAGCATTCGTTTGCCGACATCAGCAACCACCTCGACCTCTGCTATTTTAAAGTGCTTACTAGGTACCAGAGGCTTTACACCTATTATCTTAATTAATCTTAAAATACGAGTATTATTATAATACTCATTTTACAGAAAACTGAGCCTCAGGGAGGTGAAGTGAATCACCCAAGGCCAATAGTAAGTTCTGAAACCTGTATTGGAATGCAGGTCCGTCTGACTCCAGGTTAACCATTTAAAAACTTAAAAAATAAAGCACGTTCCTGGTACAAGTACCAAATGGTACAGTAAAATAAAGAGGAAAAGTGCCCTTCCTCTTCCCCATCTTCCTTGTCCCATTTCCCAGTGTATACTGCTAAGTGTCTTGTGGATCCTTCCAGACTTATTTTAGAATGTGTAGGTATCTTAACACACACACACACACACACACACACACACACACACACACACACACAAAATCACATTAAACATACTGTTCTGCTACTTTTCACATATCAATAAACTGTGGGCATCTTTTCACGTCAGTACATACAGGGCAATCTTTCGTGAGGGCCGCAGAGCTTTCCTTGCATCCAAAGTCATGCTTGTATCTGCCACACCACATACTGCCTCTCAGGAGTCTGACGGCTCACACCCCCTCCACCTGCCTCTCTCCACCACATAGGCTGTAGCAACAGTGGCCCCTTTTCCCTTACTGCACCTACTATTGCAGAATCAACAGGCAGAGGGAGCCCAGAATCTTGTTTTGCTTTTTTTCATTGCAGTATAGTTGGCATACAATATTTTGTTAGTTTCAGGTGTACAACATAGTGGTTCAACATATAAATACATTATAAAATGATCACCCCATAAGTGAAGAAACAATGTGTCCCCATACAAAGTGATTACATTATTTTTGACTGTATTTCTTATGCTCTGTGTTACATCCCAATGATTTATTTATTTTGTCCTCTTGACCGACAGGTAGCGCAGGGCCAGGGCGTAGTAACAGCTCTGGGCTTGCCTGAGGCCGAGGCCTCTGCTCACTCTGCTAGTCTTACCTCCCACCCCTTGGTCCTTTAGAATCTTGGCAGGGCCACAGGTACTCTCCAGCAGCAGCCCTGGGGAGCAGGGTAGGGGTAGGCAGCCCGAGTTTGGGGCAGGATTAGGAGGATATAATGGTGTGGAGTCTGGTTTCGGTGTCTAGGGTGAGGGAGATGTCATCTAGTATCTGGGTGCCTGGATGACTGGATTCCAGCTGGACAACTAGCTCTCCATCCCTGAGCCTCACTTTCCTCATCTGCAAAATGGGGGTCATCATTCTACCTCACAGAATTGTTAAAATAAAGAGGAAGTGATTTGCAAATGGCAAAGTACTCACAAATAAAAGGGGTTATTATTATCCTTATCTGGAGGTGGGGGGCCTGGACATAGTGGAGGAAAGGAGTGGTGACTTATACTCCCCCTCCTCAAATCCTTGTGAAGGAAACAGCTACATGATTCAGCGGAAGGACTGGGATTTATCCGAATATAGTTACAAGGACCCAGCGGACCAAGGCAACCTCTACATTGGTGAGTCCAGTTGTGGTGGCCCTTTGGGTGGAGAGGAGGAAAGGGGCTCAATGGCCCTCTCACCTTCAGTGTCTGGTGGAAGAGTGAGGCCAGGGTGCAGTGCGACTAGTGGCATTTAGTTCAGCTAGCACACAGTTATTGACCACCACCTGTATTGCCCCCAAGATGCAGAGTCATGACCCTCATGGAGCTCACGGTCCAGTGTGCAGGCAGGACTGGGGGCTGGGCATCCAAGGTCCACCTTCTTGCCCAACTTAGAATGGAGGAATAGAAGATAATGGGGGGATATTGGGAGATGGGTCCAGAGTAGAAGGGGACCAAACTTACTGGAGCCTTGATTGACCACCTTCCCCGCTTCCCAGGCTACACGATGCAGGTGGGCAGTGCCATCCTGCACCCTACGAACACCACCATTGTGACGGGTGCCCCTCGGCACCAACATGTGGGCGCTGTCTTTTTGCTGAGCCAGGAGGCAGGTGGAGACCTGCGGAGGAGGCAGGTGCTGGAGGGCAGGCAGGTGGGCGCCTATTTTGGCAGCGCCATTGCCCTGGCAGACCTGAACAATGATGGGTGAGAATCCAGGGACATTTCTCTGGGGTCGGGAGAATGGTGAGGGGGGCGGGCTTGCCCAAAGCAGGGCAGAGAAATGGAGGTTTGCGATTGTGCATTTCTTTGCATGCTGTTCGCAGGGATTTGCTAGTCGATTTTGCATGTTGATTTGCAATCAGACTTTATGGGATTCTGGGTATTTGCATGTCAGTTTCATGAGGCTTTGCATCTCCTCGTCTATGCCTGTCATTTGTATGGCTCTAGTGGATGTGGGCTGTTCGGGTGTGATCTGTGTCTACATGGCTTCTCCACAACATGTGTTTTCTTCTAGACGGGTCACAGTGACACTTCCTTGTCCTTCCCACGACCTATGGCCAGAGGCGCCATTTGTAGAGTCATGTGCCCTGCCTGGCACAGTTGTATCTCTGCTAAATAAGAGTTATGCTGCATGTCCCATCTCCACCCTCTTCTCTCCTGTGCAGGTGGCAGGACCTCCTGGTGGGTGCCCCCTATTACTTTGAGCGGAAAGAGGAGGTAGGCGGTGCCATTTATGTCTTCATGAACCAGGCAGGCACCTCCTTCCCGGCCCTCCCCTCCCTCCTTCTCCACGGCCCCAGTCGCTCTGCCTTTGGCTTCTCTGTGGCAAGCATCGGTGACATCAACCAGGATGGATTCCAGGGTATGAGCCAGCACTCCTGCCCCAGCATCCACTGACTGAGAGCCAGCTGCATACCAGGCTTGACAGGGTCCGAAGAGAAGACAGGCTGCGGCCCAGGTCTGGGGAGCTCACAGCAGTGCTGGAGAGACTGCGTGCAAAGGGACCCCCCACAGAGGCGAGCTTGGTAGACCTCCCGGAGGAGTGGACGTACCACCGGGCATCAAAGGCTGGGCTGAGTGTGCACAGTGGAGGGAAGAGAAGGGGCACAACATGAGTGTGGTACACTTGCCTGATGTGCTCAGATCTAGTAGGTGTGGGTTGTTCACATCAGAGATGAGGCTAGCGAGGTAGTGTGGGGGTGGGGTGGACGCTTTGAAAGCCAGATAGAAAAACTAGGGCTTTATATTTGGGTTATGGCAGAGGGGGGTCCAAAAAGATCTGGGGGCAGGGATTTGATATGATAGCTTGGTACCTTGCAAGATGACTCTGGAGGGAGATGTGGGATGGATGGATGCGGGGAGCAAGGCTGGGGGTGTTAAGATCAAGAATATAGTATATCAGGTGTGGGACGTGAAGCGCTGGGACAAGGTAGACGTCCCAGATATAGGGGATGTCATTAGTGCTCTGCAGGACTTGGGGACCAATCAGACCTGGTGTATCAAAGAGAGGGACAAATCAAGGGGTTGAGCCTGGCTGTCACGGGAGCACCTGGCGTATCTGTAAATCACTTCTCTGACAACCTCAACTTCCCAGAACATACCTGAAAACCAAAAGGAAGGCAGAGGCGCCGCTAAAGAGACAAAACACGTGCTAGAAAGTCTAGTTAATGAAGCCCAAGCACTTACTGATACAAGAGTTGCCCAGTTGTCACTCAGGACCTACTTCCTTTTCCTTTTCTAACAAGCTTGGCTTTCTGGTTACCTAGACCTTATCAGATCAAAAGCAGAAAACTAGAAAGTTTCAGAAGACAGAACGTTTTGGATTTATTTGTGGAAATAATGGTTAGAATTAAAAAGCCTGGCCATTTTAACAAGTAAAGCTCACTAGAGTGTTGTGATTAAAATCCCAGCCCCCACACAGAGACAGACATGGGCTTAGAGCCTCTTCTCTACTCCTTAGCTGTGTGACTTTGGGTTTCCTGAGCCTTTTTTCTCATCTATGAAGTGGGGACAGTAGTACCTACTGTCAAGAGAAAAAACAAAAAAAAAGTAGTACCTACTGCCTCTTGTGAGGATTGGATGAGACGAGTGTTTGATAACTACCTGGCAAAGTCACCAATGGAGAACACCTGCTTTTGTGACCCTGCTGGTAAATGTCATTAGAAGAACCAGGTGTCTGGAGGGGCGGTTGGTGGGGGAGAAGGAAGGCACTGCAATAAGGGAAAACAAACAACAGCCAGTGGTCAGAAATCTGGGGTTTAGGCCTGCTGGAGACATCAACTTGCTTTGTGACTTTGGGTAAGTCACTTCCCTCTTCTGGGCCTAATTTCCCTCATATAAAAGAGGCAGTTGAGTGCCCAATGGTCCCAGTTTTAATCCTGAGCCACAGAGCTCTGTTCCCTGATGCTCTGAGCACTGTCTGACAGGGAGGTCAATGCCATGCTGGGCTCTGTGGCCTGGAGCACAGGGCTGGGGAACTGTGGGGCCCATAGTACACGGGGTGACCCTGTACTCTCTCTCTTCCCCAGACATTGCCGTGGGAGCCCCTTTCGAGGGCTTGGGCAAAGTGTACATCTACCATGGCAGCTCCAGGGGGCTCCTCAGACAGCCCCAGCAGGTATGGATGGACAGGGACGGAGGGGCCCTTCCTCCTTTCCCTCCCTATTCCCCCTGGGCCCCACTCCCTGGAGCCTACCCCAGAGCCTGTCCCCACCACTTCCCTCTGCCTCCAGGTAATACACGGAGAGAAGCTGGGACTGCCTGGCTTGGCCACCTTCGGCTACTCCCTGAGTGGGCAGATGGATGTGGATGAGAACCGCTACCCAGACCTGCTGGTGGGGAGCCTGTCAGACCACATCGTGCTGCTGCGGTGAGCCAGGGCGACAGTGGATGGGGGCCTTTCTCTCCTCCATCCCTGTCTGCATGGAGCCCCACCTCTGTCCACCTTCAGCATCATGTCCGTGCAAACCGGAGCCCCGACCCCAGCCTGGCCTGGGACAGGCCAGACGCATTGATGTCTGTGGGTTTTCTCTACAGGGCCCGGCCTGTCATCAACATCCTCCACAGGACCTTGGTGGCCAGGCCATCTGTACTGGACCCTGCACTCTGCACAGCCACCTCCTGGTGAGACCCTCAGGCCCCACTCTGCCCACCCATTCCTCCTGATGTATGGGAAGACTCTCCCAAAACCCTCCCCTGGCAACTCCTGATATCCCACCATCAAAGGGTTGATTCTTGGGTAAGCATGGCCCTCCCTACCCAACCTCATTAAAAAGCAAAATTCCTTGCAGGAGGTAATGGGTGAATTGGGGGTGGGGACAATAGGGCACGGTGGTTGAGAGTGGGAGCTCTGACTGCCTGGTTCAAATTCCAGCTATGTCCATTGCAATGGTGGGGATGGGCTCTGGGGGGGGGGGGAGATCCTGGGAGGGGGGGGGAGAGGAAGACAATTAGGGGGTGG
>NW_006791954.1:966042-968463 GCF_000442215.2 Lipotes vexillifer | reverse complement strand
TGGGGGGGGGGGGTGAGATCCTGGAAGGGGAGGGAAGAGAAAGACACTTAGGTGATGGGATGTGGGGAAGGAGAGAGAGCCACCTTGAGCAAATTAATCTCTCTGAATCTCAGATTCCTTGCCTATAAAACAAAGTTAATAACCAATTCACAGGGCTGCTGTGATAATCAAATGAGATAATATACAAATAGCCCTTAGCCTGGCTCTCTATAAACCCTAAGTGCTCAAAAAATGTTAGTTGCTAAGATGGTTACAATAATGATGGTGATGACCCCAAGGTCTGTGTGTGAATGAGGGTACTGGATCAGAAGGCAGGGGGAGACAGGGCAGGGAAGTGGGGCGCAGGGTGGGGAAGGAGATCTGGACTGGGGATCCTGCCCAAGACTGGGCTGGGCCAACAACTGACTAATGACTTCGGGCAACTCCTGCTCTCAGGGCCTCCGTTTCCCCATTGGTGCCCTCTAACCCTGTTTTCTATGGCTCTGATGAGAGTGGGGAGGGAAGGGGCCAGGGACACCCCAGCCCAACCCTGTGGACTCCCCAGTTTTGTCCCTGCCTTTTCCCTGAAGGGCCCTGTTCCGCCTTGCCCAGGAAAGGGGGTGAAAGCCAGGGCCTGGATATCTGGGTCTCACTGTGACCAGACCCTCCTCCATGTCCCCCACCCTCAACAGTGTGCAGGTAGAGCTGTGCTTTGCTTACAACCAGAGTGCCGGGGACCCCAACTACAGGCGGAACATCAGTGAGTGCTGGGCTGCAGGGCGAGGGGGAGGGCATGCTCACCTGGTCACTTGCTGACCACACTGTGCACCTGCAGCCCTGGCCTACACTCTGGAGGCCGACCGGGACCGCCGACCACCCCGGCTCCGCTTTGCACGCAGTCAGTCAGCTATCTTCCATGGCTTCTTCTCCATGCCCGAGATGCGCTGCCAGACGCTGGAGCTGCTCCTGATGGTGAGGGAGGGGCGAGGTGTGGCACATGGGCTCCATGGTCCCAGGAAGAGGTAGCCAGAGTCCCCAAGGTCAAGGGTGAGGGAATGAGGTCTCCCCAGAGACAGAGGTGGCAGGTCGGCCTGGAAGGCCATAGGTAAGTAGAGGGTACAGTGCACAGCACCCAGCCCACGGTAGAGGAGAGAGGAGACCCTTGGAGTGCGGATGGGGGCCACAGTGAGGGGTGTGAAATTCTTGCCTCAGCTCACCTCTGGGGAAAAGGCATCCGTTAGTAGGGGCAAGCTGAGGCTCTCTCTGGGACATCAGGGTGAGAAGGGGGAACTCAACCTGGGAACCCCAGGGATGAAGGGAAGCTCAACCCTCCCCCCAGAGGGATCCCTGGAGAGGTGGAGCCCCACCTTCTCACTTGTGGGTCAAGGTGGTACCAGTGGGGTCAATTTGGTGATCAGATGGGAGGGGGTTCAGCCTTACAGGGGTTTTTCAGGGTTGAGGCGGGGTGGGGGCCTTCAGCTCCTCCCTAGGGGTTTAGGATGGTGTGAGGATTCAACTTGGTTTGGAGGGCAGTGCAGAGCTGGGTTCAGCGCACCTTCCTTTCCCAGGACAACGTCCGTGACAAACTCCGACCCATCATCATCTCCATGAACTACTCTTTACCTTTGCGGATGCCTGAGCGCCCCCGACTGGGGCTTCGGTCCCTGGACGCCTACCCGGTCCTCAACCAGGCGCAGGCTCTGGAGAACCACACGGAGGTGGGTGGGGCCGAAGGACAGGGACCCGGAGAGCTGTGGGGCCAGAGGGCGCTGTGAGTGGTGGGCCCTCCACGCCTCCGACCACCCCCAGGTCCAGTTCCAGAAGGAGTGCGGGCCGGACAACAAGTGCGACAGCAACTTGCAGATGCAGGCGGCCTTCGTGTCTGAGCTGGGGCAGCGGCTGAGCAGGTGCGCTCTGGACCGCGGGGACTGGCCAAGGGTGGGGCGGACTTCATTGGCTTTGGGGAATTGAGGGGCGGGGCCCTATTGGTCTGGAAGAGGGGAGAGAACGAGGGAGGCGAATCGGAGAGGGGGGACCTTAATTACCGGGGTGGGAGCTGTTAAGACTGGCCTTCCCTGGCCAGAAAAGGGGCTTTCTCCTGGGGGGCGGGGCCTAACAGGTCTGGGGCGGGCCCGGGGGCGGGGCTTTGGGCTCAGCCCGGGGCTCCTCCCCTCTCAGGCTCCCGTACAATAGAGACTTCCGAAAACTGCTGCTGAGCATCAACTTGACCAACATCCCAAGCCGAGCGCGGGCTGGGGAAGACGCCCACGAGGCGCTGCTCACCCTGGCGGTGCCTCCCGCCCTGCTGCTGTCCTCAGTGCGCCCCGTGAGTGCCTTCCTACCCCTCGGAGCCCAGTCACGGCTCCACCACGTATATGTGTCTTTCGTACATGTCATGTACCTGTGTTGTCATTTGCCATGTGTGCCCCGCCCCGCCCGCCC
>NW_006791954.1:960139-965979 GCF_000442215.2 Lipotes vexillifer | reverse complement strand
CCCCCCCCCCCACTCCTCTAGGCTGGGCTTCCTCAGGTGCCTGCAGCGTCTCTGCTGCTAGGGGAACACATCGGTTCTCAGGCCTCTAGGGCTTCAGGCCCTGTACCACAGGAGAGGGGCGGGACAAGCCCTAGTCTGACCACCCAGACCTGATTTGTCTTCTTTCTTCAGCCTGGAGCTTGCCAAGCCAACGAGACCATGACCATCGTTTGCGAGCTGGGGAACCCCTTCAAACGGAACCAGAGGGTGAGTGATGACCACACCCTCCCAACCCTGTGGGTCCCAGGCTACTCCTCTGATGAGTTCCTTATCTTCACTCTGCCTGCCTGCTTCCCAGGCTTCCTTGAAGCAAAGAGCCAGAGTGGAGGAGGGGGGGGGATACAGAAGGAGGTGGGGAGAGACCCAGAGACAGAAAAATGGGGCCACTAGGGAGCTATGCACAAAGCTAGAGCAGGTGGAGGTGAGGAAACCGATTTTGCTGAGCACCTACTATGTGCCAGGCCCTGACCCTAAGGCTGTGCTTCTTTTATATGATATAATTCTCACAACCTTCTGAGGAGGTAGATGCTGATTTACAGAAAGGAAACATGGGCTTATATAGTTTCAGTGATTGCTCAAGGTCATGTGGCTCAAAAGTAGCAGAGATATTACTAACAGAAGAGAATGGGAAAAGGGAAACAGAAGGGGCTAGGAAGGTGGAAAAGTGGAGACAGATGGCAGTGGGAGACCGCACCCTGAACAGGAGGAGGAGGCCAGAGAACCAACTCCTTAGCGTAGCATTCAGCCCCTCGCTTCCCCATGGCATCACCCCTGCCTGGCCCCAAATGCCCCTCTCTGCCTCCCTCACCCTCATGGCAGATGGAGCTGCTCATTGCCTTCGAGGTCATTGGGGTGACCCTGCACACAAGGGAACTCCAGGCACAGCTGCAGCTCTCCACGTGAGTGACCTCGAGAAGCCAGGCTATGTCGGGGTTGAGATGTCCTGGGCCCCCCCACCCCAGCCTTAGCTGACACATTCCTCCCCAACCCTCCCCATTCTTTCCCCAGGTCAAGTCACCAGGATGACCTGTGGCCCATAACCCTGACTCTGCTGGTGGACTACACACTCCAGGCCTCGCTCAGCATGTGGGTACCACTCCCCCCAACCCCAGCCTGCTGGGCCTGAGCTAGGGTCTCCCCTCCCTAAGGTGTCTCTCAGGCTCCTCTGAGACACCTCTCCTGGCTTGGTATCCTTAGGCCAAGACATAACAACATCACTATCATTATTGTTACTATTATTATTATTCTCCTTGCAAAGCAGGTAGCAGTGGAGGAATCAGAAACTCTGGGGCTAAGGTGTTGGTGTGGCCCTACCATTTCAGGAGAGCTTGTTGTGCTAAGGATTTTTTTTTCTTTTAAACATCTTTATTGGAGTATAATTGCTTTACAACGGTGTGTTAGTTTCTGCTTTATAACAAAGTGAATCAGTTATACATATATCTCCATATCTCTTCCCTCTTGTGTCTCCCTCCCACCCTCCCTATCCCACCCCACTAGGTGGTCACAAAGCACCGAGCTGATCTCCCTGTGCTATGCGGCTGCTTCCCACTAGCTATCTACCTTACATTTGGTAGTGTATATATGTCCATGCCTCTCTCTCACTTTGTCCCAGCTTACCCTTCCCGCTCCCCGTGTCCTCAAGTCCATGCTCTAGTAGGTCTGTGTCTTTATTCCAGTCTTGCCCCTAGGTTCTTCATGACCATTTTTTTTTAAATTTTAAATTCCATATATATATGTTAGCATACGGTATATGTTTTTCTCTTTCTGACTTCCTTCCCTCTGTATGACAGACTCTAGGGGAAGCAACCTAAGTGTCCATCAACAGATGAATGGATAAAGAAGATGTGGCACGTATATACAATGCTAAGGATTTTATATACATCATCTCATTGTCTTCTCACAACAGCCCCATTATATAGTGACCCTGTTTAACAGATTAACCCCACTTTACAGATGAAGAAACTGAGGCTCAGAGAGGATAAATAACTTGTTTGAGGCCATACAGCTAGTAAATGCTAGAGCTGGGGTTTATCTCAGGTCTGCCTGATGTCAGAGGAGTTGTAGTTAACCTTGGTGCCCCCTCCCCCGCAAGGGCCCCTCCCATCCCCTGTGACTCCAGCATCTTTCTTACCCCTAGGGTGAGTCACCGGCTACAAAGCTTCTTTGGGGGGACAGTGATGGGTGAGTCTGGCATGAAAACTGTGGAGGATGTGGGAAGCCCTCTCAAGTATGAGTTCCAGGTAAGGGGACCTCTGGGTCCAGGGTCTGAGGGTGTGAGGGTGGGGGTTGGTGAGATGGAGGTGGTTTTCCAGGAGACAGTGACCATGACACCCCTTGTACCCGCAGGTGGGCCCAGTGGGGGAAGGGCTGGCAGCCCTTGGTACCCTGGTCCTGGGGCTGGAGTGGCCCTATGAAGTCAGCAATGGCAAGTGGCTGCTATACCCCACGGAGATCACAGTCCACGGCAATGGGTCCTGGCACTGCCGGCCACCTGGAGACCTTGTCAACCCTCTCAACCTCACTCTCTCTGTAAGGACACCAGGGGAAGCGTTCACTTGCATCTCATTTCCTTTGCAAGCTGCAGGGCAGAAAGGCCAGCGTCTTCCTCTCCCTCCCCTCCTACATCTCTGGGACCTGCCCCTCCACCTGCCCTTGCCTCCTCTCCTCACCTTCGATCCTCCCTCCAACAAATTGCCTCTTCCCCCTTCAGGTACCTGGGGACAGGCCGCCATCTCCACAACGCAGGCGGCGACACCTGGACCCCAGGGGAGGCCAGGGCCCCCTGCCTGTCACTCTGGCTGCTGCCAAAAAAGCCAAGTCTGAGATCCAGCTGGTGAGTGACCAGGGCAAGGTTGGAGGGGACTGCGCCCACCCGTCACAGGGTAGGTGGGCACCTGGGGGCACACGAAGCAAGGGAGATAGGTGCTGCGCCCCAGGAGAACCCAGTCTGATGAGGTGATGTGGCCCCTGCTTTCAGGAGCCTCCAGTCAGGGGGAGGGACTCATCTCCTGCCCTCAGAGGGACCCCGCTGCCCTTGCCTTGTGTTGGGGAGCAGCCAGTACAGTGGACTGAAGGAAGAAATACTGATTCTATTCCCAGGGGCCCCAACCTGTGGGGGGTGATATGGCTGCTCAAAGCTTTGATCATTAGGGCTGGGAATGGGGAGAGGCAAGATGAAGACAGGGTGCAGGGCGCCCTCTGTCAGAAGGGAGAGGGGAACAGGCCTGGGCAGCAAGTTGAGGTCTAGCTGGGTGGAGAGGGAGAAGTGGCCTTCCAAGTAGAGGGAGCCGGCAGGAGGAAAGGCTCAGCGTGGGAAGGCATTGGAAAGGTGGCGTTTGGGATCGGGCCCCATTTACACGAACAAGGATCAGATTTCCCGGTCCCCCTGTCGCTGGCATCTATGTATGCCTGGCCCAAAGAATGTGCCTTAAACACGTAAGTGCAGTGTGCATGAGTGAAGGGATTAGGGCAGGCCGCTTCAGGTCAGCCATGGGTGGGACAAAGCCAGGGGCGAAGCCTGAAGAATCTAGAGACCCAGACTGTCTCGTGTTCTGTGTTCCCTGCCCACCTCAGAGCTGTGGCGGTGACCACACCCGCTGTGTGTGGCTGGAGTGCCGGATTCCTGATGCCCCCGTCATCACCAACGTGACAGTGCAGGCACGAGTGTGGAACAGCACCTTCATCGAGGTCAGTGCTGGGGTCTGGAGGTCTCCACTGCCACCCATCCGGGCAGGGAGAGCAGCAGGAAGAGGATGAGGCCAGAGTGCGTGTGTGCCCGAGTGTGTGTCAGCGACTGCATGGAGATGGATGCACGCTGGGTTGTGTACCTGTTACTGTGTGCTGTGCCAGTGTTAGTCTGTGCATCTGTGTGGGGGATATGACATAATTTTGTCTCTAGCCAAGATGACCTTCTCTCACATGTTCATTATTCTGTCACGTGTCCATTGCTTTCCCACCTCCCTGCTTTAGTCCATGCTGTTCCTTCCCCCTGGATGCCAGCTCGCCTCTGTTATCTCTGCATGTAAACTTCTGTTCAGCCTTCACGGTCTCCCTCAAGAGACCACCAGCGAGGTCTTTTCTGACTTTTCCAGCTGAAAATGACCTCTCCCCTCTGGACACGCACAGAACTTTCTCAGGAACCACACATGCCACTTACCATGCTCTGCTCTGGGTTGCAGTGCCAGCCATCTTGTGCCACCTAGACCAAACTTTTTCTGTAAATGACTAGATTAAACGTCTTTTCAGCTGTATGGGCCACTTGCTTTCTGTTGCAACTACTCAATTCTGCATAGTAGCACAAGGCTGCCACAGACAATACATAGATGAATGGGCGTGTCTATGTGCCAGAAATACTTTATTTACAAAAGCAGGTCATGGGCCAGATTTAGCCCACAGGCCGGACCTAGACGGTGACCTTCATTGTCTCTGCTGTCCCCAGCATCCAGCACAGGACCTGACGCACAGATGAGTGAATGACGTGTGTTCGTGTGTGGAGGAGAGGCCTGGTGTCCGGTCCTCTTGGGCGCTGCTTAAGGATGGGGGGATGGTGTCCTGGGGGTTGTTGCTGACCATGAGGGAGGGTCAGGAGAGAGGCTCAGAGGGGCTTCAGCTGCTTCTTTTGACCCATCCTTCCCCCCTCCAGGATTACAAAGACTTTGACCGAGTCAGGGTAGCCAGCTGGGCCACCCTGTTCCTCCGAACCAGCGTCCCCACCGTCAACATGGAGAACAAGACGGTGCGGGTGAGTGATCATATGCTAGGAGGCAGCAGTGCCTGGCCAGGGCATGGGAGAACAGGGCATCTTTTCAGAGCATGTTCACACGCTTTAGCTATGTGGTCTCAATCTTGGCAGCACATTGGAATCCTCTGGAGGACTTCTGGTGTCTGGACTACACCCCTGCTCAATGAAATCTGAGTCTGTGGAGGTGGGACCCCGGTGTTGGTATGTTAAAAAGTACCCCCCAGTGATTCTACTGTGCAGCCAGGGTTGAGAACCACTGCTTGAGCTCGTTTGCTCTGCACGACATCTCTGTGAAGATGTTCCATCTCTGTGGAAACTTGAAAGTTCCCAAACTTGATTCTGAGTTACATATGGAAGAATAAATATGACAAAATTGCTAATAATTTGTTATGAAAGGGATATAAGTGGAGATATGAAGGGGATAGGTATAGGAGGTGAATGAAGTTTTGGTTAAATACATTATGGTACATTTCCTAAAATAAATTAAGGTAGTATAGGAAGGCCCAGAAAGATCAATGGAACAGGAGAGAAATTTACTTTATTATACAGGTGGCATTTTTAATCAGGAGAAAAAGGTAAACAGGTAGTATTGGGAGAACACATTTGGAAAGTAAAGGCAAACCCCTGCCTCACACCATAAACAAAAACACATTTGAGTTAGATTAAATATTTAAATATCGGAAATAAAATCTATTATACTAGAAGAAAATTCAGGAAATAATTTAATAATCTTTAATTATGGAAAAGGGAGTTATTTTATTAAACCCAGAAGTCGCAAAGGAAAAATTTGACAAATTAGACTATATGAAATTTTATTTTATTTTTAAAATTTTTATTGGAGTTAATTTACAATGTTGTATTAGTTTCAGGTGTACAGCAAAATGAATCAGTTATAAGAGACTGTATGAAATTTTAAATCTGTGTACAGCAAAAGAGATGGTAAGAAAACTAGAAAGGCAAATGATACATTGCTTTTTTTAAAAAGTTTATAGCATACATGACAAAGTATTGATAGACACATATATATATATATATATATATTTTTTTTTTTTTTTTTTTT
>NW_006791954.1:957734-960078 GCF_000442215.2 Lipotes vexillifer | reverse complement strand
CACGCAGGCTCAGCGGCCATGGCTCATGGGCCCAGCCGCTCCGCGGCATGTGGGATCTTCCCGGACTGGGGCACAAACCCGTATCCCCTGCGTCGGCAGGCAGACTCCCAACCACTGCGCCACCAGGGAAGCCCGACATATTTTTAATATGTAAAGATAAAGGGTGGCATAGAGATAAACAGGCAGTGTACATAGAGTGAAATACCAATGTTCAATTCAATAGTAAAGAAATAAAAATAATAGCAATAAATAAAAATAAGCAATAATAGCAATAAGGTTTTTTTCCTATCATATTAGAAAATATTAAAAAGAATAATGCTGTCCGGTGCTGATGAGGTAGAAGGAAATGCTATTGATTGGAATATAAATTGATGGATTCTTTTTGGAGATGAATTTATCAATATCTATTAAATTTTAATTGCACATTTCCTTTGATCCTGCACATGATAATATATCTTAAGGAGCTAATAGGACAAGTTTGCAAACATAAACATATGGGGATATTTTTAAAGCATTGTTTATAATGGCATAAGATTGGAACCAATCTAAATGTCTTTCAGTAGGAGATTGGTTCAATAAATTATGGTACATTTCCTACAATGACTATGCAGTCATCAGAAGAGACTAGGTTGATCTTTATTAATTGACATCGAAAGATAATGAAAAAGGTCGCAGAAGAGTGCATAGAGTACACACAGATCCCATTTATGTGGAAGAAAAAATATATATGTTTAACACATACATTTAAAAATATGGAAAGAGGACTTCCCTGGCGGTCCAGTGGTTAAGACTCCACGCTTCCAATGCAAGGGGCGCAGGTTCAATCCCTGGTCGGGGAACTAAGATCCCACGTGTTGCACACCCCACACAATCAGACAAAAAAATATATATATATATATATATATATATATATATATATATATATATATATATATATATATATATGGAAAGAGATTCAACAAAATGTTGAAGATAGCTTTTCCTATGGAGTAAAATTACTGGGAACCTTTAATTTTCTTCATGTCATCTTTTAAAAAAAATAATCAAAATAACTTTTTGTTGTTGTTGTTTGTTTGTTTTTGTTTTTGTTTTTTTTGCGGTACGCGGGCCTCTCACTGTTGGGGCCTCTCCCCGTTGCGGAGCACAGGCTCCGGAAGCTCAGGCTCAGCGGCCATGGCTCACGGGCCCAGCCACTCCGCGGCATGTGGGATCTTCTCAGACCGGGGCACGAACCCATGTCCCCTGTATCGGCAGGCGGACTCTCAACCACTGAGCCACCAGGGAAGACCCCAAAATAACTTTTTAAGAAATAATAAATGTAGCATCAGAAAAAATTTTTTTCTATATATAAATGTATATTTAATATATATGAAATAACTTCATATTATAAAACATCATCTAATTATATTATATATATATAACTTCATTGTAGGGGAAGAAAAAATTGTACTGTATGCTATGCACTCTTTGTTTTTTTGTAAATATTTATGGAGTGTTACTGTGTACCAGCTATTGCTCAAAGCAGTTTACTCATATTAAACACATTTAATCCTCTCCAGCAACCTATGAGGATGGAGGTATTATTAGCATAATCCCCATTTTATAGATGAACAACAGAGAGGTTAAGTGACTTGCCCAAGGTCACACAACTAGTGAATAACACAGCTAGGGCTTGAACCCAGGTAGTCTGGCTCCAGAACCCATGCTTTCGGTTCTCTACTGTATTATGAGGTAGGCATTATGATCCCCTATCAGAGAGCATGAAATGGAGATTCAGAGAGGTGAAATTACTTGTCCGAGGTTCCACAGCTTGTGAAGGATGGAGCTGGTACCCAAGCCCAGATGTGTGGGTCACAAACCCAGACTACAGGCTGCCTCCCAGATCTGAGGCTGCTCCTGTGGAGAAAGGGGAGGATGGAGGAATCTGTGGCTCTCAGTGGGCGGGCAGGGGCTTTTCCAGTCCCTGAGTGCCCCCTACTGGCAGTAGATCAAAAAGCAGGGTCCTGCGCAGATGTACTAGAGAATGGACTTGAGGACACTGGGAGGGGGAAGGGTAAGCTGTGACAAAGTGAGAGAGTGACATGGACATATATACACTACCAAATGTCAAATAGATAGCTAGTGGGAAGCAGCCGCATAGCACAGGGAGATCAGCTCGGTGCTTTGTGACCACCTAGTGGGGTGGGATAGGGAGGGTGGGAGGGAGGGAGACGCAAGAGGGAAGAGGTATGGGGATATATGTATAGGTATACCTGATTCACTTTGTTATAAAGCAGAAACTAACACACCGTTGTAAAGCAATTATAGTCCAATAAAGATGTTTAAAATAAATAAATAAATAAAA
>NW_006791954.1:953594-957635 GCF_000442215.2 Lipotes vexillifer | reverse complement strand
AAAAAAAAAAAAAAAAAAAAAAAAAAAAAAAAAAGGGAAAAAAAAAAAAAAAAAAAAAAAAAAAAAAAGCAGGGTCCTGGGTCCAGCTGGAACAGGAGGGATGAGCTCTGGGCCTAAGGACATGGATACAGGGCTGAGCCCCTTCTCACCCCCTCCAGTTCTCCGTGGATATTGACTCTGAGCTGGTGGAGGAGCTGCCAGCCGAGATCGAGCTGTGGCTGGTGCTTGTGGCTGTGAGTGCCGGGCTGCTGCTGCTGGGGCTGATCATCCTCTTGCTGTGGAAGGTTAGAACACCCAGCCCGCCACTGGGACGCCCACTCTGGGACCTTCTGCCAGCAGACCCTCACCAACTCTCCCTTCATCTCAGTCCTCACTTCCATCTCACCCCCCCATCCCCCAAGTCCCCCCTACCTCTTCGCAGCTCCCAGTCGCACCCCCCGCCCCACCCTCATCTCACCCAGGATGCTCCTGCCTGGGTTAATGGGGGGACCTGCAAGCCAGAAAGGGGAACCAGGAGCTCTGGCTCCTGCTACGTCACCAAGCTGGGGCTGGGACCCAGGCATCCGGGCCCCCGTTCATGAGTGCTGCTGGCAAGTACCCCTCAACCCCCCCTGATGGCCCCTCCCCACCTCCTCCCCTCCGCAGTGCGGCTTCTTCAAGCGAGCCCGCACTCGGGCCCTGTATGAAGCTAAGAGGCAGAAGGCGGAGATGAAGAGCCAGCCATCAGAGACAGAGAGGCTGACGGACGACTACTGAGGGGGGCAGCCCCCCACCCCTGGTCCACCTGGGTAACGCGGCCTCCGGGCCCCTTTCCCCAAGCCCCCAGCCGGCCGGGGCCTCTGACTCTGTTCTATCTGCTCCTCTTCCTTCATGGGCTTTCTCTGCACTTCACTCCGTCTCCAGCACCACCACAAAGAGCAGGCCACGCTGTCGGCCGCCTTCTCCGTACCCTGGGAGAGCTCGGGGTGTCTGCTCTCACCAGCCTCCCCACTGAGCCCCTCAAGGACTTGGGACCCCAAGAGGGAACCATAAAACCCTCCCTGTGCCCCCTCTGCTTTCTGGGGATTGGAAAAGGGTCAAGGCCAAGGCCAGGCCCCATCTTTGTAGGCCACAAGACAAACTTCAGAGTGACTCCACACCCCCATCCCCACCTCTAGAGAAGGAGGGGACTAGTAGAGTCCTTCGTCTGGGAACCAGCCCTCTCTTCCCCTTGGGAGTCCCCCGGGGTGACAGACTGACCCCTCCCGACACTGTGGTCGAGGTAGATCACCACCCCTCCCAGCCATTCCGTCAGCAGCCTCAGCGACTGCCCCTCTGTCTCCATCTGCCTCTCCCTGTTCTCTCTGCCTTCCTCAGCTCCTCCTTCCTCTGGGGCCTGGGATGGGGAAGCTTGTCCTCCCCGTCTCAGCGCAGGGAGATGGCATTGTGTTTGGGTAGGGGTCCTGGCTTTGAGGACCTCCAGGTGGGGAAGGAAGGGGCTGGACATATCTTCCCACTGGCGCAAAAGCTGGATGCTAAGGGCCTCTCTCTTCTCCGCTTCTCCAGTGTGACTTCTTTAAGCGGACCCGCTATTACCGGATCATGCCCAAGTACCACGGGGTGCGGATCCGGGAGGAGGAGCGCTACCCACCTCCAGGCAGCACCCTGCCCACCAAGAAGCACTGGGTGACCAGCTGGCAGACTCGCGACCGATACTACTGACATCCTCCCTGATCCCACCCCTGTTCCCCTAGTGCCCCCTTCTTCTATTTATCATAAGTTATGCCCTGACAGTCCACAGGGCCTACTGCCTTTGGCTGGCACCAGCAGGCTCGGGCACACACACCTCTTCAAGTGTAGGCACGTGCCATCTGGCCATGGCCTTCTCCCCGAAGGAGGGCTGGGGCCGTGGAACTTGCATTGCTGAGCACTGCAGCCCTGTGCCCTGGACACATATGAGCACATATGGGTCCTACTGCTTGTGGACTGTGCTTGTGCACCCCAGATGGTGCATGGACATGCGTGTCCCAGCCTCCGCCTGTGCCATAACCAAGCCAAAGGGCCTCCACCAGAGCCAGGAGGAAGAGGCCCCCGATGTGGTGACACCTCCTCTGTCACACTGGACCCATCGTGAGCCATAGTCACTGGACTGACTCTGTCCTCAAGATGAAAACTACTGACAGGCCCCCGGTGCAGCTCCCAATACCCAGGCCAGAGAGTCGGAGGCTGCCTAAGGTTGTCCAAGGGGGTGTTCACAGGACCTGGCATGCTCAGACCCAAGAGCAGAAGGAACTAGAAGGAAGGTCCCCAGGATGGCTTTCTTTCATGAATCGTTGCGAAACCTCTGTCCTCAGCCATGGCCATTCCATGCACTAGCAGGAAATTCAGCCCTAAGAAACAAAGATGGACACAGTGCTAGGCAGCCAGATCACACTGTGCTGGGACTGCCCTGGGAGCACAATGGAATCCTCAACAGAAGAGGGGACTGGTCCTGGGCCAAGGAGGTGTTGGAAGGATACAGAGCAGATAACCACTTTTCAGCCACATTACCATCCTGGCCTGGAAGGACCCCCACAAGATCACAGAGGGAGCAACACTTGAATGTAGAACAGGGAGGGAGCCCCATGATGCCACATCAGCCAGGCCCCACTCTGCCCCCACTGACCATGGGTTGGAGACCTAGAAGTGAAGGTCTTGGCTGTCCTTGGCTTTCAGAGCCAGGTTAGCTCTGCCTTCTCCCCTGTGGCCCATTCTAGAAGTTGAGACTGGTTCCAGAAAACCTCTCCTGACCCCTGCCTATTGGCAGGCCCCCTCCCCAACCTCTGCCCACTTCCATGGTACTGTAGCAGGGGAGGTCCCTCCCCCTCCTCATGCCTTCTCTGTATATAGGCTTCTCACGGCAGCCAGTAAAGAGCTCCCAGTTTGTACACACTGCATCTGCCTCCATCCACCCCCATGCCTCACCAACGCCATTCGGTCTGACGGATCATGCTACCTAGCTGACCCCCAGGTGGACAAAGCCAGGTGCAGGGCTCATAGCGGTTGGGAGGGTGAAGCTCTATGGCGGAGATACCTGCTCCTGTTCTCAGGGGTGTCCCAGTCTAAGGGATGGTCACGGTCACATAACTGAGATCCAGAACGTGAGATGAACGAAAAAGACCTGAGTAGACTGGATGGAATCCAAAATGGCTTCTCGGTGGAGAGTGCGCCGGGCCTGGGGAAGAGGTGGTGGAGCGCAGGGTCTGGAAGAAGCAGGAAGCTTCTGTGCTGTAGGAGCAGGTAGTCCCGGGTAATGGCGGAGTGAGGCTGGGTGCACAGGTGGAGAGCCGAGAGCCCTCGTCTGGTGGCTAAATTCAGACAAGAACCTGCTTCACTGCCTCAGTTTCCCCACACCCAGCCCTAGGCCCCATGATGAGTCGAGCAAAAGGTGGACCAGTGACCCAAGCCCGGAAAATCTGAAAGGTCACAGTATCCATGTCCTAGCCTCTGGGCAGGAGTACCTGGAGCCCTAGTCTGCGGCAGCTCCTCCAGATGTGCTGCTGTCCTGAGTCCACAGCCACAGCACTGTGTCAAGCTCTCCGCTGCCTCCTCTGCGCTAAGGTTGTCCTAAATTGTGGCACAGGTCCTTCTGTTAATTGTCCCTAAGGCGGTGACCTTTGGCAAGAAAGAAGGCCAGAAATTAGCACCCAGAGAAGCCTAGGGGCAGATCTTCAATTCAGCTACTCAGAGCCCTCAGACCCAGCCGCTGTCTCGGGCTCCTCCTGACGTGTCTGCCTTCCCGTGCCAGCTGTCTGCCCTCCCCACTCTCTACCAGAGCCCACCCCCTCACTTTCTGTGCTGGGACGTGTCACTGATTGACAGTGAAATGTCCAGTTCCTCCAGGAAAACCCCAGCCCCTACCCAGGGCTCTCAGAACCAGTAACCGGAGACCTCAGTTTGTTTTCCAGAATCTGGGTTATTCACTGGGCCAGGAATAATACACGTGTGCGCTGCCAAAGCCCAGCTCAGGTTGAGCAGAGTTCCGTGCAGCTCGGTCCAGTCCTTTGCAACCACTTCCTGCTG
>NW_006791954.1:935467-953487 GCF_000442215.2 Lipotes vexillifer | reverse complement strand
GAAGAAAGAACTGGGGTCTCCACATCCCTCTGGGCAGCTTCACAGGCCCGGCCCCCCACCTCCTGTGAGCACCTGTTTGGATAAGAACACACCGTCTGTCTCACACACACAGTTGTGAGAATAAGTAGTCATTTTTCAGGACTGGTGCAGCTACCCTTTCATGAAAGAAACATGCTGGCAGTGATGCAGCAACGTCCACTTTATAGAAAAGGACCCTTTCTAATGCCAAGCTTCTTGAGCCCCTTGGAGCTGCAGCACCTCCGAACAGTTTCAGAAGAGGGTCTTGGCTTTTATATCACTAAAAGAATCCATAAGGTAATTCTCTTCTCTGGTCACAGGGCTGGATTGCATTTCCTGGGCCCTCCTGGTTGGATGAGGCCATGTGAGGCCATTCCGGCCGATGAGTTGTCAGCCTGAGGGAAGGGGATCAATTCTGGGCTGAGACAGTTAATTGCTGGGTGAGACTCTCCCAGTTCTGCTTCTCCTGACTCTGCTGCTGTGGAAGCCTGTGTTGAGATAAAGCTTTGTCAGTCCTTGAGAGCCCCCCACCCACCCACGTTGTACATTTAATGGGAAATTTGGGAATTTGGGGGGGTTCTGTTACCTCCCATCACCTAACCTAGCTTGACTGATACACCACACCACACCACTCCCATTACCACCCTTCAGCAACCTCTGCAGGAGGAATTTAATCCAAGCTCAGAGCCCCATTACGGAAGTCCAGCTCTAAGGGGACGATCATGGGAAATCTCTTTCTGTCGCTTACATGTAGCCTCAGAGGTCATGGCCTTTTCCCTTTAATTTTGATAATAATAGTAACAGCTGCTATTTATTAATTATTTACTGTGTGCCAGGCATAGGGCTTGGCTTTTTACATATAGTATTTCATACACTGTTCTGGGTAACATGAAGACTGCACTCACCAACGTTGTCAATGACCTAATTGCTAACAGCCTGAGGGATGTTCAGTGGTCCTCCCTGATACCTCTGTGGCCTGTCTTCCCAGTGACCCCAACTTCTTTTTCCTCCTTCTTTTCCGTTCAATGTGCTGGGTGCTGTGCCTGGTGCTGGAGACAGAGTGGTGAATAAGACCAATCCAGCCCTGCCCTCGTGGAGCTTAAAGTCTAGTTGGGGAGACTGATGAGTCAGCAGATGATTACCACTTGGTGTGATAAGAGCTAAAATAGTGCTAGATCAGGAGGCCTAAGGAACTTTTGGAGGGAGCCCGTAACCCAGCCTGGGGGGGTCAGAGGCCTGAAGAATGGGGAGGTGAAAGTGAGAAGAAAGAATGATCCATGGGTAAGAGACAGCATTTGCAACAGCGGGGAGATTGGAGGCTGGTTCAAGGCAGTAGATAAGTATGGCTAGGAGCTGAGCAGGGAATGTGCAGAGATGAGGCTGGAGAGTTAAGCCAAATCAGATCATGTGAGAGAAAGGCTCCAGTAAGAAGTGGAGAGCCATCAAAAGGCTGTGAGCAAGAGAAGTAACACCTTCAGATCTGCAGTTGAAAATGATCCCTGAACCTCTTTCCTCATCTATAAAATGGGGACAATAGTAGCACAGTAGAGCTGTCTGGAGAATTAAATGAGATGATGCATGCAAACAGTGCCTGGCACATAGGTTATTATTCATTCAGCTAAGAGAGTCCCATTGTGAAGCCTTGCACATAGCTCTGCATTGGCTGTAATCGCATTCTGTTATAACTATTATTTACTTATGCAGCTCTCTCTCAAACTGAGAAATGAAATAATCAAGGGAAAAGACCATGTCCCAATCCTGTCTATGTTTCCCGTTCCCAGCATGTAAGCCTAGCACCTATTAGGCACTTGGTGAGTGCCAGACAAGGACTGAAGGGTGAAAAACACCTCAAAGGGGCAAGCGGGAGGGGTGGGGGGAACAGGACTTACGGCGTTTGACCACAAGAGGGCGCGCTATGTTCCCACGAGAGAGCCGGGCTGCTGGGCAAGGGTGTGCTCTCGGCCTCCAGCACAAATCACCTTAAAGGACCTTTCTCTAAGGAAGCCCAGTGCGGAAAAGGTTGCTTTCTCAGGTCAAATGAGTAGGGAGTAATAAAATAAAAGTGTTTTGAAAGGTTTATTGTAGCCGCCGCTAGGCGTTAGTTAGGGGGTTGGGTGTTTTTTAACTGGCAAAGCAAAATGCCGCCTTTTCCTGAGCGTTTGGATATTTGTGGAAGTGGGTGGGTTGCACATCTATATGAGGGATTAGCGTGGGCTTGCATCCCGAACCCGAAGTTAGCAAACATTCACAGTCTGAGTCGCTCATCAGGACTGGAAACCCACCAGACCCCCTGAGGGAAAGCGGGTGTGTGGAATTCAGGACAGGTGAATCAGACCCCTTTGGGAGGAAAGGAGTGCGTTGAAAGCTACCCGGACAATCTCAGGGAAGGCAAGTGAAGGAGATTCAGGGAGGGAGCGGGGAAAGGAAGGAGTGTAAGAGGAAAGGGAATAACGGGCCTCTGGGGAGGGAGGGGTTAACCCGGGCTAGGCGCGGAGGAGGAAAGCGCTTGGTGACGCCCGGGAGGCGGGCTCTCGGCGCGGCCTCTGGAAAACACCCGGCCGCTCCGGGTAAACAACGTGTTAAGGGGGTGGACCCAGGGGCAGCCACGTGCCGGGGCGAGAGGCTACTGGCTCTCCCGGAGTTGTTTGTGAGCCGCCATTGGCAACGTCGGGGCGCCGCGACGAGCCGATTGGCCGGGATTCGGAGCCCCGCCAGGGCCAGGGTGGGGTGTAGGCGGCTGCTGCGGCGCTGGGCCCACCCGGGCCGAACGGAGCGCCAGCGCTACCCGCGCGGGGACCGGAGCCCGAGCCCGAGCCCGAGGCGCGGCCGCCGCCGCCGCCGCCGCCGCCATGCGCTGGGTCCGCGCGCTGCTGAAGAATGCTTCCCTGGCAGGGGCGCCCAAGTACATCGAGCACTTCAGCAAGTTCTCCCCGTCCCCGCTCTCCATCAAGCAGTTTCTGGACTTCGGTACAAGTGGGCGGGAGGCGGCTGGCAGCGAGGGCCCGCGGGGGGGGGGAGGGGGAGTGAAGGAGGCCTGGCCACGAAGGATTAACGAGGAGGGTAAGGGAGGCCGAGTGACAGGGAAGGTTTGCTTGCAGGGATCCAGACAGGAAAGGGTTAACGGGGAGGAAGGGGCCGGCCGCCGGGCTTGAAAGGGTTAAGGGCACCCGTGACTGAAGAGACTGAACTGGCAGCCGGAAGGGGGGGCACTGAGAAGGAAGGGTCCAAGATGTCTTCCCGGGCTTTGTGAGGGGTCTTGGAGAGGAAGGGGCAGTGAGGCGGTGATGTTGGAGCAGGAGGGTGTAACCAGGCACTAAAGGGTTACTGGGGGTTGTCCTGGCGACTCTAAAAGTGAAGGTCAGAGAGGAAATGAGGGGGATGCTGGTGGGGGTAACAAGGCAGCACTGGGAGGTGCAGCCATCTGGAAGGAGACCTGCGCAGGGGTGGGCGCGGAGGGGTCGTTTGGGGGAGGGGGCTCTTTCAGATGAGTCAACAGGAGTGAGGCCCTGGCCGGTACACCTCCGCCCACCGAAGGAGCTGCCTCCCAGCTGTCCTAGAGGGCAAGGACACTTGCAGATCAAATCTGCTGTGGCCTGGCCGCCTTACCGCGGCTGGGCAGGGGCCCGGGGCACCATGAGATGGAGTCAGGTAGCTTGTACTCATCCTTGGCTGCCCCCTGGGTTCCTGGGCCAGGGTCGCCTACCATCAGTGTTCTGGAGGTGGCAAGGCTGTGCCAACGTGGGGACTGAAACAGGCATTGTGTGGACCCTGTCTGTTCACACGGAATTTCCATGGTGCCAGCTGGAGATTAGGAGGGGTTGCCCAGGTCTCTCAAGAGTTGAGGAGACAGAGCCTGGCTTAGGTTACAGCTGTGTCACTGGTGGGACGGGGCGGGGAGGTGGCAGCCAGGACACAGGGCACCTGTTCCCCAAGACTTGTCTGCCTACCCCCCTCCCTGTTTGAGCTCCCCCCATGTAGGAAAGCCTCCTGAGCCCACTCCCGGCCCCCAGCATCTGTCCAGTCCAGACTGGACCCCAGTTAACAGAACTGTCACAGCAGGGAGGGGCTCACGGTAGAGTTTGGTCCCCCACTTGGAGTTCAGTGAGGGAAACAGACCTTCAGAAGGATGGTGACATGCACTGGATGACAGTTAAAAGCAGAACCTGGACTTAGAACCCAGGTCTCCTGACTCTAGGCCATGGCCTCATTCAGTCCTCTACTCCCTCTTCATTTTCAAGCCAGACCAAGGATCAAAGTATTTGGGCCCCAGTTCTCAGGCCCTGTCTACCTCACAGGTGGGCGGGCATTAACATAGGGCAGCTCTACAATGGGCATAAAGACCAGCTGGGCCAGAGATGACGCCGGGACCCTGCAGCTGCGGTGGTCCGAGCATAGCTCCCCTCAGCCAGGGGGAGCTCATCCCAAGGTAGGGGTGGATTTCCCAGGCCCTTCTGCCCACCTGGATCAACCCCCTGCAAAGTGAGTATCTACTAGGAGGGAAAGAAAGAGAAGTGAGATAACTTGGGCTGGAGGCAGCTCCCAGTGGGCCCAGGATGGCCCTTTTCCCTGTGGTTGAAGGCAAGCAGGGTTCAGCTGGGGGTGGGGAGAGGATGCAACCTCTCTGAGGGTTAGGCTGGGTGGTGTGGTGGTCAGTGCAGGGGGGGGTCAGGAAAGGCTCCTTGTCCCATGCCTCCATCTCTTCTCTTCTGAACCCTCAGGAAATAAAGGATTTAGTGACCTGACCCCGCCCCCCGCCCAAGACGTCCTCTGGCTCCAGTGCTTTGTAACTCTGTGAGCTCACCCTTCCCTCTCCCACCAGGGTCCAGCAATGCCTGTGAGAAAACCTCATTCACCTTCCTCAGGCAGGAGTTGCCTGTGCGCCTGGCCAACATCATGAAAGAGATCAACCTGCTTCCCGACCGGGTGCTGAGCACACCCTCGGTGCAGCTGGTACAGAGCTGGTGAGACCCCTGAATAGGTCCCCGCACCTCCCACCCCATTGTCAGATGCCCCCTGCTCCCAGGAACCTTGAGGGAGGCGGGGAAAGAGGAAAGGCACAGGGACTCCGAGAGGTAGGGGAGTTCCTACGGTCAAGTGGGAATGTTAGGCCAGAGCAGGGACTCAGATCAAGCTCATAGCCTCCACGTCTATGGGACAGCCCTATACTCACCACCCTCCATTCTCTGGAAACACAGGATCCGCCTAGGAAATCATCATTTTCACGGCCAAAAACCCAAACCAGGCTAATGTCTGCATTTGCCACCAGCCCTGGTCCTGAAAATCTAGCACCTGTTGGATGGTATTTACCTGAGGCAACTTTGTGGGAAGCAGAAACCAGAAGACGCTAATCTTCAAATTATATAATCCAAACAAGTCAGCGTGTTTTGGATGTTGGAAAACACTTCAGTAGATGCAAGGATGGCACAGTACCAACTCCAAAGAGCTTTGGGTGGGCAAAGACCAAAGGTTTATTGCACAGAGCAGCAGTAGCAGAGAGAAATCCTCAGTAAAGTTTACTCAAAAACTCTGTCCAGGGATAAGTAACTGAATGACATTAGCCAGAGGCCAGTCACATGAAGACGGAACAAGAATTTGCTGTGTAACTGGGTGTGTAAATGTGTAATCATGGTTCATCTTCAGTGGCATGTGTGCAGAAATCTTTTGCCCTTGCTTCTGGCTGTGGCAGGTGTGGTGTGACTGTGGTTTCCTTTTGGATTCGCGACATCCACACCTGCTTCGAGCCCAGTGCCGTGTTAGGTTAAACAGGCAGGAGCTGCCCTCAGGGAGCCTGTGATCTCACGGCGGGAGCAGAAGAGGGCAGACTAAGAGCTGCATAGTGGCAGGAGCAGTAAAGCTGCTGAAAAGTTAGCTTTATTTAAATTAAAAGCAAAGTATTATTTGAAAATAACATTGATTGGGTTTTTTCCCCTCGTTGCGAAAGTACGACATGTTCACGTTGACATTCGGAGAACACAGAAAAGTAGATAAAAGGGAACGCCAACCACTATCCTCCACCCCTTAACCAAACGCTGTTAAGGTTTTGTAAGTGCCCTTTATTGATGCCCTTCCAGCTTTTTTCTATGCATGAATATTGCATATGCATGACTTACTCTAATTAAATGAGGATAAGGTAAGGAAGGACCAGGTACATGATGTGTGCACAATGAATTTCAGTTGAATCAGAAAGCTGTGGGGAAGTTGAAATGGACGCAGAGAGGAGGTGACATGTCACTGGGCCTTACAGGGTGCCTAACTGAACCCTGACCTAGAAGGGAGGGAAGGGCATTCCAGGCCAAAGGAACTGCTTGTGCAAAGGTGCAGAGGCCAGAGAGGGCCCGGCTGGGGCATCTGAGCACTCACTTTGTGGATATAGTGCTGTTAGTGCAAGCGGTGAAGGTGGACGGGGGGACAGAGGGCAGAGCCTGATTTGCATGTAGCCCAACAAGGTCACCCCTCGCTGGGCCCTGTCCCTTAGAGATCCAAGACCTCTGAGCCAACTGGCATTTCTTGCCATCGGGCAGTGTGGAAGGCATGGGGAGGGACAGAAGGTGTCATCTGTTCTCCCCAGCCCTCCTCCAGCTGAGTGACCTGGCTGCCTCTCCAGCTGGTCCCTGACTCCAGGTCAAGGCTTCTCAGGCCCCTCCCTGGACATCGTGTTCCTAGAAGAGTCAGGGGATGTGGGGAGGGAGGGCAGGGAGCTGCTGAACTGCCCGTGATGCCCCCGAGGCCCACAGAGTCCCTTCCTGAAACTCAGTTACACGTGTGGGGGGCTTGGCCTGACGTTATTCTTCCCTCAGAGCTGGGAAGTAATGTCCAGCAGCAGCAGGAGGGAGTGAAGTTAGACAAAAGGGAAGACTTCCCAGTGCATGACTCGCTTAGAGGGGAGCAGGCCAAGGTATTGCTAGAGTGTGCTGACATGCTGAAGAGATGGCCTGCTGAGATTGTTTCCAGAGAATGGGCATCCGCTGCAGCCAGAGAGACTGTGGTCTGAGGGAAGGAAGGACTCTCTGAGGCGGCTGCCTGTGAGAGAGGGCAGACCTCCAACTCCCTTGCCAGCTTGGATGATGGAGGCGGTGGAGGTGGGTAGAGTTTGCAGGAGAGGAGGGGGACGACCTATCAGAGAGCCTGGCAAGAGGCCCACTAGCCTCAGAGTCTGATGAGTGAGGAGCAAAACGTCCCCTTTGGAAATGGACAAGCCCTGAGCACCTGCTCTCAGGAGGAGCAGAGGTGATAGTTAATCTGTGGCAACAGCTAACGGAGTTTCTATTCAGCTGGGGAAAGGCTCCAGGCAGGAATCACTGTGGGCAAGTGGAGAATTCCTGACTCTAAACAAACCTGATGTATTTTTTCAACTGGACAGACTTGGTGTTGTGAGAACTTGTTTTGGAAGTAACTGGAAGGTAGAGGAAAGCCCTGGGTGGGGCGCCGGCATGCCTGACTCTGAGACTTGGCTTTGCTGCTTGCTAGACACTTAATGTTTGGTCAGCCACATGGCCCCTAGGGCTGAGCCTCGGCTTCCTCATCTGTAAAATGGGGATCCGTTCTGTTTCTAAGGGTCAGATGCCACTGCTGGATGTGAAAGTACACGGAACCCTCTAAGCGTGAGCGATGTCTGCGAGCTTCTGGCAACAGCACCTCCGGGACAAAGATGATGTGCTGTGGCAGAGGTTCTCTTCACAGTGTAGTAATAATAATGATGACGATGACAGAAGCAGACATGCCTGGAGCTGTTCTAAGCGTGTCCACGTATTAACTCCTTTAACTTCACAGCAACCTGATGAAGGAGGCCTTGTTCTTATCCCCATTTTGTAGATGAGGAAACTGAGGTTCAGAGAGAGTAAGAAACTTGTCTGAGCTCATTCAGGTAGCAAGTGGTAGAGCCAGGATTCCAGCCCAGGCTGTGTGATCTGGAGGCTGTGTTCTTGAAGGGAAAGAAGAGAACCGCATTCTGGGACAGCGACCAGGAGTCAGAGATTTCTAAGCTCACAGAGCAAGTCAGTGGGAAAGTAGATTTTCTTTACAGAGATGGTTTGATGGCTAGTATTGTGGGGGCACAGAGGGGTAACCTTGCCTCCTCTCAGGAGAGAAAGACAGCCTGAGGAAGGGCGTGGAGTCGGTGGGGATGTACTTTGAGAAAATGGAGGGTTGAGTGATTATTGCAGAGTAGAATCAAATGACAGCGAGTCACTCCTGTCACCAGTAGAGCCTTTGCAGAGCTGTAGGGAAGGGGGTGGCAGGGGATATCACCAGCACCTTCTATGAACTTCCCTTGCGTCAGCAAGGTATGTAGACCCCAAACCCAGTCCTTGCCCTTGAAAAGAATGACCACCTCACAGGTTCTGGGCGCCCAGGGCCAAACCCTGCCATTGAATCCCTCAGCCACCACTTACGTAATCAGAGTGGAGACCGGGCACCAGCATCATCTCCTCTAATCCGCGCCTGCTGCTACGAAGCCCACTTCACACACGGGAACCTGAGTGGCACCGCCAGCAATGGGACCCAGGTCGGCCTGGCTCAGGGCCGTGCCCATCACCCCTCCACAAGCAGCTTCCAGATAGATGGAGGACACGTCTGCCCCCTCTCCCCTCCTCACAGGGCCTTTGCCTTGTTCACACCCCTGGTCCCCAGCGGCTGTGGACACTAGTACGTCGTGCACACACACACAACCGCAGGCGCCCAGACTCACACACGCTTACCACTCCTCTGCCCCCACGCAAGGCTGCACACGCCTCGTCCCCAGCTGCCGGGCACTCATTCTGACACCCACGCGCGCGCGCGCACACACACACACACACACACACACACACACACACACACACACACTCATTCTGACACCCACGCGCGCGCGCACACACACACACACACACACACACACACACACAGAAATTCAATCTTTCATGCCAATTGTCTATTTGTACCACACCAATATGCATAAATGCATGAAAGTAATTTTTACTCTTTTCTCAGAAGAAGTATATATTTTTAAAAACATTACAAATTATCTTACAATAATAGAGAATTATCCCAATATAATTAGAATCTTCAGTAATTTCCTGTTCTGAGTTTGGTGGTGTTAACACTCATAACACTAGTTGGTGCTAGATAAGCGGAATATCAATGCTGTGTAAGTCCAGAAATAAAATGCATTTATAAAACAGGAGGGCACTAATCCTAAAGCAAACTGATCAAGCGCACGTGCATGCACGCACACACACACACACACACACACACACACACACGCTGTCTTGCTCCCTCCTCTCTCCGTTTTCCACTCCTCCCAGCTCCTAAATCCAGGGCTCTGGAATGGCTAGAAAGCCCCAGAGGGCAGGGTTTGGGTCTTCCACATTACCTCGGTGGAGGGGAGGGGAAGGAAGCTCTAGATCTCACCCAGGAAGTCCTGGGCGGCCTTGCTTGCTGTTGAGGTCGGCAGGCCAGGCCTTCCCTAGGGCGTCACATTGGCCCGCTGCCTGCTCTGCCAGGCCCAGGGCAGGTTGCGCATCTGTCATTGCACCACTGGTCCAGACCGCCTGTGTCTAAGCCCAGCTCTTTCTCTGGCCCTCGGGGGTGGGCAGCCGAGGAGCCAGCGTCACTCCTTCTCCAGCGTCTTTCCCTTTTTAGGACCAAGATCTGGCCCAGGGGTGAGGTCTGGTCTGCCAGGCCCTTGGGGGGCTTCAGGCCAGAGTCAAGGTTCCCCTGGGAGAATCTTTGTCATCCTCTCTTCCTTCCAAGAGCACACACTCAGGACCACTCCCCTGAAGGAATGGCCCTGCGAGGGAGGCAGGCAGGGATCCTAAGCCCTGCTTCCCGGTCAGGAGACTGAGGCCTGAGGCTGCAGCTCTCCCCAGAGCCCTGCCCGCGGGCGCTGCTCATTGCCAGTCCATCCTGGTGCCCTTTGTTTTACTTCACTGGCCACGTGACAGCGCCCTCTAAGGTTCATTAGGCAGCCACAGAGGGGTGGGGCCAGCAGCGAGAGCTCTCATCCTACCCTCATCCCCGCTCCTGGCCAAGCTGGTCAGGGGCCCCTAGCTCTCTCTGCTTGCCCCCAGGGTCTTGGGAAGGGGTTCCAGGGCCCCCCCTCAGCTGGTCTCCTCTCTCTGCCTGTCCCCACCATTGCATGCTTGCAGGTTCTCCCAAATCCCCTCTCCCTCTAAGAATCACATGAGCATGAAGCTTTCTTCTGGGTGTGGTCAAGGAATGAGGGATTTGGAGTAGCACAGGCCTGCGAGAGAGGATCCCAGCTCTGCATGTTAACTTCCTCATCTGTAAAATGGGTCTAGCGGTAGCACCCCCACACACACAGGGTCACTGGGGAGGTTAAAGTGGGGGGACACAGAGCAGAGCCCTGGCACAAGGCCGGCGCCAGTAAATGCTGGGCCGCCTTCACCATCAGCATCGCTGTTAGGACCGGTGTAGACAGTGAGCACTTGGCCGTGTGGTGTAGACTTGGCATCAGACAGACCTGGGTTGGAATCCCAGTGCGAATGCTTACTGTGTGGCCTGGGGCATGTTACCTGCCCTCTCTGAGCTGGTTTCCTTGTCTGCAAAAGGGGGGAAATACCACATGCTCATGAAGGCTGCTGGGAGATAAGAGACCCTGTGTAGACTCTGAGCTCTAACGGTCACTGGGTAAGTGTCATCTGTTCTTATTCTCCAGGGAGCCCGAGGTGAGGCCGAAGGAGGGCCGCTCTGACTGTGTGCCGGGGCTGCGGGGGTACTGACGGGGAGCTGATCTCCTCTGCTCTGTCGGCTCCCCCTACCAGTGACTACGCCACCTTTTGCCAGGCGGCGTGCCGGGCCCTGGGTGGGGAGGGCAGGCAGGTGCAGCGGGGTGGGCACGGCCCCATTCCTGCCGTCAGTGGCCATCCAGAGCATGACAGATTCAAACACGGTGTGATTCAGAGTCTTTGCCCAGTACAACCAGGAGAAGTGTGTCGTGTGTCACCCGGGGACTCAGAGGGTGCACTCTGCTGTTTTCAGTGTCTGCACCACTGTTCGAAACAAGAGCAAACATTTAGAGAGTGCTCACTGTTTGCTAGGCACTGTGTTAATTATCACATTTAATTCTCACCAAAAAGCAGTGACCGCAGTAGGTACAAAACCCTTCCTTTTCTGATGAGGAAACTCAGGCCCAGAGAGGTTCCATGACTTACCCAGAGCCACGCAGCTCAAAGTGGAAAAACCCAGCCTGGAACTCGGCAGAGCCAGCTTCAAAACTAGATCTTTTACCCTCTTCTCTACTGGTTTAAGCAACAGAGGGAAAAGTAGCAGCTAGTGGGTGGAGGGGCCAGGGCATTCCAGGCAGAGGGAACCGCAGGCCCCATGGGCTGAGCATTTTGAGCAGCCAGCACTGTATAGTGGCAGGTGCGCTGGAGGCCGGTCTTCAGTATACGACCTCCCAGCTGTGGGACTGTTCCAGGCCTCAGTTGAGGAGACTGTGAAATGGGGCTAATTACTGCCATTCTTACCTGTCAGGGTCAAAGCACTGTGTACTTGGGAATGCTTCCGACTGTGGTGGGGGCCTCTTCTAGAGACACTGTTAGGCCCGGGGGCCCTCCCCCCACCCCCCGTCAGAGCTCTCGGTGGCCCCTCCTTCCTGCTGGCTGGAAGTGTTTCTGCCGGAGAGAGGCTCAGCTCTCTGCCTTCCCCAGGAGAATGGGCTGTTGCGGGCTGAGGTGTTAGCAGGGAATCAGTGGCATCTCCCTCGCAGTAGGGGCGGGGGGACAGTGGCTCCAGGTTGGCACCATCTGGGCAGCCCGGCTCACTTCAGGCTCTCCATGGGCTCCAGCCCTACCCAGTGTCAGAGCTGGGCATGCCCACCCCACCCCGAGTCCTTCCCACCCACCATTTAAAATCCAGTTCCCTAGGAGACTGCACAGCTCCTGGTGCCTGGAGTCGGGAGTATGAGGCTGTCGTCTTCCTCCCTGAACCCCTGCTCTGTGAGAGCTCTGGGCTGGCCACTCTGCCACCTGTGCCCATGGGATGCAGCAACAACCCTGCGGGACAAACACTAAGATCTGCTTCCACGACGGGCCCTGGGGAGCTAAGTGCCTTGCCCCAGCCTGCTCTCACTGCTGGTCTCAGGCAAGGCCCCCTCTCCGGTCTGGGCCTCAGTCTCCTAATCCGGGAGACCTGTGGGTGGGGTGGTCACCAAATCCCCTTTGAGGACTGCTATTCTGGGATATCAAGCAGAGGCGCTCTAGGTACCAACAAATTAGAGACTTTCATGCATAACTCGTGGTGTCGTTGGGGAGACTCACGTATGGAGGGAGCAGAGTGAGAGAACTTTTGACGCAGCTTATGAACCCACGTGGCCCAGCTCTGGGCGGCGCCCACTGGAGGCGCAGGACGGACGCAGGGTCAGCAGAGTCGGGTGTGCCGGGGCCCGGCCTGGGGCTGAGGCTTCCCCCACCCGCCTCCCGCACACAGGTATGTCCAGAGTCTCCTGGACATCATGGAGTTCCTGGACAAGGACCCTGAGGACCATCGGACCCTGAGCCAGTGAGTGAGGCCTTGGCTGGGGGCGGGAGGGCAGGTGTGGGCCACGGCCCCAGGGGCAGAAATGCCAGCAGGATGAAGGAAATGCCCCCACCCTCAGGGGTGTCCAGTCTGAGGGGGCAGACAGCCCCCGATCCTAGGTGTGCCCTGAGTCTGACGGGGGGACCCAGGCCCCGCCACTGTGGAGCTCCCAGGCCGTCAGGCAGGCGGTGGGAGATTCGGGGTGGGCTTCCCGGAGGAGTGGGCTGGGGAGAGTCGAGTGCGTGAAGGCACCGTGCAGAGAAGCGGGGAGAGTCTGAGGGTGTCCCAGTGCTGGGGCAGGGTGAGGGCCGACATCTACTGCCATCGCAGGTTCACCGACGCCCTGGTCACCATCCGGAACCGCCACAATGACGTGGTGCCCACCATGGCGCAGGGCGTGCTGGAGTACAAGGACGCCTACGGCGACGACCCCGTCTCCAACCAGAACATCCAGTATTTCCTGGATCGCTTCTACCTCAGCCGCATCTCCATCCGCATGCTCATCAACCAGCACAGTGAGCGGCCGCGGGGCCACTCGCTGTTCACATGTTCACAGAATGCCAAACCGTGTCGCCCCTTTACGTGGCATTCGTTAAAGTCTCGTTACGTTAGGACACAGGTTGTTGTCTAGTGTTCCTTACTCCAGGAGTATTAACTATGACTGTTGAGAAATCGTAGCCAGTCATCAATTACACAAGAAGGGAAAAATTATTTTTAAATGTATAGCAACAGAGAAGACTTAATATAATGTAGAATGTACGGGGATGAAACTTCTGAGAAGAATGCTTCAGGCCTACAAAGGTCCAGGACTGGCCTGAGCCAGGGCTGGAGGGGCCAGGGGTCAGGGGTCAGGGGAGAGAGGGTGGGGGGGTGCAGCATCAGGGTCAGAAGTGTCAGAAGTAGAGGTGGAGCACTGGAGAACGG
Organism: Lipotes vexillifer; assembly: GCF_000442215.2. Classification (NCBI taxonomy): domain Eukaryota; kingdom Metazoa; phylum Chordata; class Mammalia; order Artiodactyla; family Lipotidae; genus Lipotes; species Lipotes vexillifer. Next base: position 940,029 of record NW_006791954.1, on the reverse strand, counting down.
GGGATGGGGAGGGAGCGCTGGGGTTGTGTGGCCCCGCTAACCGCGCCCGCCCTCCCCACCCGCAGCCTTGATCTTTGACGGCAGCACCAACCCAGCCCACCCCAAACACATCGGCAGCATCGACCCCAACTGCAGCGTCTCTGAGGTGGTGAAAGGTGAGCTGTCCCCACCGTGCCTGGCCCACAGAGGAGCCCCAGTGACCCCCCAATCTTACCTGGCCAGACAGTGACCCATTCCCCAGTGGGTGGGGGCCACGTCCCCACGGGCTCAGTGTTGGTGAAGCCCAGTGTTGGTGCCAAGAGGACTGCCTGCTGGGGAGAGGTCACCCCATTCCCTGATGACCGCTCTCTTCTCTCAGATGCCTACGACATGGCCAAGCTCCTGTGTGACAAGTATTACATGGCGTCACCTGACCTGGAGATCCAGGAGATCAATGGTGAGGGAGTGAGGCTGTGTGTCTGCCTGTCTGTCTGTCTAAGGGCTGGGCACATGGGAGAGGAAAGTGAGGTGGGACTCAGAAAATGAACTGTTACCTGGATGAGGAAGAAGCAGAGCTATTATTGTATTATTATTATTAATTTATCTGGTAAATATTTATTAAGCAGTAAACACAACAGGCAAGGTCCCCGTTCCCACGGAGCTTACGTTCTCGGTACTGGGGACGTTGGGGAATGGGACCTCTAACCAACGAACAAATAACAAACAAGATAACTTCAGGTCACGTTAAGTGACGGGAAGGAAACACAATGGAGTAACGTGACAGTGATGGATAGGAGCAGTGTATTAGGTGGGATATGAGTTTGGCTGTCTTCCCCAAATCCAAAAACTGGTTTAATTTGAGAGAGAGATTTCCCTCTCCCCAGCCCCTGGGGTAGAATGGTTAAAGCTGGCTACCCACCCTCATGTCTCAGTTCCAGCCTGGAGAAGGGGAAAGAGGATGTAGAAGGCAGGGCCCAAGAGCTGAACATAGCACTTTCCTAAGTCTCCCAGCTGCAAGGGAGGCTGGGAATTTAGTCTCTATCTGGGTAGTCACATGCTAGTCAAAACTTCAGGGGAGGGAGGCATCTATTACTAAAAGAAGAAAGGGAATAACGGATACAAGAGGATGGCTACAAGGGTCCTGCTTTGGATGGAGTAGTCAAGGACCAGAAGGACCAGTGTGGTGGGGTTAGGAGATTAAAGGGGTGATGGGTGGGAGAGAGGCTAGGCATGCAGGGCCAGTGGACCACAGACAGGAGCTGGGATTTTGAGAGCCGCAGAAAGCCACTGGAGGTTTGAAGCGTGGTGGTGACAGGATCTGAGTAACATTCTAAAGATATTTAGAGGGGACTTCCCTGGCGGCGCAATGGTTAAGACTCCGTGCTCCCAGTGCAGGGGGCCCAGGTTCGATCCCCAGTCAGGGAACTAGATCCCACGTGCATGCCGCAACTAAGGAGCCGGTGAGCCGCAACTAAGGAGCCCACCTGCCAAAACTAAGACCCAGTGCAACCAAATAAATATTAAAGAAAAAAAAAGATATTTAGAGGTTGGAGGAGGCAGGAGAGGACACAGGAAGACCAGTTAAGAGGTCATTGCAGATTCAGGCAAGGGGAAGGGAAGGCAGCAGAGAGGAAAAGAAGGGGGTGAACTGGATAAATACCTTGGAGGTGGAGGGGTGAGGAGGATCAGGGCCCCTCCCCTCCCCTCCACCCACCTGCTCCTCAGCCACCCTGGCCTGTGGGCCAGAAACCTGAGGTGTTCATGCCTCTGTGCCTGGAAGTCGCACTGCCCACGTCCTAGTCTTTCCTTAAGACCCGGTTCAAGTCCACCTCCTCTGAAAAGCCTTCCCGGACCTCCCAGGAAGAGCTAGGCACCGCCTGCCCCAAGTGTACCTCTAAATTGCACTGTTTGAATTAGTTGGCAGAAACCAAAGGGCAGAGACAGGCCGCTTCACTTCAGGATCCCTGGGGTCAAGCCCAGGGCCTAGCACACAGCTCTGGGTACAACACCTAATGTGAAAGTCAGTTGTGTGTTTCACCGTCTAGACTTGAATTTCTGAGAGGGTAGGATTGAATTTTATTCAACTCTGTGTCTCCACTGCCCAGCACAGGGCCTGAGTTTCCTTCATTCATTGACCCACTGCACATTTACTGAGCTTCTGCTACATACAAAGCTCTGTGCCAGGCACCAGGAAGAGACACTCAGTCTATAAAACCAAGAAAACTCGCCAGGATAGAGTGATTCTTGGGAAGTAGGATGCTTGTGTCAAAATCACCTGGGCAGCCCCCTCCCCTCTCCTCTGGGTGAAAAGGCTCTACAGGGGATTGTGGTGTCAAGGTGAATCCTATTAGGCTACATTTAGGATAGACAGATATTATTTGGGTGGATGAATGATGGATAGATGGGTAGATAAACAGTGGATGAATGGAAGGATGAGATCTGTACTTTGAATGAATGGATAGATGGGAAAGAGATGTTTGAACAGATGCATAGATTGAGGGACAGTTGGATGGTTGGATGGACATTGAATGGGTAGACAGAGGAACGAATAGATATTGAATGGATATGACTGATGAATGGATGGATGATGGACGGCTGGCTGGATGGACAGACAGACACTGTATAATGGATGGGTATTATACAGAGAGATAGATGGATGAATGGACACTGAATGAATGGCTAGATGGATGAACGAATGAGCAGATGGATGGACGATGGATGGACAGTGGTCGGTGGTTGAGTGCTGGGTGCTACATGCTGGTGAATGAATGCTGAATGGCGACCTCTTGACAATTTCCTGATCTGTGGTTTGGACTTCCCTGGCAGCATCCAACTCCAAACAGCCGATTCACATGGTCTATGTCCCCTCCCACCTCTACCACATGCTTTTTGAACTCTTCAAGGTGAGGAGGCTGGGGGATGGTCCTTTGTGGGGGGTGGGAGTGGTGAGGTCTAGGTCGCTCTCCCTGTGTCTTACCCCTTTTCCGCCACAGAATGCCATGCGAGCGACTGTGGAAAGCCATGAATCCAGCCTCACTCTCCCACCTCTCAAGGTCATGGTGGCCTTGGGCGAGGAAGATCTTTCCATCAAAGTAGGTGACCCTTGACTTTGGGGGCCAGAGAGCAGTGGTATGGAGACTTCCCTCCTGCCAGGAGGTGGGCTGAGGGAGGCCCCTGGGGGTGAGGAAGATCTGAGAAGGTCGGGTGGGGTGTGGAGAAAACTGAGGTCTGGAGACCCTGACGTGTCCCGCGTCCCCCAGATGAGTGACCGAGGTGGTGGTGTTCCCTTGAGGAAGATTGAGCGACTCTTCAGCTATATGTACTCCACGGCCCCCACGCCTCAGCCTGGCACCGGGGGAACCCCACTGGTGAGCTGGCTTCTCTCTGGCGCCCCCCACTGGCCTCCTGAAGAATGCCTGTTGGCCTCCTGGTTTCTTATCAAATTGCCACTCTTGCCGATCTCTCGCTTCCCTGCCTCCCATGGTCCCTCCGTCCTTGAGTGGCCGTGTGTGAGTCTGAGTCTGGGCCTCCCTGCTCTTCCTGTCTCTCCCAGCCTGTACCTACCTACCTATCTGTGGGTGTCTGTCTGTCACTGTCCCTCAACTCTCCCTTCCCCTCTCTCTCTCCACAAGTAACTACCTCTCTCCTGGAGTTGTTCAGCTTACCAACACCTCCCTGTCCATTCCCAGCAGAGTAGGCAGAGCTGGCTGTGGGAAATTGAGACAGGTGCCCCGTGACCTGCCCAGACCCCTGGCTGCCAGTCCCGAGCCCCTCTCCCTGCCCTGCTTACTGCTCCCCACCCGCCCCATGCTCCGCAGCCTTCCTCCCTCTGCCAGACCGATTTCCTTTATCCCACGGTCCCCATCTTGCCTCAGAGCTGTCCCTTTCTCATGTCCCCTCCCCACCCCAGTTCTGGGAGTCCCCGTGCACGACCCCAGCTTGGCCCTCCTCACTCAGCACATCGGGTCCCTGCAGTTCCAGGAAGCCCAGGGCCAGTGTCTCATCACGCTCCCTTCTCACCCCCTTGCAGGCTGGCTTCGGGTATGGGCTCCCGATTTCCCGCCTGTATGCCAAGTACTTCCAGGGGGACCTGCAGCTCTTCTCCATGGAGGGCTTTGGGACTGACGCTGTCATCTATCTCAAGGTGAGTGCCCCTGCCTGCAGAGTCTGGCTGGGGGAGTTTGCTGATTGGTCGGGCCTGTTATTAGGTTTCTTTTCCATCCCTCCAATCTTTTCCTGATTCCAGACTGAGAATCAGAGCAAAGCTATAGTTCCCAGCCACCAAGCACTCCTAAGTTGGCAGGCAATTTCAGCGAGTCTGTGGTTTGCATGAGTAAGACCCTGTTCTGGGAACCCTTGACTTGCTAGACTCAGAAGGAAACGGGGTGGGGGGGCTTCCCTGGTGGCTCAGTGGTTGAGAGTCCGCCTGCCGATGCAGGGGGACACGGGTTCGTGCCCCGGTCCGGGAAGATCCCACACGCCGCGGGGCGGCTGGGCCCGTGAGCCGTGGCCGCTGAGCCTGCGCGTCCGGAGCCCGTGCTCCACAACGGGAGAGGCCACAACAGTGAGAGGCCTGCGTACCG